>NC_137422.1:13489783-14089783 GCF_964374335.1 Astatotilapia calliptera | reverse complement strand
GCATCCTCCTTTCAGATGTAACAAATCCTCAATTTTTATTTTTTAAGAGCAGGATGTCCACAACAAATTTTTGCAGCCTCAAGCCTTCGTCAGTTTTCTCTAAAAGCTGATGGAGGCGCAACGTTGAACTCTTCCGGTTTTGTGTCATTGTGAAAACATTACACCCCCCCCCCCCCCCCCCCCCCACACACACACACACACACACACACACACACACACACACACACACACACACACCCTCCGCTGGAGATCCTATTGTAGCACGTCTTAATTAAGCCACATTATCACAAACTAATCTCCAATTCTTATCGTCTATACTTTTACATAATGGAAAAAAATGTTTCCCACGGCTTTGTTTTCAACCCTCACTTATGAGAAGGGAAGGCGAGGCCTTACCTCAAGGAACCACATCCTTTCTAGCTCACTTCCTGCTCAAAAAACTGCGTCACCCTGGGGAGTACCACATTACTGGGCAATAAACATCTCGTGTCAGAGCAGCAGAGCACTCGTATATGGGCAAAGAGTTCACCAGCGCTGCTATATTTGTTCTGCTTTGCGCTGTAGCCTGTGCTGCATTATAACCACCCATCATAAACCACAGCAGACCAGCAAAACTCTGCAATTGGTCTTACCTTGTGAGAGTAGTGAGGGTCCATAATGCGTGCCAGTCCAAAGTCCCCGATTTTAAGTACCAGGTCCTCCGTGTTGACAAACAGGTTGGCAGGCTTGAGGTCACGGTGCAGCACATTGGCAGAGTGGATGTATTTAAGGCCCCTGAGGAGCTGGTACATGAAGAGCCGGGCGTGATCCTCTGAGAGAAGGCCCCTCTCCAGTAGCTGACACAAATCAGTCTCCATGTACTCTTGCACAATGTAGACCGAGTTGACCTCCGTAAGAGACACCACATCCTCTGTTAGCCTGCGACCGCTGGGGCCCAACGTCTCAAACACCTAGTTCCATAAAAAGGAGGGTATGTGTTGATCATGAAGTCTTTTCATTTTCTGTCACAGCCAGATAAAAAAAAGATAGCAACGTTTTCTTTTTTTTTTTTTAAACTTTGAACCTCCCAACATACCTTGACAATGTTGTCATGGTCGAGGCGTCTGATAATCTTGATTTCCCGGAGGGCGTGCTTGACGCTCTGGGGGTCAGTCAAGATAATTTTCTTCACGGCTACACGCTTGTCACAGTCAGTGTCAACTGCTGAGAACACGAGGCCATTCCCTCCATAGCCCAGAGGCTTCAAGTCCATGTAGCGAGAACCCAGGTCAAAGCCGTGGATGTTCATCAATGACTCAAACTTCTCTGCCATGACTTTTTGTTTTTGTGGGCTTCTACACCAAGCTTCTGCTATCTCTAATGTTAATCCTCTGGCCCGTTTCAAGCCCAATTTTCGCACTTAACAGAGGAATCCCCGCCCCCCCCCTTGCTTCAGAGGTTCCGCTGACCCCTGTACAGACGACTACCAAGTCACCCCCTCTAGCTGTCACTGTCAGATGCAAGGTTTTAATGTGTAGTCAAAGTTTCCTTCCATTTTGAGTAAGGAGAGAAAATTTTAAAGTTGAATTCATCCTCCAATCCTGAATGTGTGGATATATTTAAATGAACAGCTCTAAGTAAACTAGTGTTTGCAGACGGCAAATGGAATGGTCTTTGAGGCAAATTAAAGCGCACTGGCACGATCTTAAACTATAAAAGCACGTAATTGCATCCTCACAGTGCAAATACATTCAGTGTATGACTGGTCCTGAGCAGCTTCATGTGAGTAAACGCACTGCTAATTCTTTTCTTTCTTTCTTTCTTTCTTTTTTTCCTTTGTAAATATATGTATAGATCTGTCTGTGTAGTTTTCCTGTCAATTCACGTCGTCTATAAAAATTGAAATGAGTCTGGCCTTTAAGTCTCTAAAGTAATTCCTCAGCCTCAATGATCAGGTGGCTCTAGCTCGCCACAGTCGCAATCAAAACTATCCTCCATTTTACTTGGATATAACCTGAAAGACAAAGAAAAACAAAACAAAAAATAAGTGTGAGAACACATGTATTGTGCCAGAGCAAACTGGGTTTGAGCCCATCATTTGACACATTGTTTCCGTCTTCTATGAAGATGTCTCACTCTGTAAGGCTGACATGTGTTAGGGATTTCCATTAAGCAACAAGCTGCCTCGCTCGGCCGGCTTTTGAACGCGGTGACATTACGAGAAGCTAACCCCTCCCCCGCTCCAGTGACGCGCCTGCTAGTCCGGTTTTCTAGGTATCGTTAAAATTAAAGAGATAACATTTAGAAGCTTCACGAAGATCAGTATCCACGAGAGTACACGAATACTACACATTAAAGACGAATAACCGTGTTCACAGCGCCTACTTTTGGCCCTCGCCCGGTCTCTGTTGACTAGCTCGCGGGGGAGAAAAAAAAAAGCGAAGAATGGCAGAGTAACGGCAAGCAAGCGAGAGACCGCCGTTGATCTAATTTAGAACATAACCACGACCACCCTTTGACGTTAACATGAGCTAAATTATATGTGGAAAACATATCTCACTACATCACTCATTTTATATACTTAAAAAAACCATCAAGCCAGCGAGAAATGTGCCGACAGCGCGAACAAAGGGGTCGTTGTTGGCGGAGGCTTCTGACTACGTGGTACAGCTTTCCTAGCGCTAAGCAGCACAAAGCCGACGTCGATTAAACGGCTCGAATAACAGCGAATCCAACATAACATGTACATAATAATCAGAATCTATATATAACATGTTACTCACGGTCCTTGTTTGTTGCATTAGGCGGGCTATAGTTTTAATCAAACCCAGACGAGGTTTGACTGCGACCCGCTCCCGGTGCTATGCGGATCTGTTGCAATCGCCATTTAGGCTAGGTAGAGAAAGGCAGCAGCGACGTCACAAGGCCACCTTCACTGACTGTCGGAAAGATGTCTACTACGACTACGAGTCTTCAACAAACAATTTATTTTTACTTATTTGTTGTTTTCCCCAGCTTTTAGTTGCATACTAGCAGTTATTTACAAATAAATATTCCTGATTTATTTTTAAAATTATTATCAACCCACTATTACATTGATAGAGTACTGTAATTATCTCTAGTTCTAATACCCTAACCCCACTCTGGGTTCACTGGGTTCATTATTCAGACAACAGCATGCAGTGAGTTGGCACTGCTTCATAAATAATGAAGTTTAACTTAGATCATTTGCATTATTTCTAAAAATCATGAATTAATCACCTCATGTTTCTGATCATTTTTATTATCACAGAAACACAACTGTGTCATATTACTCATAATACATGTATTGATATTTTAGCAGTGTAATGAACAATTAAGTTGGTAAGCAGCTGAAATGTCAGCAACTGGTGATTGAATTGGTTAAAAAGAAATAAAAATAAAAACACAAAAAATAATCTATTGTTTCCAGCCCAGAACTTTGACAGTCAGATATATCTGTATCTATATTTATAGGTGGAGCTGTATGCTTCGAGCAGTACTTGAATACAGCAGGAATCATTCAAAACATTTGAAGTTGGAGTTCATTCCAACTCAGTGTTTGTGTTTATAGTCCAAGTGATAGCAGCACTGTACCACAGGCAACCTCACCATCACTTACCTCATTATCACCTCTTGATGCATGCAAAGTTCAACCAGCCGTAACTGCAGGCCATTTTATAATAGACCAACCCCCAGAAGTAACAAACCTCTAGAAAGAGTTTTTTGTTTTGTTTTGTTTTTTGTCACTTGCTCTATTATGCAACGTAAAATGAGGATGCCACAAGATAATGGACCAGGAAGAACATTCTTTACCCAGCCTATTTGATCTCCTATCTGGAAATCTGGGGGGTGGAAATACTGCATTATAACCTGCAGAGCAGATACAGCTGTTCATTTTAGTTGAAACACCTCAGTGCATCATTTGCTTACACTTTGCTCTTTAGTATTTTACATTTAAAATTTGAGTTGTCCTCCAAATAGAAAATCATTGCCTATTTATTGCCTCTCAGAATTTCTGTTGAGAAAGCGTCATCCCTCTATTTTCCAACCATTGTTAAATTTTACTCAAGGCAGCATCAATAGTACGAATGGTATTATTTGTCTTTTCTTTGCAAAACGAAGCTGTTTTCTAGCTTTTTGTTTCATTTTATTTATTTATTTTTAGTGACGCGCAGTAGTGGTCTTGTCAGTGACTTAAAAAAAAAAAAAACCCGGACAGGTCACTCACATGCGCCATGCGGATTTACTCCCTTTGGCACCGACAGGGTGTTTCTCTTTTAGCGGCCCGACATCACGTCACATCAGATCTCCGCGAGGATTACACATCCCGAGGAAAAGAAGTGAAGAAATCAAATACGGCACTGATTTGATTCCCTCATTCTACGGATGGTCCCGCGGAGCGCCCGGTCCTCCCTCTCTGTGGATGCTGTGAATGGAGGGATGGAGAGGGAACGGGTGGGTGTGCAGGAAGGAGCATCATAGCCGCAGAAGTCTACATCAGCATCCGCATGCAGACCATGTGAGTGCCCATGTGTCCGACAATGCGGCTGGCTCTTACGGGCCGGGGTGGGCTCTGCGATGGAGAGAGAAACTACATGCTGCCGGAACGTGATGCGACTGAGAGAGAGAAATGTTGGGAAAAGACATGATATAGTTCACCGCTGCTCTGAACATCAGATTACGATTGGGCTATATGTTACCCCGTCCATTAATGCTCCCAAAGACGTAGAGCTATGTAATTACGTACTTTTATCAGCTATATTTTAAAAGCATAAAGACCTAGCTGAGGTGTATTTATTTATTTATTATTTGTTGGTTTGGTAAATCTATTATTTATAAGCGGCTTTTCTAGAAAAGATGAATGAAACTGCCTTTAGAAATTGCATTGAGTGTGCTTGTAAAAAGTGATGCAAATGTTCAGGTAGCAGCTTCACTGTCTTTGCTCCAAGTCACTTCCTTTGAGCTGATCAGGTAGAAATCAGAAAGAGAGAACTTCTCTTTACTGACATCTAGTCCTTTTGCACTTAACTCACTGATTGTGTGCGATATGTTGTCCCTCACCCCCACGAGTGCTCTTTTCTCTGTTGTATAGAGCCAAGAATGGAGGTCAGAAGATAAAGTCACATATTGTGTCTTTCATGAGACCCTGCCCTCACGTTTTGATCACGTTGGAGACAGAAGATCCGGACTTCTGTTACTTACATTTCAGTTATTAATGATATATCTCCGCAGGGTCATTACACTCTGTGCTCCGGGCTTACTCTCTTTTATCATGAGATATAAGAGAACTGTTTCTCCAAGTCTTACACCGAAACGTCCGACTGAGATGTTTTTAATTTACTTCTGTTTCTGCCAGTCTTTTAATCATTGGCCCAACACAAACACAGCACTATTGCAGTCCATCAGTGTTGTTTGCTGCGCACAGAGTGTCTCATGTATGGAAAATGAGTGTGTGCACATGCTGTCAACCTGCTTGCAACAGTGGTAAGAGTCTCTTACTAAAACACACACTTTCACCTTTAAAGAGTATCTGAGTTTATCTCAGCTCCATTTCTGGACATTGCTATCCTCCTGCATGCATCCCCTGTTTTATTATGTTGAACCTGTTCTTCATTTATACAAAGTCTGCACAAAAACTAAAATGTCCTCAGCTCTTGTCACTCTCAAGCTTGCTCATTCCTTTATGAAAGAAAAAATCTTCTGATCTCTTACCATGGCTGAAATTCTCCAGTGACGAATGGAGCAACATGGTGCCTGAGTCAATAGTCCATTCAGAAGAGTATGTTTTATGTCCGTCACTCCTAGTCCGAAAGGCAGAAAGCTTGAAAGACCCAGTGCACTCCACCGTCTGTTTATATGTGTGTGAATGTATTCTCAGAGCCTTGGCGGTGTGTTATCCTACTCCATGTGCCTCTGGTTGTGAGGTGGAGCTCCATGGAAAGTTAATATAGGCCAAGCCGGAGAGGGGAGGAGACTGCACTGTGTATGGCTTGGCCTTAGACAGAGCAGTGTGTCAGACACACCGAATCCACCTTTCTCTGTCTCTCTCTCTCTGCCACTTTTCTTACTCTTTTCTCATTCTTAAAAAAAATCCCTGTTATTTTCAGACCTGCTCACTTGTATTTTGTAAAAAGAAAAAGAGTTAATTATCTGTAGCCTGTCCTGAAATAAACTGTTGCTTCTAGGCAAGACACTCAGGAGTTATTTGTCTTTTTTTTTCTTAAAAAAAAAAATCAATTTGCTTAAATGGGAGAAAACAGTTTTTGGTCACACATTTCAAACCTTGACTATCAAGTCATTGTTTGCAGACAACCAGACTAGATACATCTGCACAAAGAGACCCTTTTATGTGTGGGCATGTGGTGCATCCTTGGATGTCCTCTGGGTTTATTGCTCTCTTTCATTGTCTGTTTCAGTAAGGGTGTTCGTGAACTTGTGAATTTACAAATGCCAGACATCAGTCTCTGCTGATTCTACAGGAAAAATCATTTCCAGTTTTTCTCTTGCCCCACAAATCTGGTTTTGCCTTCCCTGAAACCTGTGTCTGTTCTCTGCCTAATCACAGCGGTCTGCTACTTTTTGGCGGTGCTCCTTCCTCTGTCCTGTCTACTTGTCGTGCAGCACGTCCTGGTGTCTTGACAGGCTGGTATGTTTGGACTGTAAGGAAATACGTGCATGCACATTTGTTTGATATCCAAACCAGACCGTTGCAGAGTCTGGACCAGCTGTATGTTATCAAAAATATGCATGTGAGAGCATGAGGTCAAGCTGTGGGTTAGGGGTTGTTTGCCTATATTTTGCTTTCTAAATCGTCACTTGTTTGCGAGGAATTAATCAATGGAGTGTAGTGCTTATGCTGCAAACTTGTGCGCTGCCATGAGCATTGCCTGCACGAGCAATGCTGCGCTCACTTGATAAACAGCATTGATTAATTAATCACTGATTACCCTGCCTGAGTGCAGTGAAAAACCGTTACATATCGCAGCTTACAGAAGCAATAAGTCCTGCTCTCGGTAGACTGACCAGCACTAATCTCTGATGCTTTTCACTACAGTGTCCTCTGTTATATAACAGTCTGCCTCACCGGAGCTCAAACTAAGGTGCAGAACGGCTCACAAAGGAGTTTCAACTCCCGCACCCTTGTAAATGACCACAGGACGTGTACAGCAGCTATATAATCCATACACTGTCTAACGCTGCGATAGTCTGGTATTTCACAGTGTTGTGAAAGAGGCTGTGAAGTGTTTGTCATTGTGTCTCCAGTGCAAGGGGCAAATGTGTTTATGCAATGGCATGACTTGCATATCTTGACAGAACAGGTAGTTCTGTGTTTTAAAACCTTTTTTTTTCCTTTCATGTATGATCACTTTATTTCCAAAGCTTGTTGTGTTTAAATTGAACTGAACTTCACTGCTGCACTGCTGCTCAAAGGTAAAGCAGCCAGCTGTATTGAAAAAGCACATTTCATGCATACAGGTAGTTTTGGGGTGCTGTAAAAAAAACAAAACAACACAGAACAAGTCAACAAATGCACTTTTTTGAATTTAAAAGGAAAAAACTTCAACTTAAAACCACATGAGGGCACAATAAAAAAAAGTATGTTTATATAAAACTGAACAATAAAAATAATAATCCACTGACGCTAGAAAATCCAAGTGTTTGTGAACTGTCGGTCTGTCTTCAGTCTGGATTAAAGGAGCATATTTAACGACACTTAAGTTCATGTCAAGGACAGATGAGTTCTCATCCAGCTGTTCAAACGATTTACTCCAGCCGGAGATTGTTAGTGGGATGTGACAGTACGATTACGCAAGACACAATAGTGCCACCACCACTAGCATGAAAATCAGGCTGTTCTTTTTATTTCGTGGTTCAATTCTAAGATGAGACCACACCATGTGAAGCGTGTCTTCAGTATCAAATCAGCTTTGAAATTAAAAGATTGCAGAATGATATCTCTAGTGATTTTTAAATTAACACAAATTTCATTCATCGTATCAACCGCATGACCAAAAAGTGTGTCAGAATGAAATCTCTGCTTTCCACAAAAGATAGATTTTAAATAAGTCAGAAACTAGAACTGCAGATCATAAATGTGTAATCGTTTTGTTTTTTTTATCAGCATCTTTTCAGTGCTGTATTTTTGGAAGCAAAAAGTGCGATGAAATGCGAGGAGAGGAAAAGACCATCTGCCTTTCCTTTTCTTTTTCTCTCACCATCTGTGAGTGGAGAATCCTCACACGCAGGATTGCTGGGGGTATGAGCCGTCCGTTCTCTGATGTGATATAACCTGTTTTGTCTGCTCCTCGCCCGCCAGAGAAATGACAAATAGTACATTCTTGGGATACTCTGAAGTGAAATGATTAAGTGATCTGGCAGGTACACTGTGCGTATTGTGTGTTCTGTGTGCTTGATGTGATTGGATTTGTTTGTTATGGGGTCAGAGATAAAACTGGGTGTTTGGCGGTGATGTAAGAGGATCAGAGGCCCTGGAATCTGGAAGTTTCTTAACAGCACTAATGCAGAAAGCATTCACTGCTTATGTGTTTGAATGTATTCAACAGGTTCAGGTGAGACAGATTATTAAAAGTCACTGTCCAAACATCTGAAGCCGTATGGCAGGATATTATTGCATAATAGTAATCAAAAGCAAATAAAAGAGTAACCGCTGTATTGAGCAAGAGCATGTTGATTATTAATAGATTAAAATAATTCCTCTAAATGAGCCGGGATTCTGAGTACACCATAAACCTGAGACGAGGTTCATTTCAAGGTAAGTTGCTAAATGTTTGATGACACTTGAGTGGAAAGTTTGTTTTTTTTTTCTTTTCATGGCAATAAAAGCGTAAAGATTAGCAAACAAGGTCAAAGTCAGATGCTGACCATGTTTTACGCCACAGCAGTGCCAGAACAAATCCTGAAGGAGATCATAAAGCCGAGATAAGAGCATGCTGTCCACAGAAGACTGAGGGAGAGCTGGACTATGATAACCATATGAAGTATGACACACCTGCAAATGAAAAAGCTGCGTTTAATATCAGACATCTCGATGTGTGATAATGATACAACCACACACCTTTGTCCCGTCACTGTCTTTTTACTGTCTACAAGGTCTTATTACTCATAATATTTGGGTTTAAAATAAGACCAAGGACATCCTGTGCCATCAGTAACTCTCTCCTGTCTTGAACTTCTGCATTCATCTCCTTCAGTGTGATTTTTTCACGTTTACAAGCTGAATCAGATGATTTTCTAAACTCGTCTATCTTATCTTATCTTATCTTGTCTTGTCTTGTCTTGTCTTATCTTATCTAAAATGTGTTTATGCTTATTTATGCCCAAAGGGGTTATGGTGCAGTTAGAAGACTTAATTTTGAATAATTACATAAGATCATCCTCATCTTTCCTCTCTGACTTTCCATCACACACACATTTCCATTGTCTGACTTTAGCAGCTCTCTCAAATCCTCGGCAGCCGCAGCATCAAGCTTCTTATCACACATCGGGGTTACAGCAGCGATGGGCATGGGATTAATTGGCTTCCTCTGTCACACCAGCATTCTTTAAAGACTGATCCCAGATGAGCCTGAATCTCACTTCAGCTTTCCCATCAACTAAACCCTCTCTTATAATATCTCAAAATTCAGGGGCATGGCAGAGTGGCTGGTGTGTTGTTGAGAAGCAATACTGGGCTATGAAGCCAACCAAAGCGTTGAGATTACTAGCATATAATCACACCTCGCTGTCAGTGAATAACGCTGCAGCTGCTCTTACCGCCCCGCTTTCTGAGCCCCCCTGCTTTGGCTCTGTGTGTCTGTCACTGCGGATCTGCGGATCGATGTAGCATTGGGGGGGGCAGGGTTAATGGGAAGCCCGTCTGGCCAATCTTGGCCTCACCTAGCTAGGCTGTCACTGGCATCATCCCACCTTCGAATACAAATTATTGGATAAAAGGGTTTCACATTCCTCTGCTGGGATTGGCCAATCGCATCGCTGGGATGACATCACAGGCCCAGTGCTGCAAGAAAATGCTTAGGGGTCCTTGTCTGAGACAAATCCTCCAAGGATATGCTGGGGTTTGAAAGTCAATATGAGCTTGTTCTCCAGTGACCGTAAACACAGGCTTGAAAGGGTAAGGGTTAGCCACAACAGGCACGTCTGTGACATCTGATTGATTGGCCTGTGTAAATCATCAATTATTAACTTGCTCTACTATGGCACGATGTGACCGGAAGGTGGAAAAACACCTTGCTGTTGTTTCAGGTCGATTGCACTTCATCCCTCTCTATCAGAGGACACTGAACTCGGGTTTGTTTTGCAATAACATGTAATCCTGTACCATGGAATGCCACAGCTCTTGGACCAACTGAGGTGTGTGCTCATTGGGTAATTTAGAGCCTTGAGAGTGTGCTTTACATGCGTATATATTTTCTTAGCTGCACTACATGCTCCACAGTACACCCTAGTGTGGGCTGAAAGCTTGGTGCAAGGTTTTTCAGTGGATAGGTCATTGCAGTTCAGTTCATCTCTGTTCCTCTGCACTGCTGAGGAATATATTGCATAATTAAAGAAATACAAGTGAAAAAGGATTAGGGTTCTTCTGTTGGACCCTTGTCTGCCTTATTCTTATCAGGGAGGATTACATGAGGCCATCAGGCAGTGCAGACTTCACCCAAAAATCCATTTAAAAGCTCATATGAGTTTGCAGTAGATTTGGGTTAGATGGGCTATAGGATAGTCCAGTAGTTACATAATGCCAGACGACAGCGAGTGCCCTGCCTACCCTGCAGTGCTCCCCTCTATTCACCAGAACCATTTCTCTTTCTGTTGAAATGAGCGAACCTCCACTGACGTAAATGCCCCGGTAATGACGGACAGATCAATAGAGAGGCTTTTGCTATGTGAATGTGCGGTATGCAGTCATGCATGCCTGGATGTGTTCTATATATAGCTGCTAATGAATGGGTGACTGTGTGGATAAATCAAGTGCCACAGACAAATCAAATGCTGAAGTGGCAAGTGAGGACTGATTCCATCATCCGTGGTAAATCCATCCACAGACCCTCAGGCAATGCAGACACATTATAAATACTTTCTCTCTATTTGTCCACATTTAAATTGTGAGGTTTTGCGTACCTGCAAAGAAGCTCAGGTGGTTTTATAGAAAAAAATTAATAAATAAGGAAATCCTGCCTTTCCAAGGGCATCAAGTCTTTTTAAAAAAATATTTTTTCTAGCGTTAGATAAGAAGATCAGTATCACTCAAATCATTGTGGTTATAGTGTGAGGCTCATGCCAGCAGTTTGATAGCTTAGCTAAGCAGAGATGCAGAGGAACACAGCTAGTCTGGTTCTCCCCAAGGGTTAAATAAATTAGTAAACGAATAGAAAGCTATTAAAGCTACTAATTACCTCCAGCAAGGAGTTTATGTGTTATATTTTTAAAGAAAGTATTGTCAGGATAATACAAGCTACCTGGTTAGTTAGAAACCTGCTGTAGGATAATACTATAGAATAAGACCAAGATCGTTATATCCAGTTACCTACAAATCAGTAATTATTCATCACTTACTCCTACATGGCAAACTGCTTTAAAAACAATAAAGAAAGCAAAATGAATACATAAAAATTACAATACTATTGGCTTAAAAGTAAACACTGCCCAGACAGTGAGCAGGTTTGTGCTCTCAAAATGCTCCTTGTTAACATTTAAATCTTGTTGGTATAATCTGTGTAAAATAACAATAATAACAATTGTTGTATAAAAATGATAGTAATGATAGCAATGAAAAAGGCAACCCGGGCAACATCATTGTATTTTCTGGTGGGAAGTACTGTTATGTAAACTTTAGTTATCAGACAGAGGTAACATCACATTTGTTCTAGGATAGGATTTTATTAAGTAATCCAAATCCAATATTTTATTTTTTTTTGCCATCAGTACAATGATTTTGGGTTTTTTTTGTTGTTTTTTTTAATCCAGTTGGGGGTCAGAGGATATCCCTTCTGACATTGGGCATAGTGGGGCATGTCCTGCACATTTCTTTATAGCACAGAGAAGCACATGGCCACTGCTAAGCAATTTTAGATCAATTTTAGATTGTAATTGATAATTGCAAGTTAGCTAACATGGATGCGTTTAATGTGTGGGAAGCTGAAATCTAAAGAAAACCCACTCAGGCACAAGGACAACATGCAAACTCCACACAGAAAGGTAAAAACCCCAACCAAGTGCACGAAATCCATCCATCTTTGTTTCATTGCATAACTGGCCTTAATCATGCATGAGCAGCTGAATTCTGTAGGCTGTGCAGAGGAGAGGAAGGCAACAAAAGTATGTGATGTAAGGTGGCAGCAGCGTTTTGTGTAGAAAGCTGAAACAGACACAGACGAGAAATCCAAGAAGGGAACGATCATCACTTTCTACACTTTGAGGTACACATGCAAATTGCTTCGGGTGATGCGTTGAGATTCAGTCTTTCATCAAAAGGCCAATGACAGCCTGTCTTTAGGTTTATGTGAAGGCCTGAGACTTCTTTAGCACAGCTCTGCTTCTCTGCTCTTGCAAACAACTATTACCTTGCTATAATGCTTGTGTGGGAGGAGAGTGTGAGAGTCTGTGACCTAGAGACAGACTTCATTACTATGCACAGAAAAGAAATGAGGAACTGGCCCTTTTTTCACCATCTTTGAGCATCTTTTTCATGTCTGCTCTAACAAAACGTCATGTTAATTAACATATTTTGCAGGAAACTGTTTGCATAAAGCAAAAGCAAAGAAAATATTTTAAATGAATAGGAAGACCATTACAACACATTTCTTTAGCCCAACACGTCCACAATACTTGAACATACATGAGGTACAAGTGGGATTTTGGCTGCATCTGTTATTTAACAATAACACCAGCAGATTACGCAGTGTAACGAGACCATTTACCAGAGTGTTAAGCAAACATATCCTCAGGAGTACTAATGAGGGCCTGAGGGAGCGAATGATGAGAGACAACAGAGACTGATGTGAGCACACCATGTCTGTGCGCTGCTCTTTGCTTGTAGACAAGCATCCTCGTTCTTACAGAATGTCCAGTTTGTCGATTTAGCTGGAAACAGAGCTAAAAGCTGTAAGCAGTCTACTTTACCAACAACATCTAAGTCCTCACCATCATGTCTAATGCAAAGTGTATTATACCTACACACTGACCTTTACAGAGAAAGCACTATACACTATACATCCCCACACAAACTTATATTAAACTCATATCCTGTTAAAGAAGTTAAAAAAGCACTTTCAGAACAGGCAGGACAGCATTTCATTTCCTGCTTTTTTGTCTTTGATGCTTTTTTTGTGTTAGTCAGTGTTCCAGTTCATTTTTTAACCAATCAGCATTCAACTTTCAGAATTCACATTCATCAGGCTATGCATTTCCCCATAATCCTTCATTTTGTGTAGCCAAATACCCACAGAAATGCACACAAATTCACTACCATGAATTCCACTTTACAGTCATTGCTGTTCTTACGTGGTAAGTCATATATTTGCATTGGCACCCTGCTTGAATCATCTTTTTGTCACGGTTTGCCGGGGCAAGCCGTGTGGAATATGAAATAGGACCCAAAATGCGGCAGCTCTGGTGCAGATGAGTGTTTATTTACAGGGGTGTGAGTACAAACAGCGGTGGCGACAAAACATGAAACCGGAAACCTAAACTGGGTAAACTAATAAGACAAACCAGAATGAGGATGCAGGGAGGTCCGGAGAAATACATACGGGGAGACGCAGGGAGACCGAGGGGAAACAACACAGACGAACCAGCGATTACCAAGACAGAAAATACAACTTAAATACACTCAGAGAACACAGGGAGATTACACACAGGTGGGAGACACAGCTGGGAGTGATTAACATGACGAGACCAGGGAGGCAAACTGAAAACACTCACATAAGACGCAGACCTTCACAATAAAACAGGAACACACGGGGGGGAACAGGGTTTTTAGCCAAGGAGACATGTCATTGCTGGCAAGAATGTGGTCTGTCTGATTAATCTGGTAACCAGCCAAGAGAAAGAAGTGCTGACACAGGAGTTGCTGGGTAGTACTGGCACTTTTAGTGAGCAAACACGACAAAGAAAAAAAATCATTTTAGGACTGAAGGAAAAAAATTAAATAAATTGTTTGTCTATTGTAGACAATGAAATAAAAGGTGTGGCTGCCATATCTTTTCTAAGAATTGCAACCACAAACAGTATACAGTATAGCTATTTTTAACAATTTCCCATTTGCAACACATTGTAAGAGTCCATAAGAGGTCACACGGGTGGCGACCTGCAGCATTTGTGGTTGTTTAAATAATCATGAACGAAAAAGGCAAAGAAAAAGGTTTTTTTAAGAACGTGAAAGGTTACGCTTTCTGCACAGTTCAACGACCAGCACATCCTGGTCCTGGTTCACACTGACAATGACACTAACAGTTATAAATAGAAAACAAGGCTTCTGTGTTGCTTTCAAGTGCTTGTTACATAAATGTGAACATCAAGTTAAGCAAAAAGTAATAGTGGAAACTGAGCCCTCTGCAAAACGTGCTGCTCTTCCGCTTCAGGCTTGCCTCGAGGATTCCTCAAGTAAGACAGAGACCAGAGCTTGCTTGCATTTGTTAGTCACTCAGCCAGTCCCCTTTCATGTCCCATAAATGGCATACACTATAATCAGTGCTTCTTTTTAAAATTCTATTAACATGTTAATGAAGATATTGTGCCGTTTTGTTGCTGTTGTGCAAACCAGCAAAAATCCACATGTCCAGATTTCATGAAACTATTTGAGATGTTTCTTCTACAAAAATCTATTTTTTTAACATGATGCTAAAATGTAGATTTCATGAACTTGTATGTATGTGTGAGTCCTGTTGTAATGACCCGAGAGCACTAATATGATGGTGAAAGAGAAAATCCCTTCACAAAGGTATGTAACCTCACAGATCAATCCTCTTAACTGATTAAAGCTTTACCACAGGCTGCGCTCCCTGCAGCCATTTGCAGGTCAGCCTCCTGCTGTTACGGAACAAACTGGCATCGACACTGATTAGGATCTTTAGACCTGTTGCTATCTTCATGGAAACAATTAAGATTAACAGGTGAAAGTGCAAAATGAAGGACTCCAGGACCATTAGATTCATTTGCTTTCAAATTGACTGCAGTACTCAAACAAGGGAAACAGTCTCATTTCATTCTGTATTACTAGAATGACAGTGCATTACTCCAACAAACACCATCCTGATGTTATTGGTCCAATTATCTTTTGAAGTTCTTTTCTTTTTTCCACCTCAATTTTAACCCAGTTTGTCCACTTCAGCGACCCAGCTATGTACTTGTGTCCACACTTATCCGCTGTGTCACAGCTGAGGGGAATAAAAGTAGGTCAGACTGAATATGTAAAGGGGCCCTTAAAAGGGGCTACCCAGCAGGATAGATCATTGTCTCCTAATGGAAGGTATGATAAATATGTGTAGTCCAGGTATTAAAACAGACAAAAGTGTGCCCTCCTTATATGAACTACAAACAAGCCACCTTGATGTAAATAAACATTTAAGGTTTTTTGTTTTGGATAAAAGGATAAGGGTTGGGAAATAACTGTAACTCAGCATTTTCTAAAGTCATACATGTGCTGTTTTGTGTGTGTGTGTGTGTGTGTGTGTGTGTGTGTGTGTGTGTGTGTGTGTGTGTGTGTGTGTGTGTGTGTGTGTGTGTGTGTGTTTGGCTTCTCCGTAATGCACTGGGTGCTCATATTCAACTGATGCTCTATTTGTGGAAGTATCCATGGTGATAATGATTTGCAGTCATGGAAAAAAGGGCGGATGGACAAGTGGATGCATCTATTTGGCACACATGTGATCTCTGCTCTTCCTGCCAGTTTATTTACCCGCTCAAACAAAGGCTGGGAGAGTCTGATACGGGTTACGAGGGTGAGAGTGTTTTCTAAGAAGTTCCTGAAAATCCTGGATGATAAAAATGAGGGAATGACACGGAGGAACGGAGAGGTTAGAGCGTTCTGACGGCTGACAGAGGTCAGGTCCTAAGAGTGATACCTGGAATCGCAACCTGATTTAATAATTCCCGCTCTATCGGGGAGGCTGTTTTGGACAGACAAAAAGTCTCACTCAGCAGAAGCAAGCTCATTGCTCATCTTACTTCTCTCTGAAGTTCACTGTGGGGTGATTTCATAACAGCAGTCCAGTAACGATAAAGATAACAAAGACCAGACCATCAGTCACCAACCAATCAAAGCAGACATTTATATTAAAGTGTCCAAAGTGGAATCTAAATATTACCCTTGGTGCTGCATGCTGCTGACATCGTTTTCTCTGATGCTTTAAAGCTACAGCGTTGTGTCACAGGATTGAGGACATCGCGTTATTGTGACATTAATTTAAAGCTATCGAATGCATGACGCAGTGTGTGACAAAGTAAGTATTTCAGATCTCTTCAGGGACTCCTAAATATCTGTTACTATGACAGTTATGAAAAGCTGTGGGTGGTTCAGCTGCAGGAAAAAAAGTTTCATCAAAACTTTTGTTCTTCCAAACTTAAAAGTAAAATCAAACTGGTTTCTAGGCAATTCAGATTATACTAGACTAAGATAACCAATCAACTAGTGTGTGCAAATGTAGAGATGGTACATTAGGCATCTGTCATCCCACTCTGCATGCTTTAGCTTATCAAAATCATGGCGGTAAGATAGAGGGTAGACAACGGATGAGTCAAGAGGGAAGAGAGAAAGACAGAGAGTTTGCTTGGCTTGGCTTGGTGCTGTCAGGGTGGTTAGATAACTGAAGGTCAGGGGCAGAATGTACTGTGCAGTGAGTCGCAGCGGGCTCTGAAATACTGCAGGCTAGGGAGACTGGGCGAGCTCTCTGCCCACACCTGACCTCAGCACCTTTCTCCCTTCCTCCACTCTCTTCCATAACATACCTAAGCTCTCTCTCTCTTAATTTTCCTCTCGTTCTCCCTGGTGGGCAAGCCATGCATTCTTTCATTAGCTTTAAGTCTTTTCTATTTTATCCGCTTAAATGTATGATCTGCTGATGGGCTTGGAGTAAACATCTACTGCATTACTTTGTTCATCTTTCACATTGAGGAGGAATTTTGGACAACTCCTCTTTACTGCGTTGCTTCAGTTCATTGAGGTTTTCAGGCATTCGCTTATGCACAGTCCTGCCAGAGTATTTCAAGTAGGTCGAGGTCTGGACTAGGCTGCTGTAGCACCTTGACTCTTTTATTTTTCAGTCATTCTGGTGTAGATTTGCTGTTTTTCTTGGGACCATTGTCCTGTTGCATGAGCAAAGCTTTAGCTGTCAGACAGATGGCTTCACCTTCAACTCCAGAATACTTTGGTACACAGAGGAGTTCATTGTGGTTTAAATGACAGCAGGTGGCCAGGTCATGTGACTGCAAAAGAAACCCAGATCATCAGCCCTCCAACGCTGTGCTTGAAAGTTGGTGTGAGGTGATTGTGCTGTGTTTGTTTTTGCCAAATATAGTGCTGCGCATTGTGGTGAAACATTTTTCCACTTTGTTCTCATGTGCGCAAAAAACATTGTACCAGAAGTTCTGTGATTTTTCAGATGTATTTCACATGCTACTGACCTGGTATATTTCTATGGAAGCAATAAGTGGGTACTTAGTTTTTTATTGTACCTTTTAAAACTTTGGTTTGTTTGTTTTTTGCACAATACTGTATTTTCTATATGAATTTGACCCATTTGTGTCTACATGTCAGCTGATAATCACACATCCAATGCTAACTCTTTCTCGCATATGAAACAACCAAAGATGATAGCTGAACTCATGTTTACTTGATAAAACTACCTACATTTAAAAAAGCTGACATTTAGGACTTAAATGAAACAGCTACTCATCAAAAAAATGTAGCTCAAATGTCAAAAAGTGTTCAATGTCTCAATTTTGCTCAAAATGCATTTTCTCATACACAACCACATCATAGGATGTTAATATAGATGAGCAAATGTGTGAGCAGCACTTGTGTGATGTTTTACTTAGTTATATCTGCAGTATTTGTTGCTACAATAAAAAATGTTTAGCTTGGTTTGGTGGTTTCCCGTTTTGGGCTATGGCCCAGATGTTCTGCCCAGATGTTGCCTAAAAGATAGTTCCAAAGATGATGAAGTGATTAGTGGTATGAAGTTCTGTTACAAAACTTAGTATATAGTTTAAATCACTGTGAGCAGCCCATGCTATAAGCATGTGTATGACTACATCTGTACTTGTCTGTATGAAACACACAGGTCAGATCTTTGCAGCTAAACCTGTTGTTAACCATGCTTTGCTTGTATGAACACTAACATCTATCCATGCCAGACAGCAGTAGGGAGAGAGCTACTCGGGATACTGGTGCATTTATCGATGGTGCACTACTTTTTGTGTTTAATGAGGGAGAAAAGTGACTCTGACTGAAGAGAATCTGTAACACAAAGGGTCACCTTGCTTTTCTTGAGTTTTCTCTGTTTTTTTTTTCATTTGGAAAAGCTCAAGTGTAATCTGCATACGCAGCAGCTCACAGTTGAAGGTAACCCGTTGTTTACAGATTAAATCACGATCCTTCGACAGAACAGGCTGACCCAAATCGTTAAGGTCAGAAGAAAAAAAAAAAGAACCCAGATGATACGGGATTGTTACAGTTGTGTTTGTGTGTGTGTGTGAATAACACACACCTGCTTGTGCATAAGGGAAATGTTAGTGTTAAGACCCCTGCAGCGGTCTCTGGGCCAGTGTCATGTGTGAGTGTTTGTGAGTGTTTGAGGATCCTGTAGTGAGGGTAGGGTATTGTATTTCTATTTTATTTATTAGCCTCTTATATAAGCACCAGCAGGGAGAGGGGACATACTGAGACAGGGGAAAAGGGCACCGAGCTATGAAATACAATCAGAGTGGACAGAGTTGAACTGTTATTGAAGTAAGTCAACAAACGGCAGAAAAAAAAGGCTTTTCACTACACAGACTTATTCCGATTATTGAGTCTTCTAAAATGTGTATTCTCTGAAAACAATTTGGCTCAATGTTAGCCCAGTGATGGACTAGCGATCAGTCCAGGGTGTAAACTGCCTTTGGTCCTGTGACAGCTAGGATAGTTTCCAAACCCCTGTGACCACGAACTGGATAAACAGTTAAGAAAATAGTTGAATGGATAACCACCACATTCTTCAGAGACTGAAACTGTTACTTATAGCCCGATCCGTACCAACAAAACAAAAGTGATGCTACCTACTTGTGTTATGGTCTCCACAGTTTGAAGCATTAATTTTAGAATTGTGTCCACTGCCTTGTTGGTTTTTGGTATCTTAAGTGACCAGATGAGTTATCAGGCTGCAGCCATAGACATGAGACAGGTATCAATCCCTGCGAATTGGTGTGAAAAGGCAACAACACCAAACAACACAGGTTCAAATGGTTCAAATATGCTGATATGAGCCCCCCTCCAGCAAAAAAAGGCAGGATCTGAACCAGACTCTGCTGTTGTTATTTTATTTTATTTTGTTTTATTTTGAAGGAACACATTTTATTTTATTAAACTTGAGAGTCTATGGGAGGCAGCTTCAATTGGCCAGAATGAACTGGTTTTTTTGCACATCCATGTTGGCTTTATTATTCAGCCCTGGAAATGGCTACTACTACTGTGTGTGACAAATCATAGACTATAACCAAGCCGTGTAACCTTAGTGACCAATTATTTCATGAGGTTCTGGTGATATAGAAAACCCAAATGCAAGCCTTGGAGAAAGATAGAATAGAATAGAATAGAATAGCCCTTTATTGTTATTGTACATGTACAATGAAATTGTAGGTGAACCACACTGACTGTGCCAGAATAAAACATAAATAGTAGACAGCAGGAATAAATAGCAAACAGATGGAAAGATGAAAAAAACACAGAACAAACCTTCAAATTCAACAACAAAATACAAGAAAAAAACAACAACTAAAAAACAAACATGCGTAAATAGAGACAGGGGAAAACAACAGACACTCAGAGACATGAAGGAACACAGGGCTGTACACTCAGCAGCTATTTCATTAATAATATCTCGCTAGTAGAAGGTTCTTCCTTCAGAACAAATTCACAGATTCAACAGAGTTTCAAGAAAGTGCCTGAAACATTCCTCAGAAATGTTCGTCCATCTTGACATGACAGTTTCACGCAGTTGCTGCAGATCAGTGACGAGAATCTCCCATTCCACCAGATTACAGAAGTGCTCTACTACTCTGTGCAGTCACTATGGAAGCCGTTTGGTGTCAAGGAACTTCCTGTGATGAAACCAGTTTGAGATTATTTAAGTTTGTGACATAGTGCGTTATCCCACCGGAAGCAGTCATCACAAGATGGGTACCCTGTGGACATAAATAGCTGGATAACAATAATAAGGTTGGGTCCAACATTTACATGATGCTGAGTTGGTACTAAGGGGCCTAGAGTCCATCCATCCGTCTGTCCATCCATCTATTTTCTTTTGCTTATCCAGGTTTAGATCAGGGGTCCAGCAACCTACACACAAAAGTAAAAAAGTAAAATGTATCTGTTACAAAGTGCGGTCCCCAACCTTTTTTGCGCCACGGACCGATTTATGCCCGACAATATTTTCACGGCCCGGCCTGTAAGGTGTCGCGGATAAATACAACAAAATAAAACTAGTACCGGTACCGAAAAAAAGAAGATTTATTCATAACATACGTGAAAAGACCCAGGAAAACCGAGTTAACGATAACAAAATAACGCTGAAACCCGATAAAAACCCTGAAAACAATACATTTCACACACGAGCATCAACTCTCGCGGCCCGGTACCAGATGACTTATGGACCGGTACCGGTCCGTGGCCCGGGGGTTGGGGACCGCTGCTTTACAGAGCTCACACCTCTCTCTCCCCAGCCACCTCCTCCAGCTCATCCAAGGGAACATTTAGGCATACCCAAGCCAGCTGAGAAACATAATCTCACTAACATGTCCTGGTCTCACCCCGGGGATGTCCCAGAGCCACGATGTGTCTTGTATCCTTATGAGCATGCCACAAGATGAGGCATGCTAATCGTCTTGTATCCTGCTTGTGTTCACAATCTCCTTCTTTCTGTTATTAAGCCAACTATCTTGGCCTCACTGTTACTGTACGCTCTTTTCAGAATACACTTTGCCACCATGGGAGGCGCTTGGTCCACCTTTGCTCCTATTAACTCAGTATGCTCAAGGTTTTTCACTTGGAACTCTTCTCTACACCATGTATATGCTCTCCATTGGTCAGATCAAATCTCTACTAGCTTTTTTTCCACCTAATGAACATCTCTCAACTTTGTCCATCACTCACTGACTCTGCAGCAGAGACCCTTATCCATGCCTTTGTCTCCACCTGGATGGATCATTACAATGGGGTCGTGTTTTGGATTTCCACCAAAGCCCAGGACAGAACTCAGCCACCAGGCTTCTAACACCCACTAGCTCTGAGAACATATCACCCCCACCCTCATAAATCTCCACTGGCTCTCGTTTAAGTCACGCATTACTTGCGAGATCCTTCTTCTCTTCAGTACCTGTCTGACCTGCTGCACCCATACACAGAGCCTTCTGTGTGGCTCTTTGTATGGGCCACACTGAAGGCTCCCCTTGGAAATCAGTGTTATCAGACCACAGACAGTATTAACAGTAATGTCATCCAATGGTTTCAGAAGTCCTGCTCTCGAGCCTTGAGATCAATGCTCCCACTATCACTGTCTTGGTTGCAAATAGCTGGATTTGACAAGGTTGAAGAATTGCCAATCACAGATCAGCCCCCATTTTGAAACAGTACGACCAAGATTTTAAAAACAGAGCCTGTAAGCCCATAAACCCATCAGGAAATATCATTCTCCCACGGACTGGAGGTCTGTTTGTACCCACAGCTATGGTTACTCAGCAGCCTACAGATAGAGTGCAGGTTTAAGGCACTTGCACAGTGGCTTCACTTTTCAGACCCAGAAGCTTCACCCGTTTTATACTGTCTCTGATTCAGACACATGGAAACACGTCATTGTTTACTTAGAGCAGCACCTAGCATAATACTGACCTAGCCACTGCCTTCTCTTGGTCCTAGTTGGCAGAACGGTGCACAATTTAGCCCCAAATTACAACCTCCAAGGTGACTTGTGTTTTGCTGTGCAGTTGCAAGTCTTTACCCTCTCTGCGCTGGTCTGCCACAAGCACAGAATATGTGATGTTACAGATTCCAGGTACAGGCTGAGCAGCAGGCAGATTGCTATAAGAAACATCAGAGGTGATACAGAAAAAGAGAGAGAAGAAAACAAGAAAAAAGAGGGTAAAATGCTGCAGTCCTCTCCTCTCTGCCTCACCCCTATTCAGTCAGTGCTGACTGTGTAGCAGTGCCTCTCTCACTCCCCCACTCCTTACTGTGTGAAATTGGGTTTACATAACCTACTGCAGTCTGAGATAACGCAGCGCACCACGACTGGCGACATCTTCTCCTTAAAGGCAACAAAGACACACAACATTTGCATGAAGCAGCATTAAACATGCATGGCAGTACCATGCATAGACTAGTATGTGGTATACTAAAGGCTACTGTTTCTGCACGCCATTGTTGTGTGCAAAAACACGTATGTACAAACATCTGCGCGCTCACAGGCCTCTTCTGAGTAAATGAAATGGAAAACGCTAACGCTCTTCCATCACTCATTGCTGTCGCCCACAGCAATGAGTGGTTTAGGTGCATAAAAATATCCATAGCTCTTTAAACACTGCCGTCCCCCTCTCGCACATAAGCCTGTACCATGTGAACAGTATTCAAGAGGTCTTTGATATGTTCTCTTGTAATGACAGTAGTCTCCGGATACATCAAAAGTATGTGTGTGCAGCACAGAGGGGCCGTTGTCAAGAGAGAGAATGCACCCAGTTTATGCAACTCTTACTTAATCACTTCGTGTTTTACCAGTTTTGTATAGGCTTGTTGGCTACAGCCAGTTCTGTCTGGATGGAGCTGGGCAAGAGGTCACTTTCCAGGGCTGTTATCTATCTCTGGGAACCCAGTTTGTGTGCTTGTGTGTGCGACACTCTGCGTCATTCTGGCTGATGAAGTTGAATCAGTTACCAGGATTGTTGTTCCCTACATTCTCCTCTTACTGTGTAGCTCAGAAGGGATCAAGTCACATTACCTCAGTCAGCCTCATTTGTTTTCTAACAGCTGGAGGACTGACGTACCAACTGGACTGGACTGAACCTTTTTCCTAGTAAAGGTCCTGGTAAAGCTTCAGGACTTGAATTAGCCAATGAATTAGCCAATAGCAGCACATGAAGTTCATCTTGAAGGTATATTTTTAATGAAGATTTTTTAAAAAATAGATTGATAGTAGGAGCCTAAAAAGAAGTGCATTTTGAAATAAAACCTATTAGACTATACCAAATCAGCATATCTGACAGAGTGACATATTTGAGTATACAGAAAAAATGTTTTAAAACTTATCAAGTTGATGAATTTGAAAAGATTGTAAGCCTATGATTAATATTTTCATACTGGTGATCCCACTAATGCTACTGGCTGACAATTGGCACCAGAATTAGTTTTGTATTTTCCAAAACAGTTTCTATTTTTTTATTTAATATTGACTTTTGGTTTTGTTTTGTTTTGTCTGTCTTGTCTGGCAGCATCAATCTTTCAGATCACAATTCTGATTGCAAATGCTGCATCGTGGTGCTGAACACATTATGCCTTTGCTAGAACAGCTATGGAGAGTCTCTATAGGCTTTTCTTGTTCATCTTTCATCTGTTCGTTTATTCATTTGTTTTTGTGTCATTTCAGATATTGCATCATATGTGGAATAGTATGGCAATGTCTAAGGCAAGACAGGCAAGAGACAAAAAGAAGTGGTGGTGGGGGGATAGAAATGGGGGGATAAAAACAAATACCAATGTACAATGTATCACCAACTGGTGCACCTGTAAGAGACAAAGGAAACTCCCAAACAAACATACAGCACCTGGAACACACACACAAAAAGAAAAAGCACAGATACATAAATCAACAATCTTCTTATAGTGTGTGTAAGAGAAAGAGAGAGCGAGTATGAGTGAGTGTATGAGAGTGTCACAAATGTACTTAACGATGAGGGTGGGAAGCCTGCAGCGTAACCTGTAATGACCACCACCACAAATTGAAAGCGACTGACGTTTTGTTTTTAATTCAGTTTAGTTTAATTTAGATTACAGTTTGGATTTTTTGGGTGTTTGGGTGATCGTGGCTCAAGAGTTGGGAGTTCGCCTTGTAATCGGAAGGTTGCCGGTTCGAGCCCCGGCTTGGACAGTCTCGGTCGTTGTGTCCTTGGGCAAGACACTTCACCCGTTGCCTACTGGTGGTGGTCAGAGGGCCCGGTGGCGCCAGTGTCCGGCAGCCTCGCCTCTGTCAGTGCGCCCCAGGGTGGCTGTGGCTACAATGTAGCTTACCATCACCAGTGTGTGAATGTGTGTGTGAATGGGTGGATGACTGGATATGTAAAGCGCTTTGGGGTAAAGCGCTATATAAATACAGGCCATTTACCATTTTTGTAGTTTTGTTTTAGTTTTAGTTTGTTAGTTATAGTCTTTTTATTATTATTACAGTATTACTATAAGAAGGACATATGTTAGGGGCAAGATTTAGATAAATCCACAGGTATTGCTACAGGTATCGCTAATTTTTATTTTAGTTAATTCAATTTTACATATAACTGTAACTGCAGCAATATACTACTAATACAGTTATGTTTTATTGTTGAAGCACCAGTCTTCTTGTAGAATGAAATATCTCACTGGGTACATCGCATTCATTTTGTCCAGGTACGATACTTGGTGCTTAGAGACACACTAATCATAGACTGTACATAAAAGATGCATTTAAGCCTTTTTTCCATTAGTACCTACTCGGCTCGGCCTGAGGCGGCTCGAAGTGGCACGATTCACCTTGACTCATATTCCATGAGAATCGAGTACCAGCTAATGGTCATTATAGCAATGCGAAAAGGCATCCTGTGACGTAATAGTATGCTACATGAATGCCACAACAAAGGTGGACGTCGAGGAGACGATATACCTGCTGCTCCATCTGTGGCTTGTAGTTAGACTCGAGGACCACAGCGTTGTCTTTTGTAGCCATTTCCCTCATTGCCAGGTTGCGATTTTCGTGAAGGAGATGCTCTCATGACTCATCAAGTGACCCCTCTGACCAGCCAATCGTTGGTATGCAGTCTGCTGACGTCTTTTTGAATCGGTCGGAATCCCGGCAGAGAAGGTTCTGAAAGAGAACTTGGTACCAGGTGCTAACGTATAAGGGTCTTTAGAGTTGAGTTGACCCTTTTCGCTGTCACCATCTTGATATTTTGAAACCAGATGTGATGAGTGAGGGGTGGATCTGACTCAGAAACCAAGGGGCACTGCAGACTCACACAGCAGTGTCTAGTCCACAACAAGGTACAGTTATGGAGCTCAAACTACCCCACTGACATCCTTAAATATGTATGAAGGTACAGCTTCAACTGCTGGATCAAACCATAAAATTCTTCCTGCTGCTGACTGCTTATGAGAATTTGATTAACCCAGAACCTGTTTCTTCCTATTCATGATTAGAACGATCAGTGCCAGCTCATTGTCACTTGGTGTTGACTTCATTTGTTTGATATTACAAGTTTTTTTGAGGATACAGTTTTTGCAAAAGCAATGCTTCCCTTTTATTTATAGAAGCATATGATGGGCTCTTTTGAGGACATTTCTTATCATTGTTATGCTGATGATATTCAGTTGTACGTTTCTTTTATGTCCGAGGATTTATCTAAGCTTCAGCGTCTGAATGATTGCTTAGATTTGATCAAACGTTGGATGGCTGCAAATTTCCTCCAACTCAACGAGGGGAAAACCGAAGTCCTCTTATGCGCCCCTGATAGGTTTCTATCGCAGATAGTGAAAGCCCTTGGTCCTCTCTCACTTTATGTTAAATCCTCTATCAGGAATTTAGGTGTCACCTTTGACTCGAGTCTCACATTGGATGGGCATGTGAAATCTCTGGTTCGGTCTTGTTTTTATCATTTAAGAAATGTGGCTAGGCTAAGCCCGGTTTTATCTCGCTCTGAACTTGAGATTGCTATACATGCTTTTATTTCGTCACGCTTGGACTATTGTAACTCGTTGTTTATGTGTCTAAGCAAAGGTTCTCTGGATCGTCTGCAGGTTGTGCAAAACGCTGCAACTAGACTTTTGACAAAATCCTCCAAGTAGTCACATGTGACACCGTTATTATCTCAGTTACAATGGCTTCCTGTTAAATTTAGAGTTGATTTTAAGATCCTGGTCTTGACCTACAGAGCTGTGCACGGACTGGCACCTGCCTACATCTTTGATCTGCTACAGCCCTGTGTCTCTAGCAGGTCTCTGAGGTCATCTGATCAGGGCTTACTTGCTATAAAAAATACTAAGAGGAGGACTAAGGGTGATAGAGCTTTTGCCACTGTGGCCCCGAGACTCTGGAACTCCAAGTATTAAGAACTGTGGACTCAGTAGCTGTTTTTAAAAAACAACTCAAAACTTACCTTTTTAAAACTGCTTTTGGTTAATTTTATGCCCGTTTTATTTTCTCTTTTTAACTGAGAGCCATGCTAGGCTCAGGGAGACTCTGCTGACCGTCTGTCCCGCGGTCATGCAGGGACTTCATCAAGCTTGCTTGTCTGTTCTATGTGTGTTTGGATTAAAGAATGTTAGCTACCGCTCACCGCTCGTCTGCAGCTTTATTTAAATGGAAAACTTCCACAACAGGCAAAAAAAAAAAGCTTTTTGCTAAAAAAAAAAAAAAGATTTAAAGCAGAAGTTTTTTGCACTGCATTTTAAAATGAAAACATATTGCATTTATTTGCAATTAAAAACACACAGAGCAGAAAGTGTGTTACTGTTTTACATCCACAGACACACAAGAAAAGAAGCAGGCAACATGAGGTCAAGTTATGGCAATTTTATTTTTGTATGTCAGTACATGTATTCAGAATAGAGTTTTTAAAAAACAAACAAACGTCCCAAGTAAAGTTTGGGGGGATTTTTGTGAAAGAAAGGTTGAGAGAGGGGGAAGGAGGAAGATGCTGCTGGGTCAGTTCTTTCTCAGCAGTCTGCTCCAGAATCCCCTCCTGTCCTCGGCTTGCTTTTCTTTTGCCTTCAGCTCTTTTAAGGTTTTGTTGAGCTGCTCCTCGGCATCTTTAAATTTTTCTTTCAGCTGCTGTTTGGCCAGTTTCCCTTTATGTTTGAGGAGCTCTTTAGCTTCCTTTTTGTGCTTTTGTATTTCTTTAAGTTCATCTTTGCAGCCTTTCTTGGTCACCGTCGTTTCTTTCTTGAATACCTTCAACTCAATTTTCCCTTCTGCAAGTTCCTCTTGCACTTTCATCAGTTCCTCCTTCATGTTTTGAGTGTAACTCTTTGTATCTTCCATTTCTTTCTTTGCTTCCTGTATTTTAATTTTCTCTTCCTCCAACACTTTTTGAGCTTCCAACAATTCTTTCTTCATATTTTCAATCTCATTTTCTGTCTCGTGTTTACATTTTTTCTCCTCTTCAAGTTGTTGCTTCATGTGCAGTAATTCCTTTCTTAGTTTTTCAGCTTCAGCCATTACATTTGCAGCTTCTTGTGTTGCCAACTGCATTTTCCTTTTTTCCTCTTCAATCACATTTCCTGCCTCCTTCTTTGCAGTTTGATATTTATTTTTGGCTTCTTGTGCTGTGCTTTTCTCTTCCTCCAATGCTTTTTGAGCTTCCAACAGTTCTTTCTTCATGTTTTCATTCTCGTTTTCTGCCTGTTGTTTTCTCATCTTCTCACCTTTAAGTTTGAGACCCACATCCAGTAATTCCTGCAATACTACTTCAGTTTCAAACTTTGAATTTTTAGCTTCTCCTCTTGATTTTTCTGCCTCTTCTTTTAATTTGACATTTTCAGCCTGTATCATTTGAAATTTAAAATGAATCAGCTGTACTGTATTGTGAGATGAAGCACTCGCCGATCCTCTTCTCGATCTCCCTTGATTCATTTTGGCCTTTTAAACAAAGGAACCAACGTTTTGTAGAGGAGTGAAGTGAAGTTTTCGATGTTTCTTCGTCAACTGTCGTTTGTCCTGCACAGAGATGCTGCTGTAGATGTGTCTCTAGCTGTGTCTGGATACAATGAACAATGCTGTAACTAAGTGCTTGTGTTGCACAGTTCTACTAAACATTCCATTTCATGCATGCTCCGCCCACATGGTCAGGAATGTCAGGTGCTGCATCTCCAAATGCTGCTCCCGTTGCCTAGCAATAACAGCTGTTTACTTTTTGGGGTCTGGTTCATTGTTTAATAAAGAAAACATGTCCAAGTACTGGGTGCTGAGGCTCAGCGCATATTCTAGCCTGCTGTGTGGGTGGGCAGCTAGAAATCACTGGTGGGCAACATGAGTGAGGAGAAAACTGGAGCAGCCAAGCAGGGAGCTGCAGGTTGCTGGTTTGAGTCTCTGTTCAGATGCTGGTGTCTCCTCTCTCTGAGATGTCTGCAAACAGTCCCAGATAAAACAATAAGGATAATAAACAAACACGTGACTAAAATAACAATTATGACTCTGATGTGTTTCATGTGTAGCAGGATGGCCTCTATACAGCAGTCGCTGCAAGCATCCACATCGCCACACTTACTTTTCTTTAAGCAGGCGTGCTGGGCTCCTCCTAAGGAAAGTTTGAAACTTCATTTCCTTCATGCTGGTGAACTTTTTACCAAATATTTTCATCAAAGCTTCTCCATCACTGACAGGGATTGTTTGGATCTTCACACTCATCTCCACCAACCCTAAAAAATGAGTCTCACTTTGCTCATATAATGCCAGGAGTGTCTCCATATTTCACAAAAGTCTATGCAAACATGTAACAGTATCCCATATTCATAGAAATATTATTGATATTATAACAAAAGCTGTCACCAACACAATTGTCCCAAGTGCTTTTTTTTTTATTAGTTATTGCAAATGCTTGACTGCAGTTCTTGCTAGATGACAAAACCACTTATTAGGTTTAGAAGGAAATGACTTTTTCTACATGAGGTAAAGTTGTAGAGCTGTTTCCCCAAACTAAATGAAATCATCATTTAAAAAACTACAATCTGTATTTACTCTGATCATCTGTGTTAACATTTGAAATTGGAAACATGTAAGTGTAACAAACATGTTAAAACATAAGAAATCAGGAAGGGGCATGTATAGGAATTTCTTTTACTTATGCATTAATCACATTATTTTATTGTATGATACCTTGGTGCCACTGGATTTTAACATGTCTCACACTCATACAGTAAGACAAATGCTGGGGGTCTAGTAAGGAAGTTGGGGGAAGCAGACAACTCTACAGGAAGAGTCTTTTGTGTCTTCGAGGACTCTGGTAGGAAGCAAGGGAGTGTGAACCTTAAGATGTGAAACAGCTGTGTACTGCCTTTAGTTCCTGGAGAAGGTACTTAACTGAGAGCCATGCTAGGCTCAGGGAGACTCTGCTGACCATCTGTCCCGCGGTCATGCAGGGACTTCATCAAGCTTGGTTGTCTGTTCTATGTGTGTTTGGATTAAAGAATGTTAGCTACCGCTCACCGCTCGTCTGCAGCTTTATTTAAATGGAAAACTTCCACAACAGGCAAAAAAAAAAGCTTTTTGCTAAAAAAAAGATTTAGAGCAGAAGTTTTTTGCACTGCATTTTAAAATGAAAACATATTGCATTTATTTACAATTAAAGACACACAGAGCAGGAGGTGTGTTACTGTTTTACATCCACAGACACACAAGAAAAGAAGCAGGCAACATGAGGTCAAGTTATGGTCATTTTATTTTTGTATTTCAGTACATGTATTTAGATTAGAGTTTTTAAAAAACAAACAAACGTCCCAAGTAAAGTTTGGGGGGATTTTTGTGAAAGAAAGGTTGAGAGAGGGGGAAGGAGGAAGATGCTGCTGGGTCAGTTCTTTCTCAGCAGTCTGCTCCAGAATCCCCTCCTGTCCTCGGCTTGCTTTTCTTTTGCCTTCAGCTCTTTTAAGGTTTTGTTGAGCTGCTCCTCGGCATCTTTAAATGTTTCTTTCAGCTGCTGTTTGGCCAGCTTCACTTTGTGTTTGAGGAGCTCTTTAGCTTCCTTTTTGTGCTTTTGTATTTCTTTAAGTTCATCTTTGCAGCCTTTCTTGGTCACCACAGAGCCGGTCGTTTCTTTCTTGAATGCCTTCACCTCAATTTTCTCTTCTGCAAGTTCTTCTTGCACTTTCATCAGTTCCTCCTTCATGTTTTGAGTGTAACTCTTTGTATCTTCCATTTCTTTCTTTGCTTCCTGTATTTTAATTTTCTCTTCCTCCAACACTTTTTGAGCTTCCAACAATTCTTTCTTCATATTTTCAATCTCATTTTCTGTCTCGTGTTTACGTTTTTTCTCCTCTTGAAGTTGTTGCTTCATGTGCAGTAATTCCTTTCTTAGTTTTTCAGCTTCAGCCATTACATTTGCAGCTTCTTGTGTTGCCAACTGCATTTTCCTTTTTTCCTCTTCAAAAGCTTCCTGCACCTCCTGTAATTCCTGCATCACATTTCCTGCCTCCTTCTTTGCAGTTTGATATTTATTTTTGGCTTCTTGTGCTGTGCTTTTCTCTTCCTCCAATGCTTTTTGAGCTTGCAACAGTTCTTTCTTCATGTTTTCATTCTCGTTTTCTGCCTGTTGTTTTCTCATCTTCTCACCTTTAAGTTTGAGACCCACATCCAGTAATTCCTGCAATGCTACTTCAGTTTCAAACTTTGAATTTTTAGCTTCTCCTCTTGATTTTTCTGCCTCTTCTTTTAATTTGACATTTTCAGCCTGTATCATTTGAAATTTAAAATGAATCAGCTGTACTGTATTGTGAGATGAAGCACTCGCCGATCCTCTTCTCGTTCTCCCTCGATTCATTTTGGCCTTTTAAACAAAGGAACCAACGTATTGTAGAGGAGTGAAGTGAAGTTTTCGATGTTTTCTTCGTCAACTGTCGTTTGTCCTGCACAGAGATGCTGCTGTAGATGTGTCTCTAGCTGTGTCTGGATACAATGAACAATGCTGTAACTAAGTGCTTGTGTTGCACAGTTCTACTAAACATTCCATTCCATGCATGCTCCGCCCACATGATCAGGAATGTCAGGTGCTGCATCTCCAAATGCTGCTCCCGTTGCCTAGCAATAACAGCTGTTTACTTTTTGGGGTCTGGTTCATTGTTTAATAAAGAAAACATGTCCAAGTACTGGGTGCTGAGGCTCAGCGCATATTCTAGCCTGCTGTGTGGGTGGGCAGCTAGAAATCACTGGTGGGCAACATGAGTGAGGAGAAAACTGGAGCAGCCAAGCAGGGAGCTGCAGGTTGCTGGTTTGAGTCTCTGTTCAGATGCTGGTGTCTCCTCTCTCTGAGATGTCTGCAAACAGTCCCAGATAAAACAATAAGGATAATAAACAAACACGTGACTAAAATAACAATTATGACTCTGATGTGTTTCATGTGTAGCAGGATGGCCTCTATACAGCAGTCGCTGCAAGCATCCACATCGCCACACTTACTATTCTTTAAGCAGGCGTGCTGGGCTCCTCCTAAGGAAAGTTTGAAACTTCATTTCCTTCATGCTGGTGAACTTTTTACCAAATATTTTCATCAAAGCTTCTCCATCACTGACAGGGATTGTTTGGATCTTCACACTCATCTCCACCAACCCTAAAAAATGAGTCTCACTTTGTTCATATAATGCCAGGAGTGTCTCCATATTTCACAAAAGTCTATGCAAACATGTAACAGTATCCCATATTCATAGAAATATTATTGATATTATAACAAAAGCTGTCACCAACACAATTGTCCCAAGTGCTTTTTTTTTTATTAGTTATTGCAAATGCTTGATTGCAGTTCTTGCTAGATGACAAAACCACTTATTAGGTTTAGAAGGAAATGACTTTTTCTACATGAGGTAAAGTTGGAGAGCTGTTTCCCCAAACTAAACGAAATCATCATTTAAAAAACTACAATCTGTATTTACTCTGATCATCTGTGTTAACATTTGAAATTGGAAACATATAAGTGTAACAAACATGTTAAAACATAAGAAATCAGGAAGGGGCATGTATAGGAATTTCTTTTACTTATGCATTAATCACATTATTTTATTGTATGATACCTTGGTGCCACTGGATTTTAACATGTCTCACACTCATACAGTAAGACAAATGCTGGGGGTCTAGTAAGGAAGTTGGGGGAAGCAGACAACTCTACAGGAAGAGTCTTTTGTGTCTTTGAGGACTCTGGTAGGAAGCAAGGGAGTGTGAACCTTAAGGTGTGAAACAGCTGTGTACTGCCTTTAGTTCCTGGAGAAGGTACTTAACTGAGAGCCATGCTAGGCTCAGGGAGACTCTGCTGACCATCTGTCCCGCGGTCATGCAGGGACTTCATCAAGCTTGCTTGTCTGTTCTATGTGTGTTTGGATTAAAGAATGTTAGCTACCGCTCACCGCTCGTCTGCAGCTTTATTTAAATGGAAAACTTCCACAACAGGCAAAAAAAAAAGCTTTTTGCTAAAAAAAAGATTTAGAGCAGAAGTTTTTTGCACTGCATTTTAAAATGAAAACATATTGCATTTATTTGCAATTAAAGACACACAGAGCAGAAAGTGTGTTACTGTTTTACATCCACAGACACACAAGAAAAGAAGCAGGCAACATGAGGTCAAGTTATGGCAATTTTATTTTTGTATTTCAGTACATGTATTCAGAATAGAGTTTTTAAAAAACAAACAAACGTCCCAAGTAAAGTTTGGGGGGATTTTTGTGAAAGAAAGGTTGAGAGAGGGGGAAGGAGGAAGATGCTGCTGGGTCAGTTCTTTCTCAGCAGTCTGCTCCAGAATCCCCTCCTGTCCTCGGCTTTCTTTTCTTTTGCCTTCAGCTCTTTTAAGGTTTTGTTGAGCTGCTCCTCGGCATCTTTAAATGTTTCTTTCAGCTGCTGTTTGGCCAGTTTCCCTTTATGTTTGAGGAGCTCTTTAGCTTCCTTTTTGTGCTTTTGTATTTCTTTAAGTTCATCTTTGCAGCCTTTCTTGGTCACCACAGAGCCGGTCATTTCTTTCTTGAATGCCTTCACCTCAATTTTCTCTTCTGCAAGTTCTTCTTGCACTTTCATCAGTTCCTCCTTCATGTTTTGAGTGTAACTCTTTGTATCTTCCATTTCTTTCTTTGCTTCCTGTATTTTAATTTTCTCTTCCTCCAACACTTTTTGAGCTTCCAACAATTCTTTCTTCATATTTTCAATCTCATTTTCTGTCTCGTGTTTACATTTTTTCTCCTCTTCAAGTTGTTGCTTCACATGCAGTAATTCCTTCCTTAGTTTTTCAGCTTCAGCCATTACATTTGCAGCGTCTTGTGTTGCCAACTGCATTTTCCTTTTTTCCTCTTCAAAAGCTTCCTGCACCTCCTGTAATTCCTGTATCACATTTCCTGCCTCCTTCTTTGCAGTTTGATATTTATTTTTGGCTTCTTGTGCTGTGCTTTTCTCTTCCTCCAATGCTTTTTGAGCTTCCAACAGTTCTTTCTTCATGTTTTCATTCTCGTTTTCTGCCTGTTGTTTTCTCATCTTCTCTCCTTTAAGTTTGAGACCCACATCCAGTAATTCCTGCAATACTACTTCAGTTTCAAACTTTGAATTTTTAGCTTCTCCTCTTGATTTTTCTGCCTCTTCTTTTAATTTGACATTTTCAGCCTGTATCATTTGAAATTTAAAATGAATCAGCTGTACTGTATTGTGAGATGAAGCACTCGCCGATCCTCTTCTCGATCTCCCTTGATTCATTTTGGCCTTTTAAACAAAGGAACCAACGTTTTGTAGAGGAGTGAAGTGAAGTTTTCGATGTTTCTTCGTCAACTGTCGTTTGTCCTGCACAGAGATGCTGCTGTAGATGTGTCTCTAGCTGTGTCTGGATACAATGAAACATGCTGGAACTAAGTGCTTGTGTTGCACAGTTCTACTAAACATTCCATTTCATGCATGCTCCGCCCACATGGTCAGGAATGTCAGGTGCTGCATCTCCAAATGCTGCTCCCGTTGCCTAGCAATAACAGCTGTTTACTTTTTGGGGTCTGGTTCATTGTTTAATAAAGAAAACATGTCCAAGTACTGGGTGCTGAGGCTCAGCGCATATTCTAGCCTGCTGTGTGGGTGGGCAGCTAGAAATCACTGGTGGGCAACATGAGTGAGGAGAAAACTGGAGCAGCCAAGCAGGGAGCTGCAGGTTGCTGGTTTGAGTCTCTGTTCAGATGCTGGTGTCTCCTCTCTCTGAGATGTCTGCAAACAGTCCCAGATAAAACAATAAGGATAATAAACAAACACGTGACTAAAATAACAATTATGACTCTGATGTGTTTCATGTGTAGCAGGATGGCCTCTATACAGCAGTCACTGCAAGCATCCACATCGCCACACTTACTATTCTTTAAGCAGGCGTGCTGGGCTCCTCCTAAGGAAAGTTTGAAACTTCATTTCCTTCATGCTGGTGAACTTTTTACCAAATATTTTCATCAAAGCTTCTCCATCACTGACAGGGATTGTTTGGATCTTCACACTCATCTCCACCAACCCTAAAAAATGAGTCTCACTTTGCTCATATAATGCCAGGAGTGTCTCCATATTTCACAAAAGTCTATGCAAACATGTAACAGTATCCCATATTCATAGAAATATTATTGATATTATAACAAAAGCTGTCACCAACACAATTGTCCCAAGTGCTTTTTTTTTTATTAGTTATTGCAAATGCTTGACTGCAGTTCTTGCTAGATGACAAAACCACTTATTAGGTTTAGAAGGAAATGACTTTTTCTACATGAGGTAAAGTTGTAGAGCTGTTTCCCCAAACTAAACGAAATCATCATTTAAAAAACTACAATCTGTATTTACTCTGATCATCTGTGTTAACATTTGAAATTGGAAACATGTAAGTGTAACAAACATGTTAAAACATAAGAAATCAGGAAGGGGCATGTATAGGAATTTCTTTTACTTATGCATTAATCACATTATTTTATTGTATGATACCTTGGTGCCACTGGATTTTAACATGTCTCACACTCATACAGTAAGACAAATGCTGGGGGTCTAGTAAGGAAGTTGGGGGAAGCAGACAACTCTACAGGAAGAGTCTTTTGTGTCTTCGAGGACTCTGGTAGGAAGCAAGGGAGTGTGAACCTTAAGATGTGAAACAGCTGTGTACTGCCTTTAGTTCCTGGAGAAGGTATTTAACTGAGAGCCATGCTAGGCTCAGGGAGACTCTGCTGACCATCTGTCCCGCGGTCATGCAGGGACTTCATCAAGCTTGGTTGTCTGTTCTATGTGTGTTTGGATTAAAGAATGTTAGCTATCGCTCACCGCTCGTCTGCAGCTTTATTTAAATGGAAAACTTCCACAACAGGCAAAAAAAAAAGCTTTTTGCTAAAAAAAAGATTTAGAGCAGAAGTTTTTTGCACTGCATTTTAAAATGAAAACATATTGCATTTATTTACAATTAAAGACACACAGAGCAGGAGGTGTGTTACTGTTTTACATCCACAGACACACAAGAAAAGAAGCAGGCAACATGAGGTCAAGTTATGGTCATTTTATTTTTGTATTTCAGTACATGTATTTAGATTAGAGTTTTTAAAAAACAAACAAACGTCCCAAGTAAAGTTTGGGGGGATTTTTGTGAAAGAAAGGTTGAGAGAGGGGGAAGGAGGAAGATGCTGCTGGGTCAGTTCTTTCTCAGCAGTCTGCTCCAGAATCCCCTCCTGTCCTCGGCTTGCTTTTCTTTTGCCTTCAGCTCTTTTAAGGTTTTGTTGAGCTGCTCCTCGGCATCTTTAAATTTTTCTTTCAGCTGCTGTTTGGCCAGCTTCACTTTGTGTTTGAGGAGCTCTTTAGCTTCCTTTTTGTGCTTTCGTATTTCTTTAAGTTCATCTTTGCAGCCTTTCTTGGTCACCACAGAGCCGGTCGTTTCTTTCTTGAATGCCTTCACCTCAATTTTCTCTTCTGCAAGTTCTTCTTGCACTTTCATCAGTTCCTCCTTCATGTTTTGAGTGTAACTCTTTGTATCTTCCATTTCTTTCTTTGCTTCCTGTATTTTAATTTTCTCTTCCTCCAACACTTTTTGAGCTTCCAACAATTCTTTCTTCATATTTTCAATCTCATTTTCTGTCTCGTGTTTACGTTTTTTCTCCTCTTGAAGTTGTTGCTTCATGTGCAGTAATTCCTTTCTTAGTTTTTCAGCTTCAGCCATTACATTTGCAGCTTCTTGTGTTGCCAACTGCATTTTCCTTTTTTCCTCTTCAAAAGCTTCCTGCACCTCCTGTAATTCCTGCATCACATTTCCTGCCTCCTTCTTTGCAGTTTGATATTTATTTTTGGCTTCTTGTGCTGTGCTTTTCTCTTCCTCCAATGCTTTTTGAGCTTGCAACAGTTCTTTCTTCATGTTTTCATTCTCGTTTTCTGCCTGTTGTTTTCTCATCTTCTCACCTTTAAGTTTGAGACCCACATCCAGTAATTCCTGCAATACTACTTCAGTTTCAAACTTTGAATTTTTAGCTTCTCCTCTTGATTTTTCTGCCTCTTCTTTTAATTTGACATTTTCAGCCTGTATCATTTGAAATTTAAAATGAATCAGCTGTACTGTATTGTGAGATGAAGCACTCGCCGATCCTCTTCTCGTTCTCCCTCGATTCATTTTGGCCTTTTAAACAAAGGAACCAACGTATTGTAGAGGAGTGAAGTGAAGTTTTTGATGTTTTCTTCGTCAACTGTCGTTTGTCCTGCACAGAGATGCTGCTGTAGATGTGTCTCTAGCTGTGTCTGGATACAATGAACAATGCTGTAACTAAGTGCTTGTGTTGCACAGTTCTACTAAACATTCCATTCCATGCATGCTCCGCCCACATGGTCAGGAATGTCAGGTGCTGCATCTCCAAATGCTGCTCCCGTTGCCTAGCAATAACAGCTGTTTACTTTTTGGGGTCTGGTTCATTGTTTAATAAAGAAAACATGTCCAAGTACTGGGTGCTGAGGCTCAGCGCATATTCTAGCCTGCTGTGTGGGTGGGCAGCTAGAAATCACTGGTGGGCAACATGAGTGAGGAGAAAACTGGAGCAGCCAAGCAGGGAGCTGCAGGTTGCTGGTTTGAGTCTCTGTTCAGATGCTGGTGTCTCCTCTCTCTGAGATGTCTGCAAACTGTCCCAGATAAAACAATAAGGATAATAAACAAACACGTGACTAAAATAACAATTATGACTCTGATGTGTTTCATGTGTAGCAGGATGGCCTCTATACAGCAGTCGCTGCAAGCATCCACATCGCCACACTTACTATTCTTTAAGCAGGCGTGCTGGGCTCCTCCTAAGGAAAGTTTGAAACTTCATTTCCTTCATGCTGGTGAACTTTTTACCAAATATTTTCATCAAAGCTTCTCCATCACTGACAGGGATTGTTTGGATCTTCACACTCATCTCCACCAACCCTAAAAAATGAGTCTCACTTTGTTCATATAATGCCAGGAGTGTCTCCATATTTCACAAAAGTCTATGCAAACATGTAACAGTATCCCATATTCATAGAAATATTATTGATATTATAACAAAAGCTGTCACCAACACAATTGTCCCAAGTGCTTTTTTTTTTATTAGTTATTGCAAATGCTTGATTGCAGTTCTTGCTAGATGACAAAACCACTTATTAGGTTTAGAAGGAAATGACTTTTTCTACATGAGGTAAAGTTGGAGAGCTGTTTCCCCAAACTAAATGAAATCATCATTTAAAAAACTACAATCTGTATTTACTCTGATCATCTGTGTTAACATTTGAAATTGGAAACATATAAGTGTAACAAACATGTTAAAACATAAGAAATCAGGAAGGGGCATGTATAGGAATTTCTTTTACTTATGCATTAATCACATTATTTTATTGTATGATACCTTGGTGCCACTGGATTTTAACATGTCTCACACTCATACAGTAAGACAAATGCTGGGGGTCTAGTAAGGAAGTTGGGGGAAGCAGACAACTCTACAGGAAGAGTCTTTTGTGTCTTCGAGGACTCTGGTAGGAAGCAAGGGAGTGTGAACCTTAAGATGTGAAACAGCTGTGTACTGCCTTTAGTTCCTGGAGAAGGTATTTAACTGAGAGCCATGCTAGGCTCAGGGAGACTCTGCTGACCATCTGTCCCGCGGTCATGCAGGGACTTCATCAAGCTTGGTTGTCTGTTCTATGTGTGTTTGGATTAAAGAATGTTAGCTATCGCTCACCGCTCGTCTGCAGCTTTATTTAAATGGAAAACTTCCACAACAGGCAAAAAAAAAAGCTTTTTGCTAAAAAAAAGATTTAGAGCAGAAGTTTTTTGCACTGCATTTTAAAATGAAAACATATTGCATTTATTTGCAATTAAAAACACACAGAGCAGAAAGTGTGTTACTGTTTTACATCCACAGACACACAAGAAAAGAAGCAGGCAACATGAGGTCAAGTTATGGCAATTTTATTTTTGTATTTCAGTACATGTATTCAGAATAGAGTTTTTAAAAAACAAACAAACGTCCCAAGTAAAGTTTGGGGGGATTTTTGTGAAAGAAAGGTTGAGAGAGGGGGAAGGAGGAAGATGCTGCTGGGTCAGTTCTTTCTCAGCAGTCTGCTCCAGAATCCCCTCCTGTCCTCGGCTTTCTTTTCTTTTGCCTTCAGCTCTTTTAAGGTTTTGTTGAGCTGCTCCTCGGCATCTTTAAATGTTTCTTTCAGCTGCTGTTTGGCCAGTTTCCCTTTATGTTTGAGGAGCTCTTTAGCTTCCTTTTTGTGCTTTTGTATTTCTTTAAGTTCATCTTTGCAGTCTTTCTTGGTCACCACAGAGCCGGTCGTTTCTTTCTTGAATGCCTTCACCTCAATTTTCTCTTCTGCAAGTTCTTCTTGCACTTTCATCAGTTCCTCCTTCATGTTTTGAGTGTAACTCTTTGTATCTTCCATTTCTTTCTTTGCTTCCTGTATTTTAATTTTCTCTTCCTCCAACACTTTTTGAGCTTCCAACAATTCTTTCTTCATATTTTCAATCTCATTTTCTGTCTCGTGTTTACATTTTTTCTCCTCTTCAAGTTGTTGCTTCACATGCAGTAATTCCTTCCTTAGTTTTTCAGCTTCAGCCATTACATTTGCAGCGTCTTGTGTTGCCAACTGCATTTTCCTTTTTTCCTCTTCAAAAGCTTCCTGCACCTCCTGTAATTCCTGTATCACATTTCCTGCCTCCTTCCTTGCAGTTTGATATTTATTTTTGGCTTCTTGTGCTGTGCTTTTCTCTTCCTCCAATGCTTTTTGAGCTTCCAACAGTTCTTTCTTCATGTTTTCATTCTCGTTTTCTGCCTGTTGTTTTCTCATCTTCTCTCCTTTAAGTTTGAGACCCACATGCAGTAATTCCTGCAATACTACTTCAGTTTCAAACTTTGAATTTTTAGCTTCTCCTCTTGATTTTTCTGCCTCTTCTTTTAATTTGACATTTTCAGCCTGTATCATTTGAAATTTAAAATGAATCAGCTGTACTGTATTGTGAGATGAAGCACTCGCCGATCCTCTTCTCGATCTCCCTTGATTCATTTTGGCCTTTTAAACAAAGGAACCAACGTTTTGTAGAGGAGTGAAGTGAAGTTTTCGATGTTTCTTCGTCAACTGTCGTTTGTCCTGCACAGAGATGCTGCTGTAGATGTGTCTCTAGCTGTGTCTGGATACAATGAAACATGCTGGAACTAAGTGCTTGTGTTGCACAGTTCTACTAAACATTCCATTTCATGCATGCTCCGCCCACATGATCAGGAATGTCAGGTGCTGCATCACCAAATGCTGCTCCCGTTGCCTAGCAATAACAGCTGTTTACTTTTTGGGGTCTGGTTCATTATATAATAAAGAAAACATGTCCAAGTACTGGGTGCTGAGGCTCAGCGCATATTCTAGCCTGCTGTCTGGGTGGGCAGCTAGAAATCACTGGTGGGCAACATGAGTGAGGAGAAAACTGGAGCAGCCAAGCAGGGAGCTGCAGGTTGCTGGTTTGAGTCTCTGTTCAGATGCTGGTGTCTCCTCTCTCTGAGATGTCTGCAAACGGTCCCAGATAAAACAATAAGGATAATAAACAAACACGTGACTAAAATAACAATTATGACTCTGATGTGTTTCATGTGTAGCAGGATGGCCTCTATACAGCAGTCGCTGCAAGCATCCACATCGCCACACTTACTTTTCTTTAAGCAGGCGTGCTGGGGTCCTCCTAAGGGAAGTTTGAAACTTCATTTCCTTCATGCTGGTGAACTTTTTACCAAATATTTTCATCAAAGCTTCTCCATCACTGACAGGGATTGTTTGGATCTTCACACTCATCTCCACCAACCCTAAAAAATGAGTCTCACTTTGTTCATATAATGCCAGGAGTGTCTCCATATTTCACAAAAGTCTATGCAAACATGTAACAGTATCCCATATTCATAGAAATATTATTGATATTATAACAAAAGCTGTCACCAACACAATTGTCCCAAGTGCTTTTTTATTAGTTATTGCAAATGCTTGACTGCAGTTCTTGCTAGATGACAAAACCACTTATTAGGTTTAGAAGGAAATGACTTTTTCTACATGAGGTAAAGTTGGAGAGCTGTTTCCCCAAACTAAATGAAATCATCATTTAAAAAACTACAATCTGTATTTACTCTGAACATCTGTGTTAACATTTGAAATTGGAAACATGTAAGTGTAACAAACATGTTAAAACATAAGAAATCAGGAAGGGGCATGTATAGGAATTTCTTTTACTTATGCATTAATCACATTATTTTATTGTATGATACCTTGGTGCCACTGGATTTTAACATGTCTCACACCCATACAGTAAGACAAATGCTGGGGGTCTAGTAAGGAAGTTGGGGGAAGCAGACAACTCCACAGGAAGAGTCTTTTGTGTCTTTGAGGACTCTGGTAGGAAGCAAGGGAGTGTGAACCTTAAATCTTTTTATGACTTGTAATCTTATGTGCAGCACTTTGTGATTCTGTCTTGAAAGGTGCTATATAAATAAAATTTTATTTATTTATTTATACAAAAACTTATATAATAAGTTAACAAGCTTGGTTATCATAGATAGGCTCTAGTAGTACATTGGCAAATATATAATTTGCCAAATAATTATGTAAGAAAAAAACTCCTAAAATGCCGTAAATGTTTCAAGAGGTTCTGTCATGAATCAACTGAAGTGATGCTTCACTGTTATAGTGGCTGCAGCTGCCTGTGTTGGTCTCAACCTGCACATTGCTCAGTGAAGCAAACAGGTTGTTTATGCAGTTTGGAGAATAATAAGCCAGGTTAGCTTGCTAATAGTAACACTAATTAGTGTTTCTTTTACAGCATTTAGCTGCAGGCAGGCTGTCATATCTCACTTTAATATGAGATTTAAAATGTTTTCTTTGTTTATATGACTATGTAATTCAAGTCTGCAGGGTTCCTGTGAGGTTTCACATCTTCTAAAACCCTTGGTGTCCTGACAGTTGAAACTGTGACGATTTGGCAATAATAATGGCACCGATCTATGGTTGACAATTTAAAAGGGTATCTATTAGCAGGCCCTATAAGGGCTGGATGTTTAGCAGAGGTGTAGCAATGGCATGGGTTAGAATATCAGAGGGGGTGCCAGTGAAAGCTTGGGACTTCCTACAGCTGCTTGTACAGGAAGAAGTAGATATTCCTACTCCTTCCTCTGCAGGCAGGTTATTGAGGGGGGGGGGGGGGGGGGGGATCTTCTCCCACAGAACTACAGCTCCTTTGTCTCAAACCCCAAATCCTCTAATCTCTTGTGTCTTCCATCAGGTGGGTTTTGGCATCGTCTCCTCCTCTGACAACACTACACTCCCCGGTTCTTTCCTGAAACATTCACACGAACTGCAAAAAACCCAAAACAAAACCAAAAAACCCCACCACCTCTAAACCAGCGCACTGAAAACACTGGTCAATTATGTGTGTACATGAGGGAGAGGAACAGAAATGGCAGATGCTGCTTCTATGCCATTAACTTAATCTTTCGGCAGCCCACAGCAATTATGCCATTAACAGCCTCCCCTCGAAACGTAACAGTTTGTTTCATAACATCGCAACAGCGTGATTCATATATATATGATTCATGGTGTTAAAAAGATGAAGAGGCCTCGAGAAGCTTTGGTTACATAAAACCACCGTTTTTTGTTTTATTTCTCACCTCTTCTGTACACAACATAAACAAGCAAACACACAGACACAGCCACCCACAAACAGGTCATAAGAAAATATACAAAAAATATGGCTGTTTATATGCCATGCGGGCTGAGCACTGATAATACAGTGGAATGATAAGGGAAGATGAATTATTCGTCGTCGTCTTCCTCGTCTTCTTCGTCGCTGATGACATACTTCTTTGCCTTTTTGGTGGCCGTTTCCTCGTCATCTTCTGCCTTTCTCTTGCCTGATCCCTCGCCCTCCTGTGACAGGAGTACATACAGCGTTCAGTTACACTTCAACAGTGAGTGCAGAAAAGCTTTCCTGCTCTGAAGAGTCTAGCTTTTGCTGTCCTGCTTAGTTACAAAGGATAATGAGAAAAGTTGGCTTTTTTTCTACACGGTGTCCAGCCTCACACCGCCCCCTGTCTGTCAACCACATCACTGCACCTACCTCGTCACTGTCCAACTTCTTAGCCTTCATCAGCCTCTGGGCTTTATCGTCATCAGAACCTTCATCACTGTCTGATGAGTAGATCCTGGCTCGCTCCTCTGTACGTGAGGCAGAAAGAGAAGAGCGTGTGCATCAGGCCTCTGTAACTCCCAAACACGTCTCAACATACGAGGAAAAAAAATTATAGAAACAAAACGACAGCAGTCAATGTGAAACGCAGTCATCCTCACCTCTCAGGCCACTTCCACCCTTATACTTGCTCTTGATGGCTGCAAGGCTGATCGCCTCCTCGCCCTCTTCCTCGTCGTCATAGCGATCGGGCTCCAGGTAGCTACTGCTCAGGCCTCTCTGATGCTGCTTCTCCCTTATCCTCCTCTGCTGGGACTCCCTGCGGATGGAGGCTCGCAGCCGCTCCTCCTCTTTCTGCCAAGACAGACCCGAGTGGCGAATTTATACAAAAATCATTTCAAGGCATTTAATTTCTAGCTGCTTAGTTGTTAATTGTTTTTCCCCAAACACACTGAGAAAAAAGGTCGCTTTTTATGTTAGGTGTGGGAAAAGTCTAATTAATTTCCCTTTAAAGCAATAAGCTGGCCTTGTTGGAAAAAAACAATAAGAAATGAGCCTATTATTCGTTTTTGCTCTAAAGTACATTTACCCTGCTTGTTGTTCTGTTATTCCTATAACATGACAATTCCTCACTGGAATAAACAGAATTAGCTGTCCTATAATAAAAGGACAACTGCAGGCAGAGTAAGGACAAACGAGAGAAAGGGTAATTACTTTCTAAAACATTTGCCCTCCTGCCCATTTTAAGTTTGACAATCAGCTAGTGCCAGTTAGTCAAAAATGTGCTTCAATAACCTTTAACTTTAAACAGGAACACACGCTTACTCAGTCTGAACATTATTAGGCATCTACAATATGTCTATAGCAAACCTTACTATCAAAAGAGCCGTTTTTAAGCAATTCTTGAACCCTCAAAAAGCATATTTAAGTCTTGATGTTCCTACTTATTTAAGCTACCTGCCATATGTTTGCGGTGGCAAAAGAATTTCCCAGCTTTCACAGAATAAAGTGTCTACTGTGTATAACTTAGCCCATCAGTATTACTAATATATCTAAATACTTCAAATCTTTTACCACATGTGACTACTCTTCATGATCATTAGTATTTTGTGCTTTAACTTTGCATTTTCATTACAATAATACTGTGTTTTCTAATCTAATCAAATTCATTTATCATGTTCTTATTTTTATTACCAACAATGAAACAATTGTGAAGAGAGGGAAAAAAAAAAAAATCCATTAGCTTGTTTCAGCATACTTTGAAACAGAAGCTTGACTTGGGTAACTAAAAGCAATGCTGTTTACTTTGAGTCCTACCTGAATCCAATCAAAAGGAGGCTACTTTGATAGTAAATAAAAAATATAACAGTCTAATATCTTAAAAAAAATAAAAATAAAGTGAAAGCAAATAAAATAAAGTTTCAATTTGATTTTGACTAAAGCCAGCAGTGTTGGTGGTAAAGCAAAGCATTCCTTATCCATTTTTCCTGCATGGATCTCCAGAGCCACAGCTTCAACACCCCATGGGCTTTAGAGCAGGAGTGGGCAGTTAATGTGGGTACACGACAACCTGTGGCCCCCTCTGCCCACCATTGCTCTAGAAATCTACACATTGCGCAGCTACTGAAGCTCCCATTATGATTAGCTTTGACTGTCTGCCCAAAGGCTAGATCAGTGTCAGAATTATGACACTGCAGAAGCGATTAGAAACTGTGGAAACTTAAAAGACATTTAAAACCTATAAACAAAGACTGTGCTGTGGGCTACTGGTGTGTTTTTTGTACTTTAGTGCAAGCTTAAGGATTTCTGTCGCCAATTACCACCCTTTTCCACATCTACTACATTTTAGCTGCTCCTACCACATCTAACAGATGTCTGATTTCAGCTGCTGGTACTGAAACAGCCTGTTTGGGCTGTTTGAGGCACAACAGAGGGAAGGACCTATGAAGTGTACTGAAATTACACCTGAAATCCACATTCTGTGGAAATGTGAGACTGGCATACACTTGTATAAAGGCACGGACCCTTGTTGCTGTTGAACTGTAATTATGATAACTTAAGAACCACCAACTGGGAGTACTGACTACAAACAATGGGGGAAGCGTAATTGATGTCTAGTATTTGGGCGTCTATTGTTAATTATTCAAACTCGCACAATCCCCACTGACGCACATTAGACGTCATCATGCAGGACACGAGTGTTTAAAATACAAAGAGACAAATGTGTGTTTATATGTTTTAAAAGCCATTTTAAGCTAATGCTGCACAGTGAAGAACAATGTAATCTGCAGTCTTTCTCGAGCCGACAGTAAACGCATCACCAGAACTCTAGACTGGTTGACTCAGTTTCCATTTCACTCGCCACTGCGTGACCACATTATGCAAGCATGTCAGGTTATATTATTATGTAAGCAGCCATGGTGCCTGTCAACAGCTGACCTCATCTCACTCTTCCGGTCTCTGTGGTAACAAAAGAATTCCCACACCGGACGGCTCGTGCTACCTTGATCATTTCATTGCGATGGGACTCGGGATCTCGTCCAGCCATGGGAAGGATTCTGATCTTCTGTGTCTTTGAGCAGCGGTCAGCCAGAGACAGGGTCATCTTCCTGTGGGTGGCGCTGTCTGTGGAGTGGGGTCTGGAAGTGCAGAAAAAACAACCTGAATAATAACATTTCCCCAGTACGTCTTCATAAAAGTGAATCTCTTAAGAGTGGGAGGTTTTCACACATTTTTTCCCTTTTCTTCTTTAACACATAGATCACACCTCTGTGTTGCAAACAGGCAGAAAGAAAAACACAGTATCGACTGCCAAACCTGTTTTAGCCCACACTCATTAAATCTACCTTGTGGAGTTTTTAATATCGCACGCTTTATTTCTATCTTGGGCAAACACATTGCACACAGGGCATGTTAAGCATATCCCTGCCAGTAATGTAATGCAGAAGGAAACTAAAGCACAAGCTAATTTATAGCTAACTGTCATCTTTATTAGGTCATGCAGCATTAGGTACATGCTGGTCTTTATGTTGCCCTGTGCTTTCACACATTTCCATGAGCTCCATATAGAGATTAAAAGTTGCACTGAGAACCTCTGATGTTATTTTGTGATGTCTTGCTAATAAGAAAGAGACTCCCACTCTGCTGCTGTGGAATCTCTGTTCACAATGATTCACGGCTACACAGCAACAAGCACTGAGAGCAGGTGTGGATTAAATAAAACACAATAAAAAATAAAACAAAATGTGCCATTTTCTTATGTACACCTGTTTGACTGTTCCCTAATAGAAATATATGATCAGCCAATCACGTGGCAGCAACTCAGAGCATGGTCAAGATGACCTACTGAAGTTCAATCTGAGCATCAGAATGAGTAAGAAAGGTGATCTGAGGGGAACTCTGAATGTGATATGGTTGTTGGTGCCACACGGGCTGCCTGACTATTTCACAAAGTGTTGATCTGCTGGATATTTCCCACATAACCATCTCCAGAGTTTACTGGGAAAGTTTATAAAAAGAGAAAATATGCAGAAGAGCATCTTTGAACGAATATCACATAAAAACCTGTAAGCAGCAGCTACAGCAGCAAAAGACCACGCTGGGTGCCGCTCCTGTGAGCTAAGAATAGAAACCAGAGGCTACAATTCACCTGGGTTCACCAAAATTGAGCAACAGAAGACAAAAACACTGCCTGATCTGATGAGTCCAGATTTCTCCTGTGACATTCAGATGGCAGGTTCAGAATTTGGCATTAAATTCATGAAAGCATGGATCCATCTGGCCTTATATCAAAAGTTCAAGGCGCTACTGGTGGTGGTGTAAAGGGGTTGGGCGCACGTGTACCCCATAGAGTACCAACTGTGCATCACAACACCAAAGCCTATTTACTACTGCTGCTGACCGTGCCCAGTCCCTTAACACTATAGGGTACCCATCTTTTAATGGCTCCTTCCAGCAGCATAACACACCATGTCACAAAGCTCAACTCATCTCAAGCTGTCAGGTCAATACGGACCAAAATCTCAGAGGAATGTTTCCAGCACCTTGTTGAATCTCTGCCACAAAGAATTAAAGTAGCTCTGATGGCAAAAAGAGGTCTAATCCAGTACTAGCAAGATGTACCTAGCAAACTGGCTGTTGAGTGTAAATGTGGTCTCATTAAGTAGGCGTACATGGATGTAAACAATGCTGGCGCATTAAAAAGCCCCCAATTCTAAGCCAGGTATGACGTAACAAATTCATCAATTATGTCTGCTTGATTAAAAGAACACACTGTGTTCGTTTGACTTCACCAAAGACATCTGTTGTTGTCGAGTGTCTCACGTTATTAGATCCCCAACAATGTTCTTACAATACAAACATTAACTGCTGGCCTCAGCTCCCTCATTTAATGATGACTTATGAAAATATCACCACAAATATAATCTATGCATTTATTAAAAATGCATTAAATTTAACACAAATCACTCACGATGCTGAGACCACTCGAAGCTGTGAATGACAGAGTCATGTGTCTGTTTGGCTTATTTAAGAAAATGTATTTATCTGTAACCTTAAGTTCACTGTCGTATCAAATGACCTCGTGAATGAAGAAGTCTTGTCATACAGTATGTTCTTTAGGTGCTCACATTTTTTTTTTTTTTTTTTAAACGTGAATTTTCTGGCTTTAAAAGAGTTAAAGGTGCTTTTAAAAGGAAAATAAAAGCATTGTAACCATCTGCACGCTGAGCAGTTCTAATCCTAATCAAAACTCAAATGTTAATGCTCCAAGGGAACAAACTGTAATAATGTTCTGTTTGGGAACACGGAGGCCTGTTGCACACTGAGGCAGGTTTGCCCTCATAGACCCATGTGGGGTGAAAGACAGAACATCCAGGGGGGGGGGGCTAAGAAGCTTAAACAGTTCTTACTGGGAGAAACCTGTGCAGCTTGCACAAGGTGATCCGGGGACTTAAAGCATTCAGTACATTTCTAAATGGAGCCTGAATGAAGGGTGCCATTGTGGCTGCTGTTGTTGTTGTTTGCAGAGGTAGCCCGGAGTTTGTTTAGAACATATTCTACTGTCAGGGAGCCAGACGGAGGAGGAGTCTCCCTCGCAACTCTCAGTCTGTGCCTAAAAGGAAACAGCAGCCTGTTACCAAAGCCACACTGGCATGTTAGTGCATTACCTGAAAGTGAGTTTGGTTTTGAACACGGCCTGTCCCTGCAGCCCGGTGCCCTGTCGGATGAAAAGGTGATTGTGGTCTCCTTGGAGTGGAGCTTTGTAAACATCGAACACTTCGTTCCCCAGGTGGAGGGACATGCTGTGGAAAGAATGGGAGACTGAAAAGCGTGCCAAGTACAGAGTTATGTCCTGATCGCAGTGTCGCACCCCGCGGCATCCAGCCTGACGTAACACACACCTGCCGTCGGACCATTTGACAATGCGCGCATTGCTCTCTCGGGTTTCATTTCCCTCCTCGTCTCTCTTCGCTCTCCACCGGATTGTGTTCTCCACCTGTGGGGAGAAGATGATGAACATCAGGTGACGTAGGAAAAAAATCTAAATAAATAAAATCTGTCATCCGTCATTTCCAATCTACACAGACCTTCAGTTTGAGCCTGGTCCGCCCCTCTTCATCCAGCATTTCTTCATCCTCAAATTCATCCTCATAGTACTGAGGATCAAACGGCCTAAAAGGGAAAAAAAGAAAAAGAAAAGACAGCGTCAAAGAACATCTAATTATCTTATCATCAAGTGAAAATAATTTTTCCATCTATCTACACTGCACATGCTCTGACCTGGGCTCCACAGACAGGAAATTGGGCAACTTGACAAAATAAAGGTCGGATCCCAAGTCAGTGCTGACTTTTGGGATCTCTACTTCAATACGAGTTTCAGGCGCAGGCTCCTCTTCTGCCTGCTCCCCCTCCATACCATCCTCTGCATCCTAGACACACACACACGAACAAGTGAACAAACACTGTATAATCCAGTGACCCATGACAATAGGGATCAGCTCAGAGAGGCTTAGAGAAAAAGGGGATTTTGGATCTCGTTTAAAAGTGTGATGAGTGCAGAGAAGAACAGAGGGTGAGAGAACAGACACATACCAGGGGCTGGCCCGGGGTCGGGGGCTTCTCTGCATCGCTGTCTGAAGAGATGTCGTCCGCTTCTCCGAACAGGTCATCTGCTGCGGCCTTCTTTGCTGCGGAAGAGTACGGATAACTTTCAGTACCATAAAAATATCAAATTCAGCAGCAGAAACAAAAGACAAATCGTTGCTGCTACGTTGACCCAGTAAGGTTAGGGCTTACGTTTTGTTTCAGCATCGCTGTCTGAATCGGAATCGGAGGCGGCTTTCGCTTTGGGTTTCCGTCCTATGAAATCATCTTCGCTGTCACTTCCTTTTGCAGACTCTGAAAAACAAAACCAAGAAATTTTATGTATCATTTTCCACATGTCACGTTTATAGTGGAGGCACGGGACACCCACGCACATCTTACAGTAAAGGAAAACAGTTCATCGCCTCGTGCAAAGAGTCTGTGTGAAAAATTAATCTCATATTAACCTCTGAGTTTTAAGCTCGGGATAAAATGTTCACATATGGCCCCAATCCATGAAATTTACTGTGTAAAAAGATTAACCCTGGAGGCTGGCTCAGCGGCAGATCCTGGGGGTTGTACCTGATTTCCTGTTCCTCGGTCCCTCATCATCAGAATTTTCTCCCTCTTCGTCAGAGTAGTGGCGTTTCTCCTCCTCGTCCTCCGACTGGTCGCTCTTAGCTTCTCCGCCCCACTTCTCATCTTCCGATTGGTTCTCCCTCCCTGAAGCTTCGCCGTCACTGTGCGGTGTGCCCGGGCCCGACTGCGGAGTCCCAGGATCGCTGTGCATACTGAATAAGAACAAACACGGTAAACATATATTCTGATTTTTATTCCTCTGGAAGTCACTTAATCCCCCATCCACTTCCTTATGACAGATCAAAGACCTGATTGCGTTTCTCAAACTGGAAAAGATATATTTTAGCATCCCGATCTCCGTGCCATCAACGACCTCAGTTAAACAACGGTGAGCTGCAGCCTGTGTGAGACGTCGTACCTTCTGTCTGAGCGAACGCTGCCCCTGTCAGATCGAGGGCTCCCACCGCCAGACATCCCGCTGCCAGCCGGGCTTCCTCCGTCCGACCGGTGACCCCCATCCTCCTCGTCTTCATCCTCATCTCGATGGTCACGGTCCGAGCCGCTGTGCTGCTCTGCGTCGGAGTGATCGTTGTCCCCGCGGTCTGAGCGCATGCTGGCATCTGACTGGTTCCCCGAGCGCTCAGACTGGTTGTCGCTTCCGCTGTGTTGTTCATCCTCACTGTCGTCTCCAAACAGCTCCTGTTACGGAGAAGACACATGAGTACGTTTAGATGCAGCTCATGACTGTATCGTCACACAGACACACACGCACGCCTCAGTCCTTCTACTGCAGACACAGGACACCTTCATTGTGGGATAAACATACTAGATGGTTTGAGGTAGGTTGAAAGTTTATTAACTCAAGTCAATGCAAGATTAACATTACAAAAGGAATACAATTCTCTGAGGTCACTGTGGAAGTTGAAGCAGTATTTTCAGTGGCTAAATTCACAGCTGAACGACTGATTAGGCGGCTGTCTGAACGATGTCTGCAAAATGCACCTTATTCATGCTGGGCTTGCCGGCCTCCTGGCCTTCGTACTCGTCATCATCATCATCCCGCTCCCTCTCGCTGTCACTGCCGCTGCCTGAAGCGTTGCTGACAGAACGAGGCCTCTCCTGCTCCGACTCTGAACCAGAGCCGGAGCCAGACTCTGCAAAGAGATAAAGCAGTCCGATTTATTCTAGTTTGTAGTGCCAAACAGATGTTACTCACTCCTCTCACATTACAAATGTGTGACTAAAAAGGTGAAGCTCAGCTTGTTTAAATCCTCATACTCTCCATATACCAGTGTTTTGTTCAAACAAAGCAGGGCTGGGGGCAATCCTGTTTAAAAGAAATAATATTTATTTATTTATTTATAACCACCTTAAGTCTCTTTGGGGTACAAAATCACAGTATTTCTATGGAAAAAACGAGTGATGCCAGAAAAAGCTTCCAATTACCAACTACTTTTGGACAAAAAGAAGCAAAGATGATATCAGTTAGCTCCTTTTTGTAGACTTTTTAGAAGATTTCAGCATCAACACAACAAAGTGCTTTGATGGTTTTCCACACTTTGTCTCATACAGACATAATATATTTATGTCTCTGAATAATACCCATATTATTATATTTAGACCTTTTTTGAACAAATACTGTTATATCTGACAATTGTTTGTATGGGATTATCTGATGCAATCACAATATTATTTATGTACGGCTGTATCAACAGTGAGTACTGAAATACACAGTGTCATACGGTTTTCTCGTACTGTTCTTCTTTCTGTAAAAATCATTTTAGTAGCAAGTCTGTGGAAATTAAAGATTATGTAGGTGAACTTAGGTGCTGCACCAGTTTGTGCGTGAAGACAATTCTAATTTTGACATAAGGGAATTAAGTTTTTTTTAAGGTCTTAAAATGTATATTTGCAGTCGTGCTGCTAAAAAAAAAAAACATGAGCGCTGATCACATCCTGCACCACAGCAACAAAACAACTTAAGCCATGGCCCTCCGTCTCAGACACATCACGTGAATCCAAACACTGAAAACCGATTTTTTTTTTAAAAGGAAAAAGAAAATAAGAAAGAAAAAGAAAAGTGAAACTAGGTGAAGGATAAAAGAACTCCACGATGGTTTCCATTAAAGCCAACGTTTAAAACACATTAACATTATTAACGCCTGCCTCGATATAACGAACATCCGCGAAACGTTGCACACCTCACTCTCGCGTTAAAGCTCCCTTCTGCTACGCAGCTGCGCACAACGCGGCACTCATCTAAATGCACAAACTGATGATTAAACAATATAAGCCACGAGTTTCGGGCAACATTACCTCGCTGGTCGTTGTCGCTGTCCCCATCGCTCCCGAACAATTCATCCATGTCCGCCATTTCTTCCAAACTGTAGTAAAACGTGACCTACAGGATATAATCACTGGGTTTAAGGATTTTGGATCCGGGTCAAGCTGAGCTTAAGTGATGTAATAAATCTAGTCAACCGCCAGGGGGAGACACAACACCTGCTTAGCTTCTAACCAAAGAATATTCGTTTATATATACTTTTATGAAAACATCGTTATGTCTCTCCCCTCTCCCCCCCCCCTCTCCCCATATATATATATATATATATATATATATATATATATATATATATATATATATATATATATATATATATATATATATATATATATATATATATATTTTTTTTTTTTTTTAAATACTTTCCTTTGCCTGTAATAAATTCTGCAATGGCACACATATAATGTGGCTTTGTGTGTGGGAATAGCAGCTGTGTGACACTGGACGCTATTGTTCACTTTATAACAGCAGGCGTTGTGATGCTGTGGAGAGCTATAACGACTGATGAATTCATGAATGCATCAAAAACACTGGTAGGAATATTACAGTGGTGTTTAGTTATGGCTTAAGTTTGAATGTGCATTTTACCAGCTGGTTTGTCTTTCGTTTTTTTTCTGGCTATACTGGTTGAATTGTGTCAGTGTCAGTGCTGGGAGCCACCTGACAGCATCTGTAAGCCTTTATTAACCTTTGTTTATTACCAGATGCTAAAGCAGTGAGGCTTATTTTCCTCTCAGATAACATCTGTGCAAAAATCCATGTGAAACCTGCTCCACCCTGCATTGTTTTGTTTTTTAGAGGAAGGCGCTCATGTCTGACACCACTGGAGCAAATCATAACGACAGCCAAGTGCTCTGACACCAGTTAACCCTCTCTCAGGCATGTGTTGATGAATGAAGAAAAACTGATTGCATTAAAAGCCATGTTCCTCTCTGCGCCTCAGTGCAGCTCAAATTCTTGAGCTGTTTATCTTAACAGCTTTAGCAAATAGGGAACCGAGGCATGTCTCAGCACCCTCATCTTTTGCTGAAGTTTTTGTGTTACAGACAAGGCATCTTATAAAACTGCGTGTACAGTTTTATGTGAGCCAAGAAGGTACAAACAATTGAGCAAGGTATGGCTTTTAGTGTAGTTTTTCCTCAACAGCAGTAAGTGTGAAAAAACTGACAGAGTGAATGGGATGTATGCAGGTAAACTCCAGATCCAGATGAGCTGATTGGTGGAGCCGTGGGGAAACTGTCTGAAAAATAATATTGATACGAAGGAGCTGGAGCCGGCAACTTTTTTTTTCTTTGCTAAGGTCTTTAATCATGAAAAGTGCATGACACACTGGCAGACCGAAAAGACCATTCAGTGAAAATACATGCTTAAGAGAGAGACCTGCTGCTGCCTCCTTCCTTTGGGTCCTTAGATGTAGTTTATCTGGACATCACTTGCCTCCGCTATGACGCCCAGACAATCAGACAAAGACAAAGTTGGAGTTATTCTGTATCTTTGCACAGCTATCTCTTCTTCTCTCACCCTCTCCCCCTCCCTCTCCTGTTGTTACTTCAATCATGAAACTGATCAATGATAAGCTGATTGGCTTTTCTGTCGCAAGTCCCGTCTCCCTTGTTTGTTTATCGCTCACTTTGCGCAAGACAGAGGAAAACAGCGGGTGTCCGCTGTACAACAGCAGCACGTTTAAGCTTGATAAGCTGTTGTTATTGTGAATTTATTTAATATTACTTTCTAGTATCAGCTGATGTTTGCTGGAGCCACAGCACCACACTTTTCATTCAAAGGCTTTATAGCTTTTCTGGTGGGCCGGTCTCTAGTCAAAATGCCCGATTTTTTGTCCCAGTCCAGCCCTGGTACACAGTGTAAGCTTTGTGCAAATGCTTGTGTTTGCATAAAAGAAAGAGAGAGAGTTTGATTTGCATCAAAATCTAATATTAGTGGAACAGTGACAATAAATGATAAAATATAGAATAGTAAGTATAATATACTAATATCATTCTAAATGCAGCCTAGTAGAATTTCATCTTAAATGAACATGCCCTTAAAGTCTGCAACACATGGTGGAGTTTACTCATTTAATGTAAAGACGTCATATTTAATTATCATGATGAGTAGCAGTGGCAATCATCCAAAGCTTATCTCAGCGTCTCAGTGCATTTCAATTCTTGTCCAAATTTGGTCAAAATAATACCTCTTTTTTATTTCATTTTTAAATATATTTTTGTTTAAATAGAGAAATTTTATGTTACTTTGTTTTATTTTATTTTACTCTATTTATTATTTTATTTCAGTTTGCCTCCTCCATATTTCATATGATTGGTCTCTTGTAGGAGAAAGGGCGGGTTTATTAGTGCCATTGGTTGAGGCTTGGGATACTACCATCCTATTCGTTCAACCAGACGTTACTCATATACTGTTCGGTTCCCTTTTCCTGTGTTACCGCCCTTACCCTGAGTGAGGAGTCAAGCACAGAAGACATCGCATTGGGAAGACTGGTGCTATTTGGACATTCCCTAGCTAGGTCCCATCAGCCTCAGGTAAGGAAATAGACGACTGTTTGAGGTTGGAAATCACTCATCACGAACAACTGTATAGCTTTGCCTGCTGTCATTTGTAGTATGTTCACTGTGGCTGCTAAACGGCTAGCAACTTGAGTGAACTGCAAAGGTTAGCGCGTTAGCTTCTACATTTCATCGGACTGTTTCCCATGGTAGTGTCCGTCCGATACGTGCAGCTAAGTTAGCAGAGCAAGTGCCCCATGAACCGCTTGTTCTGGCTTGAACTGAAGTGTGGCGGATTTTGCTAGGCGGTGATAATTACAATCATTATGGCTGCTGTCAGCGTGGTAATCATAAACATGTCAAGAACGGGTTAGCTAACGCCATTCCGTAACCCGCTGTGTCTCCAGAAGATGAGACCAGCTAAGTTTTCACCAAAAGTAGCATATTTGATATTTATTATGTTAGTAGTGCTGTGTGGTATGTGGTGTAACTGCAGATTAACCCGGGTCTTCTCTCTTCTGTATGTATGATTATTGCTAATGCTATGCAGAATGTAGGTCCAATATAATGTGAGCTGCCCATCCCTGCTAGCCAGACAAATAATTAGAAACGCGGTATGAATAGTGCCTGTGTTTCTCTATTTGACCGAGACAAGAGTTGTTTGTTTTTGTGTTTTTTAAAGGACATACCTTTGGTGGGATGGCTCACACCATTGTTAGAGGTTAAGGGAAGACTTTGTACTTATTGTCATCAAAGTGCAAAGTCATTTTATCTGTATCGCAAGTATTCTGACACATTCTTTGCTCAAGATTTAGCGTGAGGGTTTATTGGTGTGTTCACAATGGTAGTTTCACCAAGCAGGACTCAGTGGTGAATGAAGGGTGTGGCCCAAGACGTCAGCTTGGGTACTTGTGGTTTTTTGCCTTTAAGCCCCAGGGCAGGAGGCCTCCTTCCTGGATCTGAGAGTCATGCTTTGTAGCCAAATAATAATGTTGTGGTGGTTGCTGAATTGACTTTTCTTTTTTTTCTTTTTTTTTTTCTTGAACTGCCACCACTGCAGTATTGCAGATAAACTGGCTTCTCAAATAGGTTTTGTTTACCCCGCATACCTTTCACTGAAGGGTGAAACCTGGCTCTGAGCCATGGTAGTGAATGGTGGCTTTAGTTTTTACAAAGAAGTGATGAGTTTTCTTGAGCCTGTATTCATACCCTAGCCCCCCCCGTGAGCTGAAGGCTAGGCCACTCCTTGAATCCGTTCTCATTATATAATAATGTGGTGTGTCTGGAGTGTGCGGGCAGGTCAGAGGGAATACACAAATCGTGTATGGTTGTTAGAGTACCACCCCACTTCCTGTCTCACCCTTGTCCGCTTTGTAAAGGAGCTGTTAGGAAACATTGTGTGAGTGCAAAGTTTTGTTTTTATGACTTAGCTTTTTAGCTATTAAATAAAAATGAAACTATTACCTGGCAGTATCATATTTCAAACACTTTTCTCCTTTTCCTGACTCCTATATCAATGACTGTTTTCACTTTAATATGCATAGTAATATTTCAGTATCAGTGTGATCAAGCCTCTCTGTTTTCTCTCTGTTCCATCTGTTTTCTATCATTTCAAACACTTTCAGGCACCTGGAGAGACTGAACACACACACACACACACACACACACACACACACACACACACACACACAAAGTGAGTAACAGCAGGGTGGAGAGAGGAACAGCAGAGCGTAAAACTGGAGGAGAGTAGGTGGGAGGTGGAAGTACAGAGTTGTCTCCCATGAGTAGCATAGCTGGGTCATTCTAACTATAGTCTTTTTGTGCTGCAGTTAGGGTGGTGTTCTGTAATAATGCAATACCAGTCAGTGCTTCCTGTTCATCTTTAGGCTGCAAATTACTATTTGTGCAGCTTCTGCCTGCTGAGATCAAACCCATTGTGGCAAGAATTACGCTTGACTGAGATGAACTTAATGTTTTCTTGTAGCTCCCATCAGGTTATAGCATTTACTCTAGGCATATCTGGGGTGGTGTCTAATAACGTATCACAGCAGGTACGCAATTAGATATCAGACGCTGTCACTTTTGGAAAGAGGATAGTGCCCCACATTTGGCCTGAAACTGAGATAATGCTAAAGGTAGAACCAGATATTTTACATTGCACTCTCTCCATTTGTCTTACTTAATAATATCCTGAAGAATGGGGCCACTACTCTTGCTGTAAAATTGGAGCACAGAGTAGTTCCCATGAAACTTTGGTTGAAGTGATACAGATTCTCAAGAATAAAACTTTAGTTTAACTTTGCAGATGTCTCCTGCAGGGGGGGAGACCTCCAGGTGAATTTACATTAATAATAATAATAATGGATTGGATTTATATAGCGCTTTTCAAGGCACCCAAAGCGCTTGTTATATTTATATGGGTCTGTGTGTAGCCTGAGTGGACAGGCGAGTGTAGCATGCAGGCAGGTTTGCAGTGTTGTTGGCCTTGAGCCATCTGTTGTTCTCTTGAAGGATTAGCAGACGAGGAGGTGAAGGAGAAAGGAATCAGTCAGATTGGACTAATGGATCCTTCCAGTGTCTCCAGCTCGGCCTGAGCTAACCTATTGTTATCATTATCTCTGTCTCCGTGCTCCATTTCTTTTCTGTCTGTCTTTTTTCTAATGTGTTCAATAATCTGTCAGTGAAGTGGAAAGTGAGAGAAAGCTGGATAAATAGTGTTAGGATTCCAGAACAAGTAAAAGGAAAGACATCTGCAAAGCCATAAAATCAGGTTATACTCCCAGCCACAGAAATGCCTGTTTCCCCCACACTCGGTGTTGATCATAAAAATGCACAATAACCCTCCTCCTCCAGAATGAGCTAAAGCTTGTGATGATGTCACGAGAAACGTATCCTAGTGCCATTCCATGATCGCAGGCCAGGCGACTGTTGTATTTGGAGCATGCAGTGTGATTTTCATATGATTTGGATGCATGGGATTTTTTTTTGTCCTGTCCTGTGACATAAAATCTAAAAGGTAGACTGTGTTCAACAAAAGTACTGTTTTCCTCTCATGCAGTTTCTTGGATTTTCTTCCGTAGGTGTTTAATTTGTAAAAATGAAATTTATAAACTTGCATGACGACTTCACCACCTTACTGTTAGCAGTGATAGGATTGATTAGCATAGAATTGAACAAGATAACAGTGTAAGTGTAGATTATTACATTTGTGAGCTTAGATTTTCCAGTCATCATTGAAGACATTTGAGCTTCATCTGCTGGAACTCACACTTGTGAATGCCCGTGCAATGACTATTGCAGTCATTTCAGAAATAAATGTGTGTAGCCGTAGCACAGTAATGGAGGAGATGGGGGGGAAAATTAGATGAGGACAGAGCCTGGATTGTTGAGACAATGAACTGAATGGTGTGAGAGACACCGGCCTTGTTGGACTCCTCGGGAATTCCCTTGATTGGAGAAACTAGCCAGACAGCAACGGGGAGCACATTGCATTGACTAAATCTTCATCAATAGTGTGACGAGGAGATGAAAGATTTTAAAATATTTCAATGAAGATTTTTTAATTTTCTCAAACAAAACAAAATCTGTTATGTTAAACAAATGAAATGAATATTTCTGGCAGGCTTGACTTTTGGCTAAATTGTTATAAAACAAAAGACGTGGCAGTGTCTGTAAATGATTTGGCTCCAAGTGTTAGTTTGATCCTTAAAACATACAAAAGCAGCAACATTTGAATCACAATGTTTATTACAATTTTTTTTTTTTTTTTTTTTTTTTTTGTGGCAACTAAATCATTTCTTTGAATGTGCACGCACTTGTTCTTTTTCTGTAGTGCTCAGTTACACAAGGGAAAACAGAGGTTGGAAAACATCCTGTGTTACCTTTGAAATTGTTACTTTGAAGAAGGGGGACCCAGTCTGAGACCACTCACAGTCAGCTGTCCCCAGGCTGACTTTGGTGCATCAAGATGGCAATAATAATAGCAATAAGATGGAGACAGTCTGTTGTCAGTCTGCAATTAAATGCCAGCTAGCTGGTAATTAAAATTTACATTCGGTCCTGACATTCAGAGTCCAGCCAGAACTTCGAAAGCAGAAATTCCTCCACAAGTAGTGACATTGTTACTGCAGAGTGGCAATTTAATTGTAAAATCACAAAGGAACTCAGCAGCCTTATGTTTATTTAAGAAAAGAATCAGAGTGCAAACAGCTAGCAACCAGAGAGTCGAGTCTTCGATTGCAAAGAGAAGCATCAGAGACGAGTCGTATCACTGGCACAGATTGACTCCGATTGGTTGCATGAGCAATTATTTGCAAACCTTCACCAGCCTGATAGTGATTACAGTCTGAGTCAGACTGCGATTGTCTGGAGGCAGGTTGCCTCCCACTGGGCGACATGTACAGTTGAGTGTGTTGCGCATTCAACATCAGGATGACTGTTGGTTAGTACAACTGCAAACATTTTTCTGGTTACCAGGAGTTTGCTGTAATATTTTTGGAAAGTGACAGTCATAAATTCTTATTACAAACTTGAGAATCCGGTCAGAATGTAATAATGGATGTGGCACTAATCTATAGGTAACAACTGCAATGAGGTTCCTTGGTTTATTTGCTTTTACACTACTGGAGCAGCCACGAAAGAATGTCTGTTCTAAATATACACTTACATGCACAGTTGCTTTTCTTGCAGAAGAGCGGCACAACTGTTTTTTCTTTTCACTGTGACAAAAATCAGTTGTTTTAAAAGAATACAAGTTTAAGTGTGTTTCCAAAAGTGTACACCAATTATTTGGAGAAGTAGCATCTGTGGAGTCCTGCAGGGAGTTTGGAAAATCACGAGGTCGCTCTGTGTTCGGACTGTGGCGTGGGAGAGGAAACTGCCTCTTGATTTTATTTGAAAGGACACGCACTCAGTCACTAACTCCTTCGCTTATCTGAGCTTTATTTAAACTTAACTGCAATGTTATGCTCAGCCTTTCAGTCCCAAAAGACAAAGAGACACATGCATTTCCTCATTTTTATTTAGAAAAAGCTTCCTTTATTTCTTCTTCTGTCTTGATAGTGTTTTATAAACTTTCTCAAATTTTCATTTGCAAAGAGCTGTAGTTGATCCTTATGGGATTGGTCAGATGTTTTGTCCAAGCCTGAGAAAGTTCTTTGTTCCAGCTCTGTGTGTGTTGGGTGTGTGTTCACCCATCATTACATCATCCCAAGGCCTTATTATCCAGCCCAGCTGTGATCAAGTGTTGGTTCACAGCAATAAGATAAACAATCTTTATCTCAGTTAACGACATGCAATTAAAATTGTCTTTTTGTGAGTCAGCATAATAAAATGAAATGTATGCACCATCCAGCGCTCATCACTAATTTATTTGTGTGTGTGTGTGTGTGCTTGTTTTCAGGTAGTGTCTTCCTGGTTTGGAGCAGTAATCCCGAGAAGAGCAGTGTGGCTGCGGTCTGGTGTTCGGTGTTGCTTAGCAAGCTATAGCTGGTACCATGGCGTTGTCCTACAAGAAGGATCTGGATAAATACAAGGATCTCGATGAAGATGAAATCCTCAACAAACTGTCGGCAGAGGAGCTCAAACAGCTGGAGACGGCCCTTGAGGAGATGGACCCTGAGGTCAGGGCTCGATGCAGGTTGGAGGAGCTCCAGGGCTCCTCAGTGGGAGGAAGTTCATTTAGAGAAAGGATTTATTGAAAGGGATTTATTGGCTTATCTCAAAATAAAATAAAAAAAAACACTATGCAGACACAAGTGGGTCATTAGATTTGTTAAATGACTAATCGTTTTTCCAACTTTACGTCTCTTGTTGTGGTTGTAGTGCCAAATGGCGCAAAGTAGACCTGGTTGTGACAGGTTAATGGTTGGGAAATTTCCCCCCTGGAATGCCTTTAACCTCACTAATTCACATGTAATGGTGGGTTTTTTTCTCGTGTGCTCTGACAGTCACTTCCCACTCCAGTCTCTATGGTTTGGAAAATAATTTAAAGCTGCAGCGGCTCAGGCTGCCAAGTCTTTGTGAGAAGAGCTGTACAGCGTAATGAAATCCCCTCCAAGCCCCTGGACGTTTTCTTTAATTTCCATTCAGTGAGGCAAATCGGTCTACATGGCGACCACACGGGGCCCACAGGAAACAGTCAGCAGCAATGGGAAAATAATCATTTCTGGGTCTCATGTCGGTGAAGAGATGAAATCTCATTTGGTGTGGATGCAAAACAAAGCACTGAATTTTGTTTGTTGCTGTGTGTATAGATTAACACACGGCCTTGTTTGCTCTCTGCCAAGTTTTTTTTTTTTTTTTTTATTCACCCACAACTAAATATTCACAAGCTGCATTTTTTGGATTAATCAAGTTCAACTGGTTTTAAAGTATTCTTTTACTTCCTTTTTGAGCAGCTTGTATTTCATGTTTTAATTTCTCATGTGACTGTCAAACTCCTGCTTCTGGCAACTAACACAGAGGCCGGAAGATGCAGAGGATACACTAGCAGAAATGTTTTTTGTTCTTTTTTCTAACAAATGGTGCCAAATATTGTTTAGCTTGGATTGTGCAACTTTTTCAATGTGTGGAAAAGGCTTTTAAAGCCTGCTTAAATGGATTTGATGAAAGTCTGGTCAAGGAGTTGTGCTGCGGCTTCATTACGGTGCATAAGTGCACTGAGGTCTTAAGCTCTAATGTGGCTCCATGTCTTGTTCCCAGAATGCTCTTCTCCCAGCGGGTTTACGTCAAAAAGACCAGACGTCTAAGACAGCTAGTGGACCGTTCGACAGAGAACGTCTGCTCAAATACCTGGAGAAGGAAGCCATGGAGTATAAGGACAGAGACGATATAGTGCCTTTCACTGGAGAGAAAAAAGGTGGGTTGTTTTTTTTTTGCTTTTTTCTCGACAGCGCGACCAACTAATCACCAATAACACCGGCAACAAGGTGCTATTACATGTTAGTGCTGTATTACTCGGGGGATGGAGATTCAGGGTGCACCTGCAGACCTAGCAGTAATTACTCTTCACCTGTGTTTGCAGATATTATTAAGACATGCTTGCACTTACATATAAGCATGTCTGCTCAGCATAGAGCAGTGTTGGGAGGGTGTGCTAATACTAAAGAAGGGAGGAAGGATTTTACATTTTGAAACTATGTTTTAATTGATGCTTTTAATAGATATGTTTATTTATATGCAAGCCTGAAACATATTTTTGAACCATGTTGGCCTGAAGTATACTACATAGAGTATAGTATATATTATACTCTATATAGTATGTACTGTGCTTGAACTCACAGCATAGTAGTATGATTGTCTGCCAAACCGTATGGGTTTAATGTCAGACTGATATATCCTAATCTTTCCGTGTGAAACTTGTTCTGATGGGTTTTGTGACATACTTGTGACACTCTTATCCACCTCTTAGAGGAAGCAAAAGGTGAAATTCTTTATGTGGCAAAAAGCCAGAAATGCAGACGAGTGAGTAGAGTAGAAACCTCAGTGGGAAAAGTAGGAAAGTTTTTATGAGATGAAGCAGTTCCTTTTGTCGGGATCTCCACAGATAGGAATCTGAAAGCTACTCCCTCACCAGAGAGGAAACATGGACTGATGTGTTCCACTGACCTTACCATGGCCTCTTAGGAAATTAGTGTGTGCGTGTGTGTGTGTTTGCAGTGACAACATGGAAAACTCACATCACTGTGGTTTTGTGGAATGCAGCTGATTCTCTTTTCATTGTTAGACTCACCCCCTGCTGATAACTAATGTGGTCATGAGTGTTTATGTCTCTAGTTTCAAACTTCACATAATTTCTGAGAAAAACACTCAGTGTGACTCCATGGTAACCATTTTTAACCCTCTCGCAGCTGAATTTGTTGTAGTTGTTTTTGTCGCTTCTCCATTATCCATCTTTTCTGTTGTTTATTCCTCTGTCTAAGACCTCGGTGATGGCTCTTTGGCCAATGATGTTACGGCCTCTTTGCCTTCGTTTCTACAGGTTGTAGCCAGCCTCATCCAGGAAGAGGTAATCATGAGGTCTGGCCATCGTGTCCAACTGTATTATCCTCTGTGAAAATGTGAAAGTGCACAGGTGTTCAGAACAACAGTCAATCAGGTAGCACAGTATTGTGCAGAAGTAATGTAGGCCACTGAGCAACACAGTATGTCCACTAACTGTACTGTGAACATGGATGTAAACTTACTTGCACATACTCGTAACGTAGGTCTTTGTGTCGCGCAGAGTTGCGCTCAAAGGGAACCCTATAGACCTGTTTCATCTGTGTCTTTTGGTGCCGGAGAACTTGGTCTATTGTGGCCAAGCTGACATCGTCAGTGCTCTCAAAGTTGACATTATCGGCAATGACTTTGTCTCTGATCTCCCAGAGTCTGATGAGGTTGTTCCCACGAACCATATCTGCAATGAGGGTTTCTTGTGCCGCTGTAAATATAGCAACCCTCCCACCTCTATGTGGCATTCTTTCAACTCTACAGAAAGAAACACGTGTTGTCAATTGACATGTGTTACAATACAGTCACAACTGATTTGAAACCAATAGACTACTTTCACAGGTTTGTAAAACTGTATTGTGACAGAGAAAGCAATAGAGTTCAATACCTGTTGTGTTGTCTGAATGCCCTGATAATGGTGGCCACGGTGAACCTACTCAGGTGTGGACGGACTCTTAGTCCTGCTTCAGCCATTGTCATGCCATGGACAATGACATGGTCAATGACTGTTGCTCGCATCTCGTCCGTAATGATGGCGCGAGGTTGTCTTGCTCTCCCCCCTGGACCTTCTCCTCTCCCATGTTGGCCTCCTCCTCTTCCTCATTGTCCTGCTCCTCTGCCTCCTCTCATTTGAACTCCTCTTCCTCGTTGGCCTGCTCCTCTTCTTCCAGGGCCAGCTCTTCTCCCTCCTCTGCATCGAATTCCTCTTCCCCTGACTCTGCCTTCATCCGTTGTGTTTGTTTGGAATCTTCAGCATACTGTGCACTCTGAACTTGCTTTTATACATGTGGTCACAGCATTAGCAACAGGTGTCTTCAATTTTGAGTCGTTGTGTGTAATGAATGACGCCAGGTCATTGTGTTCAAATATTGCTGACTGTGGCAAGCATGTTGCATCACATGAGCTTTCATTTGAGAATATGAGCAGAGTTCTTTTGCAGCTTGTGTTTTAGCAAGGAAAGATGTGTTTAGATTTATGATAACGGAGGATTGTGTTCTGTGAATTGTGTCTTCATGTGACATGTGTTTATGATATTGGTAAATGATGGCTAGATTTAGTAAATGTGTTTAGACAACTGGTTATTTGGTTTAGAGGGTTGGCTTTTGTGTTTTAGCATTTGAGAAAAACTGTAACAGTGTAGAGCTCCGCACTTTTGATTTGGCAGATTTTTACACCGGATGCCCTTCCTGACGCAACTCCAAAGTTATTTGTGCCACCTCCTGGGAGTGAAGCATGGACTATTCAGTTGTTAGGCGAAAGTGTAAAGCGCTACACTGTGGAGCGGCGAAGATGTGTGATCGATAGAAGCCTGATAAGCATTTTGTTTGCTTAGGTTACAGTGGAGGGCGTTACTGTTGCACCAAGGAAAATACAAACACACAGCAGATGTGTTCCACATGCTCACAGTGCTCAGTTTTTCTCATGAATTGCTTTCAGAGTTGAAGCATATGGCTTTAAGCGTCCATGTAACAAAGCTATACTGATGTGATACTGCAAGTCAACTAAGCCTATTACTACAAATTCACTGTTCATGATAATAGTTCAGTTAGTTTAATTATTCTGGTTGAATACACACTAGTACAATGTGTAACCTGGGTTAGCCTTACGCACCCAAATAACAAGAGCGAATTGAATAGCTGAAAACAGATGGACAGACGTCCAAAGATTTCCTATATTTATTAGTAGGTATACATGTTTTGTACTGTTTTTGCTCATGTTCTGTAATTACCTCTCCGTGTTGGTTACTGTTACCTGGTTATGTGGTGAGCAAAGCCACATGATCAGAATCATTTGGAAGAGATAACAAAAGCCTGCGGTTTGCTGTAAATGCCGGCGATGGTGGAAAAACTGGTTTGCAGCTTCAGTTGACCTAACCTTACCTGCTGTATCTGTGATGTTAACTTTGAGTTAGTAAATAAAGTTTTCATTTGTAAACGGTGATAGTGATAAACTGCTCATTTGTAGATGTTGAGATTTTTTAACAATGCAAAAACAGATTAGTGCACGAAGACGGTGCCTTCTGCTTTAAGTTACAATTGAAACCTGATTGGAGAAACATGCCTCCCTTTGACACCTATTAGATAAGTTACTGCTAGAATCTAGTATTTCATGGGAGAAGCTTTTTGAATGAGAATCAATTTGAGCCAAAGATTTTATTTCTTCTTCCTTCTTTTTTTTTTGAGGCACGTATACATTACTATCGTCATCTTTTATGTACAGTCCATGTGAATGCCTTTTGAGTTTTTAAATCCAGTTTTAAATCCGTCGTTCTATGGCCCTGGTTTTTCCTTGTTTCTGCCGAGTTGAATTTCGCTCCAGAGGGACTGGCACAGGATGCTGCCTGATGACTGTATTTAATGTTTGTTGGCTTTCAGGAAGTGCCAGTGCACCCCACTAGGGACCGGTTTGAGCAATTTGAGCAGCTTGACTGATTTAGGAGGGGGAGGGGGGGAAATGAAGGGCTGTTCCCGGGGTGTTTTTGTTTAAGAAGACGGGCAAATGGAGAGGCAACAAATGGCACCCACTGGATGGTCTCTCTGCCCAGTGCAAGTGTTTGGTTGCCCCAGCAGTGCAGTTTAGATTAGACTCAAGTCATTGTTCCATGACTTCCTTTGTGCTTTCTGTTTCTTCCCTCTGATGGGTTACCATGGCAATACTGTAACTGTCAATGCGGTCCAAGTTGAGCGAGTCTTGTGCACACTTAACCTCTTGTAAGAAATGTAACCAGTTTAAAAAGTAATTCGCAATTTAAAATCCTTTAGTGACAGTCAGTGTCAGTGTAACTACCGTAGTTGCTCTTAAATGAAGCTTAATATGCTGCAAGGAATTGTGTAGAAATGGCCTAAAATGAGACTGTGATACATCATCCATGGTCCCAAAACTTGATGTTAAAGTAAAAAGTAAGTAGGTCTAAGGGAGTTTATTAACAGTTATGTGTTTGTTTTGTTTTTAAATAGAAAAGTATCTGTTTTTACTCGACTCCTTTGAAATTTGACTGAAGTGTTCTCTTTGTTTGCCCACAGGTAAAGTGTTTGTTCCTAAGCAAAAGCCAATAGAAACACGTAAGGAGGAGGTCACGACCCTTGATCCAGAATTGGAGGAAGCGCTCTCCAGTGCCACGGATACGGAGCTGTGTGATCTCGCAGGTAAGAATGAGAAAATACTTCAGAGAGTCTTTGTGGAAAGGCTTCAAAAACACAAGTGTTTAAGTGGGTGTGATTGAAGACAAGGCTGTATTGTAGTGGTGGGAACTTTCTCTGGGCTCAGTCTGTGCTGGGACAATAAAACACAAGCTCTTTTCACTCCTTTACTGTGTGTCTTGATGGGGGGAATAAAAAGGGCATTGAGCAAAATCACACCAGTGGCCTGCTATGCCATTTAGAATTGGTTACTTTTGTCCACACTGGAGAACATGCATGCATACATGTATCCATGTATGTTCTGGTCTGTGGTCTTAGCCTCAGTCACTGAAAATACCGTCTGCTTTCGTTCGCAGCGATCCTGGGTGTTCACACACTGGTTACCAGTAGTCAGACATATGATGGAACAGGAAGTAAAGAGGGTTACAACAGTGAGTATTAAACGTAATTTATCCCAGTTAACTCAACTATTCGGAAGAGAAAAATCTGCTGACCTACACTTGCGTTTGTGTCTTAGATGTGGTAAAAGGGGAGAAGATGAACCCAGTGTTCGATGAGCCTCCCAATCCCACTAACGTAGAAGACACTCTGCAGAGGGTGAAAAGCAATGACAGCACCTTAACAGAGGTCAACCTTAACAACATTAAGGTATGTAGAAACGTGCGTGTATGTATATGCTGGTCAGTCCCCGGACCAATGGCAGTGTCTTTGTCTGCTTTTCCAGAACATTCCGATTCCCACGCTGAAGGACTTCGCCAAATCCATGGAGAAGAACACGCACGTCAAGAAGTTCAGCCTGGCAGCCACGCGGAGTAACGACCCAGTCGCTGTGGTGAGTGGTTGATATGCTTCTCGTGGCTTTTGCAGACACCTGAGAACTTCACACTCACATCTTTGCCTTCTTCCTCCCAGGCGTTCAGCGATATGCTGCGGGAAAACAAAACATTGCGAAGTTTGAATTTGGAGTCCAACTTCATCACCGGGGCAGGAGTGCAGGCTTTGGTTGATGCATTGCGAGACAATGACATGCTCACAGAGATCAAAATAGACAACCAGGTACAGTAACAATTAGCTCAGAAGTTCCAGTAATGGAAAAGGAGGAAGGGGAAATTTCACACCTGTAATTTTGGTTTAGCTGAAAAAGCTGTTGTATTTTTTTCTCTAATGAACTGTATCTATTTGTGCGTACTGTAGAGACAACAGCTGGGTACTACCGTAGAAATGGAGATTGCTAAAATGTTGGAAGAGAACAAGAGCATAGTGAAATTTGGCTACCACTTCACCCAGCAAGGGCCCCGATCCAGAGCTGCCGCAGCTATCACCAAGAACAACGACCTGGGTATGAACGCAGCACGCACAGACTCGACACTCTGAGATTTGTTTAAACTCGCAAAAGTCGGGCGAGCCGTTTCCGCTCCCCCCCCCCCTCCCCCGCCTTCCTCTAGTCATCTGTTTTATGGGAGTGTGATGACATAGTTGAAACATCTGTTCAATATCTCACTCCGCAGTGACGACCTCTGCTCTCTCTTTTAGCTCCTCCTCCAGACAGAGTCGTGGTAGCACAGGTGTGATGCATGGGTGTGGCTCCCACGTGTGTCAGTGCATCAGTGATAACGGAGATTAGTTTCACAGTATTTGAATGGAGCGTTCACCATATTAACCGTGTGAACATTGACACTGCGTGATATGCAGCTTTGAGAGTGACGACATCTCACTTCTTGTTTTCTGCACATGCTGACACACACTGTATAAATAGGTGTACATTTTAACCACACAGCTCATGATGACTCACTCAGCGTCTTCATGATGAACTAACAAGCCTGCGTAGGGTTAAGATTGTGTAGCATGTTTACAGTTGGTTTTATTCGTGTGTTCTTTAAGTCTTTCACCTCTCGTTTTATTGTGCTTTTCCTCTCCAGTTCGCAGGAGGCGAGTGGAAGGGGATGTGTAGGGACGCCACGACACCAGTCTCCCAGCCAATCCTGTTTTTCATCTCATTGTGTGGAATAATTTCAGCCAATGCCCTGGTCTTTCTCATCTCACTGTGTGGAAACTTTAGTCTTGTGCCAAACTGCGGGGCAAGGCATGCTAAACCTGAACATACATCTGAGAAGAAGGGAAATAACTGGAATTGCCCTCTCCGTACACATGTTCATACTTATATGTTTATTATTATGTTGTTATTGAAGCTGTAAATCTTAGTTTTTAGTCATTCATTTCAGCTGCTCCCCCTTTTTTTGAGCCTTTACATTCTTTCCCCACTTTTTACTTGCTTTGTTTCCCGTTTTTACAATTCTACAATTATGTGAGCTACCAACAAGTACCAACAACATCAATAACAGCTCTATAAAGACAGTAACTAATGGTGACCTTTGTGTCCTGATAGCTTGCTATTGAGGCTGAAGCGTCTTGTGGAATTCCTGTATTGATTAAGCACTCATCAGAGCGATACAGAGAGCTCTGAAGTTTAGTGATGACTTTAGCTTCAAGAAGTGATGTCATTCAAGGCTTGCCTAATCTGCTAGAGACACAGTGGTTATTGCTTGGAGATAAATACCAGACTGCTGACCTGAATGCCTGACTATACAGCTGAATGTTAGCATTGTGAAAACAAGGGCTGTTGTGCAGTGTTGTGCAGCGCGCTTGGCAACAGTTTACATGAGCAGGTGTTGTTTATTAGAGCTGCCTTGTAAAGCCAGAAGTACTGCTGAGTTGGAGTGGCTAACAAGGCGTGCAAAAAGTGCACCAGGTCTCTTAGCCAGTGCTGGTACTGTACTGTCAGCCCCACTCAGACTGTATATCAAAGATGGATATAGCCACTGCAACATTACCTATTGTTTTATGCAGTCTCATATTTTTTAAAACCTGAAAACTGGCTAGTCACAAGGAGGGTCCACCTTAAGTTGTATCCTTATTTTATATTCATTTTTGATGCAAATTTACTAAATTAAAAATTGTGTTTTATTAAATAGGATGTTAACATAGCCATTGAGGCCACAAACTTCAGCTCCCGTAGGCAGTAAGGTCATTTTCCTCATAGGCTTCTATATAATCAGATGTTTTCGAAAACGGAGGGGTCGCCCCCTGCTGGTCATTAAAAAGGATTCACGTTTAGGGTTCTTTCTTCACTGTGTCCATCTACATGTACAGTCTATGGTTTGATTTGAAACACCCTGCAGTAGCTGTTGGCTCGCCCCTCGTATAAAATGTATACTTTATCAGTGCGATATTGCTTTACTGTTTTATTCTATGATCTTGTTTTGATACGGTTCAGTTTCTGTTGCTAGTTTTTGTGATCACTTTATTTTCTTGACAGGAAGTTCTAACTGTTTTGATATTTTGGAGTAAGCAAAGCTGCGGTTGTGCTGTAAATGGACCGTGATATTATTGCCAGTCATGGCTATTAAGGCCTTGACCTGCTCCTACAGATGTCTGCTTAACATACTTGGTTTCACTGATGCTTAACCATGCCAAAGACTAACACATGCAGTGCTTAAAGTATCGATAGTAGACATAATGGTTACTGGCTCAGGTTTGGCTTTGTGACAGAGAGATTTACATCATGGCGTACAATGGTTTTACTTTCTTTTTTTTTTAAATGTGTGATGTTCACAGCGGCATCTTCTTCGAGCAGTCCAATGAGGTGCGAGGAAGGTTTAGCAAAAGGTTTGCACAAAACTTTCTACTTTGACTTCTCAGGTTGCGACTGCTCGTGAAATGTTTCTTTGAACTACATCTCACTTTTAACTTTCCACTCAAACTTCCACACTCTCAGCAGTAAGAGGTCACTTATGAAATATTAGATGACACCACGCTGTGTGCGCATCAAGTAGACTTTCTTTAGCTCGAGATGGGTATAACAGGACTAATTCAGGAGTTACTTGAAACTTGTATATACTGTTTATGTGTAATAGGAACAATATCCTGGCATGAAGTCATCACCTGTGAACATCATGTTTCTGTTGACCAAAAATGTTTTCATCAGCCTCACATTCCTCACAAGAGCTGTACTGTTTTTATATCCATGCACTTTTTCCACGAGCATATCTGCTTCTTTTTTCCATTACTGTTTTTTCTCTTCCTGGTGGACACTCTGCTAAAGGAGAAAACTGCTTCCTTGCTTGAGCTTGTTAATAATACTCTGATTCATAAAAGCTATATAAATGATAAAAAATGCCATCTCAAATTCAAAGTGTGCACGTACACATAATGTTATATGTGCACCACGTGAACCTACAAAAGTCACTGCTGAGATTTTTTTTGTACCTTAAATCAAAACCCAGGTGTTAATGCAAGGATTCTGTATTATAAGAAAACCACAAGACTGGTAAAACGCACTGCTGAATATAAAACAACTTCAATAATAAATGTTTTTACATAATTTGTCTGTTCTGGGGGTTTTTGTTGTTGTTTTTTCCTCAGCATAAATTACAAAACTTTTGCACAACATTTCAGGAAAGCTGGAATATTAGATGCCTTGTATTTTCTGTCTGCATTTGGTCAGACTTCCAGCCATCTTGTTTATACTGTGCTTCCACAGGCTCGCTCAATCTTACAAAAATCACCTAAATTAGAGTAATGGTTAGCATGTGTTTTAAGCTATTTAATTAAACCCAAAGGGGAGAGAAGTAAAGTAAAACAAAAATGAGAGGCTCACATGGGGAAGGTACACAGTGACATAGAGACAAGAGAGAAAGAAGCAAACTGAGGTCCAGTGATGGTGGAAGATGTAGTACCACACACAAAAAAAATAAATATATATATATTATTAATGTCTCATTAGTGTCCTCATTAATATGTGCTTTTTTGCACCATCTAGTGGTAACAGAAGCACGACAGCCTAATTAGTATTCCGCTGCAATGACCGGGAGGAAAGTGCAAGTTTTATGTCAAATTTTATTTTATAAAAAATTTGAAGAAAAAAGAGCTTAGACAGAAAGAATTTCACAACATTTAGATGATTTAAATTGGACTTTATTTTATCTGACAGATTTCAGAGTCCGTTTCTCTGTCAAGCGCTGAAGATTTGTTTAAAAAAAAAAAAAAGAGGTAACTCAAAGGTGGAGGTTAACTAACCTTGTGTAGAACAACCAACTTGGAGATAGAGATTATATTTCACCTTAGTCATCGGAATTTGATCAGGTATGCAATCCTGTGATATTAAATTTCTCTTAGTAAAAGGACTAGTCAATTTCAGTCTCATTACCCTTTATGTCTAAATCTTTATGACATGTAGTAAAAATGCACTAATCACTTTCTTGAAAAAAATAAAGTATTATCAGATGCTGAAGATTTAGCAGAATTAATGAATACAAAATCAGTGCTCTGGTGTTAGGAGGTTAATATCTCTCGTTTATTTTGTTTACCATCTTCTATAGCAAAACTACCTCATGTTTACTTTCTGTCAATAGTCAGTATCTATAGTATTTCCTTTATATTATTGTTCCAAATGTTTATAAATGTTCAGAGTTTTGTCATTACAGATCTATATTTTGGGACTTTAAAATATCAAATTGGGACTGCATCATAAAAGGAAAACATTGGATAATATGTAAATTATAGCTTATTAATGTGTACAGTCCCTGTTAAGTAATCTTTCAAATAAAATGAATATTATAAAAGAAAATTACCTTGTTGCACTATATTAAATGAAAGATTATAGTGTAAACTGTGGAAGAGAGTCAGATATGAATGATAACTACGTAGTGGTGTATAGTGAGTAAGGAAGGAAGGAACTGCCTGAAAGAGCAGCTTCAGCAGAGGGACAGCAAAATCCTGATCCTGAAACAGAAGAAGGACAGTCTGTCTGCCGAGCTTGCACAGCTTCAGAAACACGAGAAACCACAATTTGTGTGCACTCTGCCTAAGAGTACACTGGACGACCTTATTCAGGTTAGGAAAGCCTTCCTAACCACTGCGTCTGAAAATCAACTTTTAAAAGAGGATGTATAGACAGCCAGACAGCAAATCAAACAGCTTATGGCCCAAATTTCACTGATGCACACTAAGCTGGACCAGTGTGAGATCCAAGCTGGAGAACTCACTGACAACTCAGTGTCACGTGAAGAGGAACAGACTTGTTCAGATCAGGAAAAGACCAGAAACTTTGACCTTGAGATGAACCGTCTTAAAGAGCAGCTTCAGCAGAGGGACAGCGAAATCCTGATCCTGAAACAGGAGAAGGACAGTCTGTCTGCTGAGCTCGCAAAGCTTCAGAAACATGAGGCTTCTTTGAAAGAAACTCTGTGGAATGAGAAAACACAGAGAGAGAATCTGGAGGAGGACAAAAAAGTCCTGGAGGAAGAAAATTTAATTCCTAAATTTAATTTTAAAACCATCTTCCTTCCCTAATCACCAACTGGCCGCTGCAGATCGCCACCCCGTCCCGGAGCCTGGTTCTGCCAGAGGTTTCCCTCTTTTTAAAGGGAGTTTTTCCTTCCCACTGTTGCCAAAGTGCTTGCTCATAGGGTTTGGAGTTTTTGTGCATTATTGTCTTGACCTGACAATATAAAGCACCATGAGGGAAGTGTTGTTGTAGTTTGGCACTCCAATTACAACAGGACATTTTAAGTTAAGAAACAGTGCAAACCGTCAAAACAAAATTCCATAAAATAAAATAAAAAACTTGGAATTTGTTCTTCATTTCATTTGCTGTAAATTTGCTAAGACTGTAACATCAGATTAGAATCGTATGTCTCAAAATAATGTATCACAGCATCATCCTGTAGGCAAATTTGAAGTGGATGTTTATGTATGTGTGTACAAACCAGTGGTGAAAAACACCGGAGATACGGAAAGTATGACCGGTGTTTGAGGTTAGCTGGTTACATTTGTTTAGATATTCTACTTTTCATGTTCCAGATCCCCAGAATTGATATTTTCACCAATGGTCTTTTCTCTCTTCCAGTGTGTCATGCACTTTTCAAGATTAAAGAGAAAAAGAAGTTACCGGCTCCAGCTCCTGGAAATGCAGCCTTCATGTCAATATTATTTTCAGACAACAATTAATTATTTTAACTTTTAATAAAAAGCCTTCTGTCTGGTTTTAAAATTACAGTAGTCCAGCCTAGAAGTACAAACCGGATTCCAAAAAAGTTGGGACACCAAACAAATTGTGAATAAAAACTGAATGCAATGATGTGGAGATGGCAAATGTCAATACTTTATTCAGAATAGAACATAAATCACGGAACAAATGTTTAAACTGAGAAAAGTTATAATTTTAAGGGAAAAATATGGTGATTCAAAATTTCATGGTGTCAACAAATCCCAAAAAAGTTGGGACAAGGCCATTTTCACCACTGTGTGGCATCTTCCCTTCTTCTTACAACACTCAACAGACGTCTGGGGACCGAGGACACCAGTTTCTCAAGTTTAGAAATAGGAACGCTCTCCCATTCTTATCTAATACAGGCCTCTAACTGTTCAATCGTCTTGGGCCTTCTTTGTCGCACCTTCCTCTTTATGATAAGCCATATGTTCTCTATAGGTGAAAGATCTGGACTGCAGACTGGCCATTTCAGTACCCGGATCCTTCTCCTACGCAGCCATGATGTTGTGATTGATGCAGAATGTGGTCTGGCATTGTCTTGTTGAAAAATGCAGGGTCTTCCCTGAAAGAGATGACGTCTGGATGGGAGCATATGTTGCTCTAGAACCTGAATATATTTTTCTGCATTGATGGTGCCTTTCCAGACATGCAAGCTGCCCATGCCACACGCACTCATGCAACCCCATACCATCAGAGATGCAGGCTTCTGAACTGAGCGTTGATAACAACTTGGGTTGTCCTTGTCCTCTTTGGTCCAGATGACGTGGCGTCCCACATTTCCAAAAAGAACTTTGAATCGTGACTCGTCTGACCACAGAACAGTCTTCCATTTTGCCACACTCCGTTTTAAATGATCCCTGGCCCAGTGAAAACGCCTGAGCTTGTGGATCTTGCTTAGAAATGGCTTCTTCTTTGCACTGTAGAGTTTCAGCTGGCAACGGCGGATGGCACGGTGGATTGTGTTCACTGACAATGGTTTCTGGAAGTATTCCTGAGCCCATTCTGTGATTTCCTTTACAGTAGCATTCCTGTTTGTGGTGCAGTGTCGTTTAAGGGCCCGGAGATCACGGGCATCCAGTATGGGTTTACGCCCTTGACCCTTACGCACAGAGATTGCCCCAGATTCTCTGAATCTTTGGATGATGTTATGCACAGTTGATGATGATAACTGCAAAGTCTTTGCAATTTTTCGCTGGGTAACACCTTTCTGATATTGCTCCACTATCTTTCTGCGCAACATTGTGGGAATTGTTGATCCTCTACCCATCATGGCTTCTGAGAGACACTGCCACTCTGAGAAGCTCTTTTTATACCCAATCATGTTGCCAATTAACCTAATTAGTGTTAATTGGTCTTCCAGCTCTTCATTATGCTCAAATTTACTTTTTCCAGCCTCTTATTGCTACTTGTCCCAACTTTTTTGGGATTTGTTGACACCGTGAAATTTTGAATCAACATATTTTCCCCTTGAAATGATACATTTTCTCGGATTGAACTTTTGATCTGTCATCTACGTTCTATTCTGAATAAAATATTGACATTTGCCATCTCCACATCATTGCATTCAGTTTTTATTCACAATTTGTTTGGTGTCCCAACTTTTTTGGAATCCGGTTTGTACTAAATGCATCAACTAGTTTTTCAGTGTCACTCTGTAACCGGATGTTTCTAATTTTAGTGATATTGTGCAAATGAATGAAGACAGGTCTACAAATTTGTTTAATATGTGCATTGAAGGGCATATCTTGGTTAATAACAACTCCAAGTTTATTCACAGTGTTACTGGAAGCCAAAATAAGACTAAATCTCCACATTGTGTGTGTGTGTATTTCAAAACATTATGATGTCACCTCTACCTTTTGGATATCTTTTTTTGTTGTTGTTGTTAACCAAGTGAGTCCAAGTGAATCTTAGTCCACCCAATTTTTGTGAAATGCGGTGGTCTGTAAGTACAGCACCATGAAAATTGACCTGATTATGGCACCAGAGAAAAGGTCATTGGATTACCAAAGTCAGCAAGTCATCTCTGGTTGGCCCAGTGTCTTCAGGGCAGCCCATGCAACTATTTTTGAGATGTGCCATCAAACTAAATTACTTAAGTCAGTAATTTAAACTCTGGCAGATCAACCAAAATATATCCTGACATCACAGAGCCCCCTCCCCCCCCCCACACACCCCCACCATCACCACAAAAAAAGGATACCACATTTACTAAACTGCATAACTCTCTGTGTTGCTACTAAATCACAGATTAAAAACTGACATGCCAAAATCTCAAGTTCAAAGAGTATTTTTAATGACTGACAGATGGGCCTTTTGGTTTTGGAGGAACTCTGGGTGGTGTGGAGGTATACGCCCTTTAATAAGATCCAGTTTTAAGACTGTTTGCACATGCCCAAAAGATGATGTAATCTGCTAGTACATGACTCCATCCCTCTCTGAGTTTCCTGTGCCAGAGTGTTGCGGTGAGCTGCTGTCAGAAAAAAACTGCACTGCCAGTGTGGCCGGGGGGGGATGACTTAAGTGTTTCCACTATGTGAGGATAGAGGGAATAAGCTGGTTTACGGCATGTCTAGTTTGAAAGCAGGAGGCTTTATTTCAAACTCAGAATCTGAATCTGAAAGTAAACTGTACAGTTGTGCTCTTATGTAAGTACAGTAAAAATCTTCCCTCAGACCAAAACTATTAATAAGTGCTGCCCCCGCACGTGGAAAAAACAGCATCTAAAACTCAGCTTCTGTTCTCTGTCTTTATCACAGGCTGTTCAGAGAGTACTGCCTTTAAAAAACGCCTTTGTTTAGTTTCAAGAAAATACAGGGATTAGTTTCTGGCAAGCCATGAACATAAAACCCCAAAGCAGATGTTACCTGTCACCTCAAGCTTGGTTCAAAATCTGACTCCAGTATGCATCACTCCATGTCACACTCATTATTGGTTAACAAAGCCTGATAAAGCAAAGTTTGCAGCTTATAATGAATATAAATATAGAGTGGGAGAAATAATTATTAGACCTCCTCCTGAATTTGTAAGTTTGCTGACTCAAAGAAATGAATAGTCTTTGATTTTTATGATAGTTTCATTTTAATTGAGGGAGACAGAAATAAAAACACATTTCTTTTTTAGCCACTCGTGTTTTGCACTGGCGGTATGTTTTGGCTCATTGTCATTCTGGAAGACCCATTCATAACCCATCTTCAGTGTTCTGGCTGAGGGAAGGAAGTTCTCATCGAAGATTTAAAGGGAGATTTTTACTGAAGTTGTTCCGTAAGCTTAGCAGAAAAACAGACCCAAAGCATATTGTTTCCACCTCCATGCCCTTTTGGTCATACTTAACTCTTCCTGCAAACATGGCAGGTGGAGTTGATGCTGAAGAGCTTGATTTTGGTTTAATCTGACCACAGCACTTTTCCCCAAGCCTCTCTTTTACTGGAAAACTCAAGATAGGCCTGTACACGTACCTTCTCCACAGGACACTGAAGGATGTCACTCTATTATAGCACATTACGAGTGGTGTTCACTTCATGCTTATATTTTGTACCTCAGACTTCCTCATCTTTCACAAACACACTCTGTTGTTTGCTCTTTAAACAGGTGTGTTCACCTGCAGTTGTCAATTTGATTTTCCACCAGAATGAGAACTGTAATTAGCCCTGCGAGCCCAGAACAAAGCTCCCAGAAGTCCTTATCCATTCTGACCTTATGCAGTCATTAAACAAAGGCCTGCAGATTACAAAGGAGAGGAGAGAACAGGAAAGGCACTTGTACTGCATTCACAAACTTCAAACTTATTGTAGATAGGTACACTGAATAAAGTGCTACCTACCACTATGTTTATTTTAGAGTACACCATATTCAGTTCCTAACAGGTTAAAAGGCCCTCTTAATCTTAATTGCAAGTTAAGCGTTGATACTGTATGTAACTAGAACAAAGAGGGCTTTGATGTTGTCCTTCAACACGGGCTCATACCTGACCCACCTGACATGATTATGTAATAACTAAGAGTCTGTGAACTAAGTGAGACGAAATAAGTAACATGTGCGAGTACGTGTTTGACAAGAAACAAACCATATCTTGTCTTATCTCCAGGTGGAGCAGACAGATCAGGTTATGTAAGAGATGTTGGAGAGAATGTTTTTACATCTCTACTAACACTTATGTAAAAATAGCTCTAATGAAAAATAAAAAGTGCATCCTGTCATAAATGTCAGCTTTGCAGCCACAGCAACAGTGTACTTTTAGATTCCTTCTCTTTCGTGTTAAAAATAGAAGTTATGTCATCCTCATAATGTGAGGAACAATCTGCCGAGGGAGACTGCCAGTGCAATTCCTGTTCAGGGTGGAAAACTAATCATAAGCAGTGCCATAAACCAGTGGGTCGTTTGTAATAAAGGTTTGAGAGGGCTATGGTGCAGACACTGTATGTAGGAACACACCCTCCTGGCTATTTGTGTTTCTCAGTGTGAGTGCTATATCATTTTTACTTGAACTGTGGTTCTGAAACTGTCTTTCACTCTGTCTGTTAGAGATTTTTGGGGCACCAAACCCTCCCAAACAACCTGTTTATTATCAAATCAAACCAAGCCAAACAGATCTCATTACGAAAAGACTCTACTAAGAAATGCAGAGTGAATTAGAGGTGTATATGCAGGGGTTCAGAGGTCACAGACGCCCTTTTTGGTTTCAAAAAGTCGTAGGCTTTTCTTGTGACTAACTTACACCCCCTGGTGGTTGAAAATATATGGCACTTGGCGTTGGTGCAATATTTAAAATGGTCCAGTAGGGGTCAGAGTAAATGCACTTCTTTGGGTATCATCCAAAGTGCTCCTGTAGGGGTCTCAAGCGGAGCGTGTTCTCAGTATTTTGTGGAACGTTTCATTTGATGGTGAACGCGAGACAGCAGTGAGGCTTAATGAGTTAACACGTAAAACTGACTTCAGCCCCTCGCACCACCTTAAAACTAGAACCCACGTGCTGGAAGTAGTGGGGGCACCAACCTCCTTGCAGGTAAACCGCTTTAGGAGTAACGTTGCTGTGAAAGGTTCAGACTGTAAGGCGGCTACAGACATTGTTGTCATGGTTACAGATGTGACAGATGACCCACTGCTATTGGTTGTCATCCTCTTTTTCTAGTCGCCTTTGTTTGCTTTGTCCGCCCCCCCCAAAAAAGCAAGTGATGCAATCCGATTCTTGCTGCAGGCCAGGCAATGTCAATCTGCTATTGCTATTTTTACCTCTCAGTAAATCCCGAGAGCTCAATTTAGATTAAAAGGTGGGTTATATTTTAATTGTGATGCTTTCACTTCCGCAACAAAACAACCATTAAAAACAATAAAAACGTCTCTCCCTCCTATATGCTTGTGCTCAGAGAAAGATGTGGCGCAAATATGACCTGAACAACGAGCCGTTTAATAAAAAAAAGTGTTATCTCATAACGACAGCAACATGAATAATGAATGCCCCGAGCTCCTACTTCCCACTCTCTCTTTGTACTCCAAGTTTAATGACATGATTTCCATTAGAAAATGTCAGCCCGTGAGATTACCTCAGCATCGTCTCTAACCAAGAGAAGCTAATTGAATAAATTAATCATCGGGAGATCGTCGATCCACTTGTTGTTCCTCAGTGAATTAGGTTTTACAGAGGTACATCCTGTGCATCCCAGATTAGCACCTGCACCCTTTGTGTTAGATAACATATACACAGCAACAGCTTGAAATTACTTAATATGCTAATAATGTTTACACCATCCATGCTTTCCACTTCCAACAAACAGTGGAAAGAACAGTAAAACTTTATTAGGGCATTTTGTGTGACAGACAGTAGTCTAGACAATAAATGCAGTACTTCATGGAAAGTGCAGTAGAAGAAAATATTTATACTGTCATGAAGGGAAAAGATTCAATGAGCCAAATGGCAGTCTAAAGACAGAAAGACAGGACTGTGGTCGAGAGCCAGAGATCAATGATAACTAATGATTAAATAAAGAGTAGTGTATAAACACATGGAGAGTGAAAAGAAGTAAGAAAAGAACAGACACTAAGTGCATAATGGGAAGCCCCAAGTAGCCTATTGCAGCAGGACTAAGGGAGGGTTTAGGGTCACGTGATCCAGCCCTAACCATAAGCGTCATCAAAAAGGAAAGTTTTAAGCTTAATCTTAAGACTAAAGAGGGCATCTGTCTCTTGAATGCAAACTGGAAAGTTGTTCCATAGAAGACGGGCCTGATAGAAATGCAACATAGGCTATAGCATCTGCATTTAAACCAAAATGTAGCTAGAACCGTTCCCGAAAGTTACATTTTGGCACTCATGTATCAACTAATAAGTGAAAACTAACTAACCAAAATGGAAACTGGATAAAGGACAAACAACAGATTTCACTGCATCTTTGGATTCTTAATAACCATGAGCCACACGGCGTGCACAGACAGCAGGGACAGAATGCAGTGAAACTTTCCATCCGGCTTCCAGCGAATGAATGCACAATGAGAAGACTTCTGTTCATCCACAGATTGGCTTTCACATTATTGGGCTGTTTAATTCTCTTTCTACTGACATATTTTACTTGCATGCAGCACCGACTGGGGCCCCTGGCCTCACCCAGGAGTCATCCCGATTGCAATATTGCATATTTTTATACCAATTAAATCAGTACCTGTATTGCTGATACCAATACCAATACTGATACTTTTTTATATAAAGGTAGCGCATGTAGGGGACAGCAGTGTGTCATGACTTATGAAATGAATCATCATCAATTTGCAAATTCTGAACACATTTTTAATGACCACTAAATCCCTGTGATTTTTACTTTCCACAGTAATTAGATAAAACAGAAAAACACACCTTTCAGCTTTTCATGTGTATTAAAACTGGGTTTTTATGAAGATCTAGAATGTAAATGCGCCCATCTCTAAAGCATTTGGGTCAGATTCTGTTCTTGCACTAGAACCACCAAAGGGGTCATTTTGGGTTAATTTGACCCCCTTGGTGGTTGTAGTGTAACTCTGTTAGACTAAATTCTCATATTTCATGACTTTTCCTATGGCCTCATTCATCCAACACTGAATCTTTGGCCGTGTGAGATAAAAATTAATAATAATTATGCCCATTTATCCTTTGAATCACCACGGACGTCTTTTTGACCTGATGGAAATGAATGTAAAAACTACTACTGCAGCACACCATGTTGCCTAGCAACACAATTGTTTACCCACATTTTGACATTAAGCCTGTTATAACATGATATAATACCTGTCTGACCAGTCTGCCAGCCAAGCTCTCACTGTGGTTGTACAAACACCAGAAATGACTAATTGATACCAACGCTGGTATTGGTACAGGATCGATCCTTTGTTTAAATCCTTTAAGTTCAGTATGTAGCGCAATTGACACTGAATTGTGTTACATTTATTATTATTATTACTGAAATGAAAAAAAAAATACTTCAAATATTAAAAAGCACTATGAAAAATATCGGAGTGTTTTTGTGCTGTTTGCCAAATTCTTTTTATTTATAGCCTGTAGCACATTTAAACAACAGAAGCTGAGTGCTTTATAGGCATATTTACATTCCATGTCTCCAAAAACATAGATCAACAGAATAGCAGGGAGTATGGCAATGTTTTATTTCTGTCTACACACAGCCAGCTCCTCTGTTGGCAGACCCGATTATTTCCAAGCCTGGGAAAATCCCTCGAATGCTTTTGTACCGCGTGCTGTCTAGCGATGATGGAAAATATGCTGCTATCATTGATGGTCGGTCATATGACTGTTGACCATGTCCCTCCCACAGAAGCCTCCTCAGATGTCACATGCAGCGGTTGGTAGTCACACAAACCTGCCAAATGTTCCCACCCAGTGTAAAGTATTGTTCCAGTCCTCATTGGTGTTCAGCACATCAGCTTTATTATTGTTTGGATTTTCCATGATTTTTTCCATGATGGTTCACTCTTTCGCTTAAGTTTTAATTAGCTGTAATATTATAGTTCTAATGTTTTAATATAATTTGGGACATATATGTATAGAAAAAGAAGCTCAGAATAGGTTTGTGAAGGCGCATGATTCACAGTCATGTGCACATCTCAGTCTTAGTGCTGGATGTGTTGACAGGTTTGAGCAATATGACCTGATTAGAGACCAGAACTAAAGACATGTTCTGCTTCATTTAGTTAGTTAGTTTTGTAAAGTGCTGTTTCAGTTATAGTCCATTTTGTTTTATTGTTCAAGTGTATTTCTTTTAATTCAAATGTTTTTTCTCTCCACGCCTGTTTTTGAGTTGACTATAATAACATTGCTCCTGATGCAAAACACACACATGAGAAAAGTGAGTTAGTGCAGTCTTTTTTTCTAGTACAGGGCATGACTGATGCCACCAATCAAAACTCAGTCTGTGCTGATATTTTTTAACTAAAAGCACATCGTTCACCAAAGCCAGTGCTGTATTTTTCCAGTTTTCAGAAAGTGATTTGTAATGTAATGTAATTCGTTTTTCCTCTTTCTTCATGCATTACCTCCAGACAAGTTCCATGAAATTTTCACTAGTAGTTCTTGCACACTCTTGCTGACAAACAGAAGTGCAAACAGCACATACCCACATAGTTTCAGCAATGGAAAAAAATGCACCATCCCCCCAGAAGGCCAAAACCTAGATTCTTATCCTGGGCCTCTACAAGACGAAGCTAAAAGATGAGATAAAAGCACTGCTCTTTGCTTTTGGCCTCATTTTAGTGGTGAATTTGACAAACATGTCTACATTTAATAATAGTAATACCACTACTACGAATAATGACAAAGACCTAATTTTTAATGGCAAAGACATCACCCCACTGTCTGCCCATTTACCCAGTTAGAAAACAAAAACCAATGTGGTGGATATCTTCTTGTTAGTACTCAGTTTAAAAACAGATAAGCTCCTTTTTTTCACTATTCACAATAAAATTTGCTGGTTTTTACTCTGAAACAATGCAACAAGTGGATTCACACACATTATCTGTTGTTGTTTTTTTTAAAAAAACTATTATAAAGTCCTTTATTTCTTATAGTATAATTTGTAATGTAGAAAAACAAAGAAGAACCCCCCCCCCCCCCCCCCAACACACACACACACACACACACACACACACACACACACACACACACACACACACAAAAAGCCCAAAGGTCTACAGTAATGTTTTTAAAAATCCCACGGAAATTATAGCCTACTACTAACTTCCTCTTTTTTGCCAGTGGAATTCTCACATAACGTCTGTGGACAGGAAATGAAGGACCACGAAAACATTAGCACTTTCAGGCGAAATAGGACATCTAAATTTTATCTCATTGTATTACAAGATACTTTGGTCAATTAATTTCCTCCTATTTGTGAGCTTATTATTTAGAAATATTTCAGTCATTGCTTGTAATTTTTCACACCAACAGCGAACAGATAAAGCCCGTGCCCTAAATCGGTTCTGCTTCACTTATTTTGAAAGTGCAGTAACCGGAAATTGTGTTATAGTCTCCCCCTGCACGCGTTCTGTACGTTCATACGTCAATGTAGCGGATCAATGACAAAAGAGGGCTGTGTGGTAGTGCCCCCCTAAACATGCCTGTTTTCCCCGGGGTTGCATGCTCCATATGACCCGGGATGGGACTCTCTCCGCCGCCTAAATCAGCGATTTAGTTCACTGAAGCGACGGAGCTGGAGCGTTAAAACAAACAGAGGCTAACGGGCTGTTTATTTATTCAAGAGAAGATGGCGGAGTTCTCGCCCGTCCTGCCGATGCGGGATGGAGGAGGACGATTTGCCCAGCCCATCTTCCCTCGGTCCAGGTCCGGTTCCGAGTCAGAGAGTGAACTGTCCCAGAGTCTGGCCCGGACCAAGATCCGCTCGTACGGCAGCACAGCCAGCGTCACGGCCTCCCTGGGGGAGAAATACATAGAGCATCGGGTTACAGACAGCGATACTCTGCAAGGGATTGCTCTCAAATACGGTGTCACGGTAAGGTCGCTTCTCGGCCATAGATAGCAGTGTATGCGTTGATGTTTACCTTGACGGAACTAGAGATTGCATTAAACACACCACACTGACAGATAAGAGGAGCAAACACTGAAACGGACACAAGGGAAGGCATTTTCTCTTACTTTCCACTCTCTGATTCTACTAAAAGTCACGCACTAAGAAATCCGAGCCCAGAAAGTTGTCCGTAAACTCTCTGCATTGTGACTGAACACCTGGGGACTATTTCCGTTCACCTTGAGAGAACAGAAAGCTCACTTCCATATTTTACTTTCGCTTTTACTCCTAATGTAAACGTCAGGCAGTACTGAGGACCCCCCAAATGCAGCTAAATTATTCCAATTTGAAAGAGGCGTGAAATATTTGCTTCGAGGGTTCAGAGTTTCCACTCTGAGTTCAGATGGGTGAGAGCAAAAGTTTGACAAGCTTGCTGTGAGGATGATCACTTGGTCAAAAATGGGCTCTACCTGAGTGTCGACATCTCAAGTTTCCTCAAAAAGTCCAGTTTGTGAAGTGACTCTGCATGATTCCTATCCAGGGTTAGAATAAGTAATCTGCTTCACATGCAATGCTATATTCTCTTAATAAAAAAACAAAACAAAACAAAAAAAAACAATACACGCACACATGCAGGATATTTACCTGCTGTGAGTTAACCACTTCCTGTTTCTTGTTCATTTTTACCCGAAATGACCTCTGAAACAGCCGAAAAATACCCTGCCAGTCACTTCACTGGTTCCCAAATGTAAAACACAAGTTTTACTTTGTTTGAAGGGCTGCTGACAGAACTGACTGATGTTCAGACTGCTGTGACTTCAGGGAGTGAAAGTGTTCCTCTAATATATTACTAATATATTTAAGTTTAAAGACTGGGCTTTTGTGTAAAATAAATAAATACCATATACACTCATCAGCCACTTCATTTGATACATCAGCTGCTGGTTATAGCAAGTGTGTAATTAGCCACTCGCATGGCAGCAACTCTGTGCATTGCGACATATAGACATGGTCACGATGACTTGCTGAGCATCAGAAAGGGGAAGAAGAATGATAGAAGTTACTTTGAACATTTCATGGTTGCTGGTTCAGGATGGGCAGCTGTGAGTATTTCAGAAACCGTTGATCTACTGGGATTTTCCCACACAACTCTGGGGTTTACAGAGAATGAAGAATAAGAAACAGAGAGCGAGAGTCAATCCTCAGGGAGAAAATGCCTCGTTGCTGCTAGAGATCAGAGGAGAATGGCCTGACGTCTTCGAGCTGATAGGAAGGAAACATTAACTCAAATAACTGCTTGTTACATTCAAGAAGAAGCAGAAGAGCATCTTGAGTGCACATCATGTTGAATCTTGAAGCAGATGGCCTACAGCAGCAGAAGAAGACCACATTGGGGTCCACTCCTGTCAACTAAGAACAAGAAACAAAGCCTACAGTTTCCACAGGGTCATCAAAATAGGATGAAAGAAGATTTCAAACAATGGTAAATGGACTGGTTCTTATATAGCGCTTTTTCTACTCTTCTGAGCACTCAAAGTGCTTTGCACAACTTGTGCATTCACACCCATTTGCACAAGCACATTTTTTCTAAGTGCTTTCTAAGTAACATCCACACACACTCATACTCCGATGGATGCATCGGAGAGCAATTTGGGGTTAATATCCAAGGCATGCAGACTAGGGGAAGCCAGGAATCGAACCACCAACCTTCCAATCAGTAGATGACCTGCTTTACCGCCTATCTAAACTACAGCCAGGCTCTACCGCCTGGCTGTAGTTTAGATAGTCTGGATTTCTGCTGAGATGTGTGGATAGGGTCAGAATTGATCATAAACAACACAAAAGGTTATGTCCCTCTTGTCTCCAGTGGTTGTGGACGGTACATCAGATTGAATGTCACATCTACCTGAGTATTGTCGCTGCTTTATGCAGGATCACAAAGCTCAAGTCATCTCAAATTGGTTTCTTGAGCGTGACAGTGAGTTTCCTGTACTCAAATGGCCTCCACAGTCACAAGATCTAAATCTAGCGGAGCATCATATTGACGGGGTGGAACAGGGCATTCTCATTATTGACGTACAGCCGATAAATCCACGGCAACTGTATGATGCTACGCTTTAAAGTCAATATGGAGCAAAATCTCTGAGGAATGTTTTCAGTGCCATGAAGAATTAAGTCAGTCCTGAAGGCAAAAGGCGATTCAAACCGGTACCAGCAAGGTATAACTAACCATGTGGTCAGTGATTGTATTTAAAATACTGCTATCAAATATAGATACGCAGATATAAGATGATTTTCTTTTCAGATGAGAGGCAGGGGTGCCATCAAAATAAGTGTGTAGTGAGAATTTCATCAGAATTGATTAAATAGAGTTTTAACATTTCTTTCTTTCTTTCTTTCTTTCTTTCTTGCTTTCTTGCTTTCTTGCTTTCTTGCTTTTGCTGTCATCTTCCAGATGGAGCAGATCAAGCGAGCCAATAAGCTGTTCAGCAATGACTGCATCTTCCTGAGGAACAGCCTCAACATCCCCGTGGTGTCAGAGAAGCGCTCCATATTTAATGGACTGTCTCTCGAGTCTCCTGATGGGGATGGTGACACGGCTTGCCAGGAGGCAGACGCACCTTGTATTATCACGCAGGACATCGAGGGACCCTCGCCGCCCCCTTCCCCGCCCCGTGAGCACTCCAGACCTGCTCAGCCTCAGCCAGAGGAGCTGTCAGCCAAAGACTTCTTACACAGACTGGACTTGCAAATTAAACAGTCAAAGCAGGCTGCGCGCAGACTGAAAGAAGAAGAAGAAGTGAGGTGAGGTGTTAAACAACAGCCAGCAAACTGCTTCCTCTTTTATGTGTGCTGATAAGTAACCACTTTCATACTATTTTTGTGAGCACCATTGCTCATTTCAGGTTTTTTCCTCTGGGCCGCTGCTTCTCACACTGGTGCTTTCTTCTAAGCATTGCATCCAATCAGACTTTGTTCTGATTGACCTTTGCCTCATGGTCAGATGCAAAAACTGATACTGTGTCTTGGTTTGGTATCAACCAATGACACGACATAAATGCCAAGTCATTTTTTTTCAAGCGTAGTAGACAGAAAACCGCATAATGTTTGCGTGTTTTGACCTCGATTGACCAATGTTTCACCTTCTCACGTGTCCCCACACAGATGTCACTGCAGGGGCTCGCACACTTGCTTTTAATTTTCCAGACAGCTTCCTGCTCTTTTCTCACATGGGCGCAGTCCAGAAAAGTTCAGGGCTGCAGTGAATTTGCGGAAACGGCTTACAGTGCAGCGTCGTCTGAAGTGAACCGCTCTCATCTTCTCTTTGAGCTCAGCGGGAGCTCGTCAGAAATCCCAGTCAGCATGAATAAGCCCTTTTAAAATGTTCTCACAGAGAGAAGATCGAAGCTAGGAGTACAGGTTTTTGCCGTTCTGCAGTACTAGTCAGGTATTTAGTGTGAGATCTGACTTGCCCTCGCACGTCCTACCTCTGCGTGCTGAGGCAGAGAAGCCGGTCGCGTCTGCTCAGTAGTGAAGCAGCAGTAAGTGCCTGGCGTACAGCGTTCATAGAGAAACGGGCTTTGTTGGTACTATCACTTTGGAGGACTGAGTCACGCTGTGAGTCATATTGCTCCCGCTATCTAGTATTTAACTTCAATATTTGGTTCACACATTCGCCCAACAAGCAAAAGATCCTCCAGTTCGATCCCTGGAGGAGATATGTGTCCTTTGGGGTGCAGTTGTGTCATGAAGGGCATCCGGTGTAAAAGAAAAAAGCAAAATCTGTCAAATTAAATGTGTGCATCTGCCCGATGTACTGAGCCCCTCGTGAATAAGGGAACAGCTCAAAGTAGATACTACATTTGAAAAAATAACCATTCCTGCGTTCTCTTCCTATAAAATATATATATATATATATATATATATATATATATATATATATATATATATATATATATATATATATATATATATATATATATATTAGGGGTGCAACGATACACAAAATTCACGGTTCGGCTCGGTTCGATACTTTGGTGTCACGGTTCGATATTTTTTCGATACAAAAAAATGTTCATGCCTTTTTAATTTGTCATTTATTAAAATTATAAATATATATTTTAACTCAAAAGTACAGTTTTTAAATTTAACCCTAACCCTTGTGCGTGTTTTTTATTTTGACAGCGAATGCGCACCTGCGGACCACTTATGTGCAGCCCTGGTTATTTAGCTCGTCATATTGCAGCCACAGAAATTCTTTTGTCCATGAAACCATAAAGCTGCACTTTCTTTTTGCCTTATAGTCTGATTTGTCATAACTTCTCCGTTTTGTGGTAAGCTTTTCTTTGGCTGTCACTTCTTCACCCCGACCTGTCTTATTTGGCTCAGCAGAACTGAAATATATATCCTGCTGCTTTTACACACACACTCACATAAGCTCAGCGATTCTCTGCGCGATCAACCTCTCACATGTTTAAGCTTGCTGCGGGAGATTTCACTTGTCATGTTTGCATAGTAAGCTAACGATTAATAAGACGATGTCAGAGGAATTGGTGCACAAATTATCATCACTCACAGATCAGTGCTGTCGCTCTCTATACACAGTTTGCACGATTGCAAAGTGAAAGCAAAAAAACAAGCGCAAATTCAAACGCGATTTCAATATGTCACATATTGACAGTGGCTCACCGATGCCAATGACATAATTACCCAGCTACATTTCTGAAAGAATGCAAAAGCATTGACATATATTTTTCCTTCCTACAATAGCCCGACGGGCAGGGAAGAGATAGATTTTGGTAGCCCGACTGGAAAAATCGCTAGCTCCAGGACGTCGGGCTAGCGATATTCCTCTGATTGAGGAATCACTCATCTTTGGAAAAGAGAGTTTATTACAGAGAAATGGCTCCTTCCAAAATAAAAGTTATACTATCCGCTTCTTCTGGGCTATATTCTCAGCAGCATATTAAACACATAAGGAGAATCCTGTGCTAACAGCTGTCTAAATGACTCGGCTAAAGTTAGTAGCATGCTTGTTGTTTTTGTCTTTGCACTAGGATGATGTCGGCTCATATTCGTTGTGTTCCCACTAGTGCTTTCAGGTTAATCTCGTTGAAATGACCTTAACGCCACAACACGGCAAATCTCCGTTAACGAGCTACCGCCGATCGCCCCGTGCATGGGGCTAGACGGCCAACACGTTAACGAGCTAACTGCGCTAACACACTAGTTCCCACCCATGTAATTGAGCATTGCATGGCACATCCAACATACTGTTTTACTTTAGTCCATGACTCGCTTACCTTCAGGGTCATACGTCACATGAAAACCAAAATAATTCCAAACGCCAGATCTGAATGAGGGTGGGGGAGGTCCATGTTGCAAGGAGAGCTTAACTTCTGTCTCGCTAGCTTGCCCTGCTCTCTTCCTTCTGACTATGCTGTCTGTGTGGAGCGCTCAGTGGATCTGCGCTCGACAGTGCAGCCTAGGCGGAGTAGTCGAACGCAGATTCACTGAGCACTCAACACAGACAGCATCGTCAGAAGGAAAGTTGATAAAATAAATTACAAATGTTGTATTGTTCGATACATATGCGTACCGAACCGAAAGCACTGTATCGAACGGTTCAATATCGATACGAATATCGTTGCACCCCTAATATATATATATCCACCTTTACTGCCTACATACATTACAGTGCAAAATTGTGTCTCTCATTTCATTATTACACACTCTATTCAGCTCATGCATTTCCTATGAATCTATTTTTAAGCACAGATCTGTGCTTTTAACTCTAAATCTGTGGTTTGGTGTTACAAAATGCATCAGCTTTTAATTTCTCTTTCAGAGTTCGCCTGCTGGCTTTGTCAAATCTGTGCTCTGTGTTTAGTCCCGCTTCTGACTTCAGTCACATAAAAGGCTGCCTTATAGTGTGTTTAGGCAAACAAAGGCGCACTCCCTTGTTTATACAGAGTGCTAGGGCAAACACGAGCAGCGTGCCTGCTTGACTTTAATGCCTGGGATGAAATGAACCACAAGCCCCCTTGAGTTAAACCAATGACCCAGTTCTCCCTTCTGAAGACCTTCTATCATTTGTGCACCCGTGGCTATTATATTACAACAAGTTAGGAATACAGCACAGATTAATCTGTAAAATTATGTTTGCATGTTTTAGTGAAAGTATTCACCTCTTCAGTGTATTTTCAACTGCAGGTGCTATTCGGTAAGGTTAGTAACATTCAAGAGATTACAGACACCCTCGCTGAAATTTTCAAAACTAGGCAGCTCATGTTAGAATGGTCTCAATAGCTCCAGAGGTTTGAATTAAAAGTACATACATTTGATTGGTGCATACTGGTGGAATAACCATTACAGAAACATAAACAATGTCAATAAAAACAAATGTTTGTTGTTTTTTTTAATTACCGATACTCTTAATGTAGGACAGCTGTGGGATAAAGCTTACATTAGATGGAGGTGTGATATATCTGTTAAGAACTTTGTGTGTTTATATGTATATTTTCAGGAAATCTGTAATCTAATGGCCGCCACACATTTGAACTACATAACAACATAACTGGAATCTGGTGAACCAGTTAGGTTTCTGTGAGGGTTATTGAAAGCCAAACTACACTGAGAGTAAGTTATTTGTGGTTTAAAAGATTGATTTTATCCTAAGTCGAAGGAAATCCGCCACATCGCATTAGCGGTCATTTCGCTTTTTACCCTCAAAGTTGTGGTATAGAACCTTTTTTGCATCCTTTTTTGATGTTCATCCTCTCATATTTCAGCCTCTAGTTAAATAAACTCTCAGCAGCTTCACTGTTGCTGCAGTAGTCGTAAAAGCGAATGTTAACACTTGTGATGGATCTCAGGACATTGATGTTTTATACTGATCGGCCCACTTTTTCTGAACATGTGAGCTCTGAGCTGTGATTGAGAACGAGGCAGCGACTTGGTCAGCCTCGTCCAATATTCACATCCTTACCTACACTGAAGAGGAGTGAGGCGTAAAAGAGAGTATGTGTCTGTAATCGAATTGAGGTTAAGGCTGTAACATGTTTTTTTAAATTTCCTCTTGTTTGCAGGAGCAGCGAGGAGAATTACGCGGCCCCCACGACATCATACCAGGAGATCTAAAGAGCAATCTGTTTACCCAAAGTCTCGGACACGCTTGCCCACGCACACAAACACTACCGCAGCCTCGTTGCTTTTTTCTTTTTACCTTTTCATGTTTACTGAACCGCGTTCAGCAAGTGTCATTTCTGCCTTTTTATTTATTGAAATGCAGTTCTTATGATGTACATTACAAGCCCATTTCCAAGACTGCTGCTGTGCTGTGTGAAATGTAAATATTAACTTAGCCTGTCCTGGTGGTCATAGGTCAAAAGGCAACACACATCCTAGATATGTTGCCACTTTATCACAGGGCAACCGTTCCCACTCCTACCTATAGTTAATTTAGACTCGCTACTACCAGAAGCGAAGACGCTCATATCTATGGAAGCTTGTTTTTGCCAGAGGAAAAAAGTTTTTCAATCCACAAGTCATCATTTCAAAATCATTTCAAAATTTCAAGGTAGGCATCTGAGAAACTGTGACAGAAACAAGCTTCCTATAGATCTGCCGCCATGCAGGGAGGTCTAAGCAAGACAAGGCCAGACCACTTTTTTGCACATATTCCAGCAGCGTGGCTCTGGAGAGTCTGGGTGCTAAACACCCACTGAAAGCTCGTGACACATTACAAAAACCAAATCTCCCAACAGACGCTCCAGACTGTTCCGTTAAGAAAAGGAGGTGATATAACACGGTAGTGAGAGACGTGCGCCTGACTCAGCATTTTGGCATCCAATTCATAAACGATAATTTATTCTTGTTAAAACAATGTTTTCAAATTCGTCATGCTGTGTTCATGATACGTCTAGATAAATCTGGGGTTTAAATATATGTATGTGTATTTTTTTAAATTTCCATTTTACATGGCACATCTCCTGGAAGTAGGTTTGAGGGTATTTTTTTTTTTTTGTAGTTTCACCAAGTCGCTCACATCTCATCTGGAGGAGCATCTGAGCACACGTGCCCGTCCACATATGATATGCTTGCAAAGCTGCTGTACAGAACCTACCTGCTGCATATGTTCAGATACAATCTCACTCACACACACACACACACACACACACACACACACACACACACACACACACACACACACACACACACACACACACACACACACACAGGGCGCTAAGCAATGCCAGAAGGATTAGCTTGTTAGACTTCTGATGTTCTAAATCTCCTCCTAGAATAGGATCGTCGGAAAGTATATTCAGGCCTTCCTCATCAGTGTTTACTCGGTTCGAGCTCACCCCACACGGAGGCGGCGGATGGACTCAAGCCTTTGAACGCAGTTCCATTTGCCCTGTTTGAGAACAAATGGGACCGCTCTTATTATTATTTTGTTTTGTGAGTGTGATTGCATTATTTATGTGTGGAGAACTGTCTGTATCAACTGTTTTATTGTGCTTTTAAGTTCTATTGGGTTTTATTTGGACAGAATAAATGCATATTTAAGCAAATATTAAGATCAAGAGTGCTGCTTCTTCATCACAGTCGAGCACAGTCGAGTAAAGAAAAGGCAATGTTTTAATTGCTTTTACAACTTTAGGAAAAAATCACAAATATTTACATTTAAAAATACTTCATCTGTTTTTCCTCTACAGAGATAGAAATGTTGAACTCAAAAGACATGCAGAGAGAACTGATTGAGTCAGACACCGCCCCCTATTGGGCTCTGGAGGGATTACAACAGAACAGGCGTACATAGGGCACTGACATACACAACAAATATATTTTTGGTAAAGTAAAAAGCGAGAGTACATTAGGAGCTTACACATATACTGGAGGGGGAAAAATAAATGTAGGCTAACACAGGTTAAATACAATGAGAATAACTTGATATATGCATGTTTTGCTGTAAAATTGTATGGAAAACAGTTATGACAAAACTACGGCATTATACCCAAAACATTCATGTCCCATTGGAGTCATGTTGGAGTAAAAGCTAGCACTAAAATCTGACAAGTGTGACTTTCCTCTTCGCTCTAGTGATTATTACTCTGATCTTGGCGTGCAAATATAATCAGTTCAGTAGCTGGAAGGAATAATTTAATTTTTTTTATTTTTTATTGTGTTGACAGTATTATGAATTCCCATTTCGTAATACATATAGGAATCTCCGGGAGTTCCCCTAAGCAGGTAGGTTTGAATACAACATTTATACGTTACCATGCCTTCGGTAATAATAAGTTGTAATCTGGGCTTTTTTGAGCATTATTCGTATCAGATTGAGCCCTGGTGTGTGTGTGTTTTTTAGGCCGGGCTGGTTACAGGATGGACAATAGTGTTACAGACTGCTGTAGATCCTCTTGATGGTGTCTCCTTCGTCTTTGGCGATGATGCCCTTCTCGATGTATGAATCAACCTGCTGGTCCATGAAATCCTTCAGCTTGGACAGGTCATAATCTGGAAAGATGAGGAAAACAGGAGAAGATCATGAGGTTAAAGGAAAGATCAGACATTCTAGAAGTGCTGTCTTTTTAAGATGGCACACCCAAACAGGGTTCAAGGAGGATTAAGGTCATTTTTGTCTTAGGCCGAAATGCACGAAATGAAATGAGGTCAAAAGATCTCAGAGCGAAACACACTTGCCAGTTAAATAACTGCTAACTAAAAGACTTTGTGACATTGTTTTCCACCATGCTCTAGACAACTAATTGTCATTTGAAACGGCACCATATGGCTGTGGCTATATTTAGAGTTGAACACAGCGTAACTCTGTATTATCCATCATGGTAACAAATGAGTGCAGGCAAACAGCTGCCGCAACACCAGCACCCCTCTCTGTGCTAACAGACTCTGAGTAAAGTGGCTGCAGGAGGCTAGAGGACAGCCAACAAGTCCCACAGTCACTCCCGAGCATCTTCCTAACAACATTTCTAACAGAAGCAAATTATTAAACTGCTCGAAGATACAGTTGATTTGACGGACATGATGTGCGTGAAGGATTAGCAGGATGTAATTAGAGACAGCACTACTTCTCTCAATCTTGGCACTGAGGAGCCAAGAGCCCAAACCAGGATGCGGCCTCTACGTCCATCTGCTCTTCTGGCTAATCTCTGTGGTGCGTAGGCGTAAACACACACAGAGTCTGCTGAGATTGTTGTAATGGGTACTTCTGGCAGTGAGCACAATAAATGGCCCATCTTACACTCTCTGTTTCTATGAGGGTGTTTTTTTGTCTAACACTCTGAAAGAAGAGAGGACGAGGAAGACGAGAACTTTAGAGAGCGTTTTAAAGTGGTACAAGCTGTGCTAGATAAATAGGGCCTGGCGGTGTGTCGTTTTAGTTACTGAGTGTCTCGGTATGGGAAAATTGGGTGATTCTCGGGCACATTTTGACCCTCTGTGTGTTCAGCCTGAACTTGTCCTTTCTTACACCAGTATCAGTCTGTCCCCTGTCCAGATCACTGACAGGCAGGCAGGGAGGCCCTCTGTTGTCCCAGACAACTCCTCCACGCACTTGAATGCTAATGAGGTGTCCTATATAGAGCAAGGTCAGAGATGAGCTCCAGACAAAACTTCCCTGCTGCTTTGCTCCGCTCTGCTATTCAGTGCTTTAAGCTCACTGTCAGTCTCTTGCTTTTCTTCTCTTTCCCTTCCGTGTTTAAGATCCACACGAGAATCTGGGTCACACTTTGTTTTTTCTTTTCTTTAATTCCTGTGTTTGTCTGGTTCACTATTGATCAGCTCAGATTAGATCAAGCCTGCCAGCACAACAGATATAAATCTCACTTAGCTGGAACTGTTTACTTATTTTCTTTTTTCGCTGTTTTTGTCTGGGATTTCCTACTGAGATGATCGCCATTGGGTGGATGGCCTCAATAGTGAGAACTCATTAACATTTCATTCTGCTCTGCTTAATTAAGCACCACTGGGCATCGATTTTACTCTGTGGAGAGCCCAACAGCAGGTTCCTATTGTTAGACGAGTGCACCGTAGTGTGTGAAACTTCCACAGTTTCCACAGATCTGCAGACTTTCTTTATGGAAACCGATTGTTCCGGGAAAGAAATACATTTGAAAATATACAAACATTACACAAAAATCCCGAGACAGATGCTGATGCCTGATATTTTAGTGTTGTGGAGCAGGGTAAGTATCATTAAATATATTTCTTCTTCAAAGATGCCATCAATGATGAGGAACAGGTAGGAGGGACTAAATGAACTGACCTTTGTCTCTGAACAAGCCAGCTGTATCACAGCAATTAGGACAACTCATTTACAGTTATCCATATTCATGAGGTCTGGAGTGGAGCGTCTATGTTAGTATCCCACTCTCTTTGAAAATGCAAATCAAGGCGAACAAAAGAGGCTTCAATTTTTCCTCTTCTTTGCCGCGTCGCCTCAGACCTGTGATCTACAGCTGTTCAGTAAGGAGAGGACAGCTTCTAGTTCTGGCTCGTAGTGCTCAGCAAAGCCGTTCAGGACTCAGCGTGGAAATGTTTGTGTCTTTTGCACAAAAAGCAGACACACGAGAACGAGGTCTGTATCCAGTTTTTCTCATCTATTGTCGAACGTGAGGACACGTCTCACCATCTTTGCCCTCTTCTTTGTTGTGTTTCTTCAGCCACTCGATGTTCTTCCTGATGGCCTCCAGATAAGTCTCGGATTTGCCAGGCCGATCTGGAGTTAGAGGAAAGGGGAAAATGAAGAGAAAGGCAGGCGACGAACCGGCTCGTTGAGATATTATAAAATGCAAAAAATTTCAGCTCAGGTAAGCTTTGTTTTCACCAAAGAATCAGTCTGTGCTGTCTTTGGCATGTCAATTATTTATAGCTCAAAACTCTTCAAAAGCAAAAAGCGCACTTTGTTTATTTTTACTTTTTTCTTTCAGAAGCCATGGAAACACAGATTTGACAACACAAGATTTTTCCTTTAATAACTTGGCAGCACAATAAAGCACTGCTGTTGAAATCAGATGCCCACTTTAAAAAAATGGTAGAAATGGTGCCTGTTTCCCCCCCAAAATCAAAATCCTTTTGACAGTTTACTGGTTCTTACTGAATAAAGCTTCTTCTCTTTCATGCCCACACACACCCTGAACGCCTCCTCTTGCGCTGTATAACTTGGGTTATTCAGATGCACTTCCCCGCAAAATCTACAGCACCGTGTCCCACACCAGTGAGTGTGTTTTCATCTAGTTATCGGAGAAAGTCGCTAAAGAAGTTAGGAAAACAAATCAGGACAGGAAGACCAGAGGAAATCTCAGAATGAAAAAGCTGAACAATCTGGTTGTTGGACCTTTAAGTATCATTTGCTATACTCTGTCATCATAAGACAAGTCAGCCCCTTTTCACACAGGTTTAGGTGTGGGCTTGGTTAGATTACTAACCCCAGTATTGCTAATTTGTTTTGAAGTGATGGTTTTTACTATTCTAAAGACAGGAAGGATAAGCAAACAAATCAAAGGTGTGTGTGACACAACCATTGTTTTCCTCATTCATCATGAACAAACCAGCAGGAAAACAAGTTTTGGAAATAGTATAAAGCCGCACTAGTGACAATGATGCAGTGGTTACTTTTCCTTCTTTTCTAAACTCAACTGGTTGATCTTTGGGTCAATGTGACAAACAGCTGCAGAAACTTCAACATCCATTACTGCACTGCACTGGAAAAGGGTTCTGAAATTAGCATGTCCACCCAAGTGTGATGTGTTCTTTCAGAGCTTATCAGAGCTGGGCCTGATAAATGGCTATTCCAGAGTCACGTAACCCGGGACTGAATGACAGTTGTAATCTTTCCCCTTGGAGTCAAAACCCAGACCTTAGCGAGTGTTGAAAGCAGGCCTCAAGTGTTGGTTTGAATCGAGATAATGATCATGTTTTATTCCCTGTAACATTCACCGCTTGCAATCAAAGACATGTATAGTTTCACTTTCTGACACAGAAAGCTCAGTTACAGTTATATATTTCAGCAAACTTGCAATGATTTGATGAATCACACATCAAATTTGGATTTTAACCCAATTTGTTCCGTAAATATCATATTATGCAACTCAGCCTTTTAACATGCAGATAAACCAGAGTTTAGTAGGCAGCACTTCATATTTCCTTCATTTCCTGCTGAAATGTCATGGTGGTAATCCTGCTCTGTGATTCATTTGTTTTTCCTCTTTATGCACTCCTGTTTGTGTGTGCGTACATGCGTGGATTAGATTGATGAGTGGGTACAGCACAGCAGACAGGGACACAGAATAATGGCAGCTGTGACAAGCTTTCCTTTGAGTGCTATTGGACTGGCCTAGTTCAGGGACTCGAATACACAGCGCTGTATATTTCAGTGGCAGCTCTGCTGAAAAACAAAATGTCTGAAATTGTAGTCAGCCTAATAGTCAGGTAGGAAAGGATGATTTGCTTCAAAGAGCTAATCTTGTGGGATTTGCAATATTTGTGACTCATGTATTTATTTGAGATGTTTGGCACTAAACAAACCCTAAAAAAATAATGCAAGAAAAGAATTACAGGAGCGTAGCTTATTGCTTTGCGAGGGCAAAACTGTTAGATAGCATCAAATTATTTTAGATTTTTCTTTTTAAATCACAGAAAAAAAGATGATTAGGTAGTGGACTGACTGGTCTCAGCTGATGGCTGCTCTTCCTTGGTCGAATCTTTCAGGTTCTCATATTCCTTCTGCATCTTGGCAGCTTCAGCTTTGGTGTTGTCATCCTCATCCAGGTTTTTCCCTACAGCAAAGAAACAGGACAGGAATCCTTAAAAAAATCCTGGTCTGTTGCTGACAGCGATGCTTAAAGCTACAGGTGAACAACTTCATTGTTTAGTTAAATTACTTACATTGTATACTTTGTTTAGTCTTTAAAAAAATCTGATTTGATATTGTAAAACATTAATACATTTTAATGGTGGATTGTCCTGCAGGCTGTATGTCTAGATGAGTGACGTTGCTCAATAGCACACAAGAAGTAGCATGTAACCATCTAAATTACTGTTTTCAGGTCCACATTTAGAAAATGTTAAGCATGATGCAGTGTTCTCACTGGTGAGCTTTGGGGTGTTGCTAGGTGGATTTAATCTTCTAGTGTAGACAGTTTTTAGTGTTAAGCTAAGCTAACTGGCTAATGGCCAGAAGTGCATTCCTGCCTTTAGCCGGTTAGCTTAAGCAGAAGGGCATTCCTGATGGAAAAAAAGTAAAATAACTGAACTGAAACTATTAATGTGTTAATAATATATGTTAATGATAGTTTCATTAATGTCTGGCATGTCTGGAGGATAGTCTGTGCAGCTGTTTACCGTTTGGTCCAGTAAACTCAGGTGGCAGGAGAGGTTTGCCCCGCTTGTTCTTGGTCTGCATGGCTATCATAGCGTCCAGGTTCTCTGCAGGTGTATGAAACACAACAAACAATTTAGATTTCATATTAGATTTCATCAGCGTCACGCTGCTGCTCCACAGTGAATGAAAGCCTCTTAAGTGCTTGAGTGACCCGCACTGTTCCTGTGTGACTCAGAGCCTGATTATCATTTAAATCGAGTGTCATCTAATTACTGAAAAGAAGTCTCAGGAGTACAACAAAGGGATAAACATAATCTTGTGCTTTCCACTATTATTTCCACAGATTTATTTATGCATGCAGTATGAGAAGAGCCCTCACAGAAATCATTTATGTACAAAGCAGTTAACAGTGAGCTAAATCTATTTATTCTCTCTTTTAATCACTCACAAAGACTAAAAAAAAAGGCTGCATTTATTTGGGGGGGATAGACCAGGTATGCATATATGGTCATGATGGTCTCACTTAGGTGTTAGAAAACATGGAATGAGACAACCAGGTAATGCAGCTTAATGAGACATCCAGTCCTATCTGGATTAACAAAGGGGTGAACCTCATGTTCAAAAATAAAGGAAGCAGATGTTCTCAGATGTACCTCACAGTCCCCTCATTTAGCATTTAAAAGATTTATTTACGCATTTAATCCCTACAGTGCATTTATGAGCAGGTAGAAGGACTCTTAAGTGTTTTTTTATGTATTCTGTGAAGATTATTTTCTATGAAGACACAGCTGATATAATTACAAGTCTGCAGATATGGTTCCCTCATAGCGTAATTAAGTTCCCCACAGAGTTGTATTATTCTGGTTAATAAATGTTTACTCAAACTCCCAAAGTGCACCTCACTGTCTGAAAGAGGTCATATATACTGGAATAAAATAAAATAAAATTATGGATTGGTAGAGTTTGGTGAATAAAATATGACCACATATGAGAGCGGAGGAGCAAAAGAGTTTTTGATGGTGGATATTAGGACAGAAGGACGATAAAGATGTAAGACAAACAGAAAGGTTCAGTTTGTTTGCTGTCACCGAACATCGTAGAGCTTTGCAATTTCCTCTTTCATCTTTGCTCGCTCCGGCCTCCTTCCTCCATTTTTCTTTTTTATTATTCAACCATCTCACTCTGCTCTGCACTTTCTGTGTATTCACTCCACCTCCTCCCACCTGTGCCACAGTGGAAGCCCATTATTTTACTCTCTCCTCTGTGCTCGCACGCACACGCACACAACATTTCTTACTCGCCCACTCTCTCCCCCACGTCTTACTTTCTAGCTCAAGTCCTGCATCATCCGCTGGCAGATTGACAGATGTGTGTATTCACTCGTGTACCTGTGTGACTCACTGGAGCGCCACAGGCAGATGGGCATGGGGGGGAGGGGGGCATTTACGTATTGTTTTTCCATTATCTTATTGCAACCTATGCTATAAAGCCAGAGGGGTTGCCTAGGAAACTCACATCCGCTCTCGTGGTATATGGCTGTTTGCTTTTGTAAGTGACATCAGCAGTGGTCATTTCCTCTGTGTAAGAAACAACACTGGCCAGCTGCTGTCAGGGGTCACTCAAAGGAGAATTGATTCATCTTTTTATAACCGACATACGGCAGGTTAGCCCTCCCAGACCTAAGGATCTAAGGACTGTGTTTTAAATATCTTTAAGCTTTGAGAGAACAAGCAACAAAAAGACATATGTTAGAATTCTAGAAGCTTGAAGAATAGAACCTGATGTTAAAGTCGAACTCGGTCCTAAGTATGCATGAAAGAAGATTTTATTTCCGTTGTCTCTTTCTATGACTGAATGTCAAACAGAGATGACAGCTGTCCCTTAAACGTGCCTGACTTTTCCACTGGCCAGTGATGTGATGGACGTCCATTAAAAAAAAGAAAGCAAGCAGTCTGATTTTACAGGGTGCCCTTGACACTAATCTGTCTCTGCAGGCTTTACGCTCCACTGCGTCAGCTGATAGCGAACATTAGCTTGACTGAACGCAAACAGAGCACAGGGGGAAAGCTCAGGTAACTCGGAGACAGAGAAATGTGCGCATGTACATCCAGCTGGTTAATGCAACGGATGGGTGGAAACCTACAGCTTTTATCCGCATGTTAGCTACACATGTAAGCAAAACAAGTTCAAACATTGGTGGTCAGTAATCTAGATTTGGCAGCTTTATCGATGATTTCAAGTGACTGCAACAAAAAAAGGCTTCAAAAAACTAAAATCCACTCAATAGCTTTTGAAGATCTTCATCAAAATTATGGTCAAAATTAGAAATCAACTCTTATCCAACAGTTTTAACAGACACAAAAAATTGTATTATGATTTTAAGGCAAACAGATCAACAGTTATTAGGTAAAACATGTTAGTTTCCATGACCTGTTAATGCCAAATGCACAGTTTGTTTCTGCTGTTTGTTTGTGTGCTGATAAAATAACGCAGTAACTCTTTAGTGAAACTCTTTTCAGTAAAAACTGGGAAAAATGATTAAAAAAAAGGAATAGAAATGGAAACCATATGGCTCTTTAAACAAAGCTTAAGTCAATGAATTGTTTTTAAAAGTCGACCTGATAGCTGTGATCCAGAGGTGCCACTGCAGAGATGCAAACATGAGCTTGCAATCAGCGTGACAAATGTTAAAACTGCATTAGAGCTCTGATTGAATCCAACAGAAGGAAAACAGAGAAGAAAGAAGAAAAAGTAAAACATCACTGTGTCTGTGCTGCGCTGCTGATCTGATCAAATAATGATGTTGTCCAAGCTCACATTAGAAGCCCCGTGGGACTTTTTATAGCACTCAACATGCCAACCACATTAAGACCTTGAATTGCAGCTGGAAAAAGCCAATAAATTGACTTTGTGCTACTTTGTCATTACCATTACCAAGATGAAAAATGATCTGTCAAGATCAACATTACTGAATTATGACGATGTCCTGCATGTACATAATATTATTTACCACAAATAGAGCAGGATCTTCAAGGACTTCTGCCATCTATTATACAATCCTTTGCCTCCCATTAAATCGCTGAGAATCTCCAACCGTTACACAACATTAGCATTACGTTATGTCTTACCCAGATAGGACACTCCCTCCTCTGGCGTGATGGTGCCGTACTTCACCATCATTTTGACAAAGTCAATCAGAGTCTTCATGATCGTGATCAGCGTCTCTCTTTCCTGGGTGTCTTGTTCTGCAACAGCAGAGCAGAAGACAAATCGCAAACCGGTGTCTAATAATGGTAACTGCCTACCGTGGCCTTTATGTGACCACATGGTGTTTGACTCTAGGGGTTATAATGATTGGATTATAAATAATTAGTTTTGTGTGTGTGTGTGTGTGTGTGTGTGTGTGTGTGTGTGTGTGTGTGTGTGTGTGTGTGTGTGTGTGTGTGTGTATTTGATCTGCACTTCCTAGATCTGTAAAGGGAAAAATGGTGAACAAAACAAGCTGCACCTCGATCTCTTAAAACAACATCACCAAGATTAACAATCTAACCCTGTTCTCGATCTGAAGAACTGCTATCTTGGGGTGGAATTGAGTGTAACAAAGATATTTTTGGGTGTGGTCTGACGCATCACAGAGACTTTGTGGACATATTTGTTTTTGTACCTGAGTTGAGACTTTTAAGCAGACGGTAGAAGTTTGGGAAGTACTGCAGGTCCTGGAGCCCATCTTCAGGGCTCACCTCATTGCCGTCATCAGCATCCCTGTCCCAGACGTTGTCCCCATCTTCTTCCGCATCTCTGTCCACCTCGTCTTCAATCTCATCATCCTCCTCATCCTCATCCTCCTCGTAGCGCCTCCTGGGTGGCTCCCATGTGTCCTGAAAGGGTGTTGTTTTTTGTTATTGTTGTCATCCTTATTCTTATTATCATTACATTCACCATTTTTTTGGAGGTTTTACCGCATTTGTGTCAGAATCCTCATCATCCTGAGCACCTCTAGCTTCTTGGTCAACGTCCTCAATCTCGTTGTTTTTGGCGTTTTTGGTGATGAGATCCTGGAGAGCCTCTGCCACCTTGTACTCCAGAGTATCTGCCTGATTTTCAGTGATCTATAAGACAGCAAAGTGAAAGAGGCAGGCTGAGAATGATTGTGTGCGGTAAGAAATGGACTGTAAGATGGATACTGGTGGACTGGTGATAAAACTCCATATATCACGTATTGATCACTATCACTGAGCTCTCCGTCTCAGGGAGGACTGAAAAAGTTTTTATTGACTGGCAAAAAGCAAACAAACAAACAAAAAAAAAAGCAATTCACAGCCAAAATGGTGCAAACACAGAACAATTCACACGTCTCTAAATCTTAACCCATGAGGAAGCAGCGAGCGCACAGAGAGGGAGAGAGAGAGAGGGCTCCCGCTGAGAAAATGCCATGCGGCGTGCTGTGCTGAACTGAATGATGGAAGCTTACAACTTACCAGCCCCAGTTTGAGCAGTTTGGAGACGATCCTGTCGAACACTCCCCTGTCGTCTTCCTCGTAGATCTTATTCGCAATCTTCTGAACAATGGCATCAGCCGTCAGCGGGGTGCCGTCGATTTGGCGGAAGCTTTCTGGGTCGTCTGAAAGGAGAGGACACTCGTGTTATCGTTTGGTAGCTTTCTCGAGACACTTTTTTAGCTGCTTTAATGTGTGCACTACATCGACTAAAGATCCTTTTCTTTCTTCACTTCTTTACTTTGATTCAACTTTTCTGTTTTTCTTTTTTCATTTTCACAATAAAATGTCAAACCTGGACCCGGAAACAAGTCTCTCTTTTATTAGATTTGCTAGTAAAAAGTTGTTTTCCCTCTCCTCACATTCACCATATCTCTGCCTCTATTACTGAGCACGAAATGTGCAATTTTTACAGCTTGTTCTCTTACATAACATCCTCTGCTGCTTCTCAAAGTCCAAAGACAATAAAAATAAGCATCGACAGGATGCTTGTGCCTGCACTGGCCTGACTGAATCATCGCTGATGCATTTAGCCTTCAAACACCAGGAACCTATTTTTGCTTCACGCTGCAAAATGAGAAATGAAATCTAGACCACACTTGCCAAATATAGCCACTTGTCATTGTTGGACTTTATGCACAAATCAATAAAGGACGGCGCTCAGTGGTTTGTGTCAGAGTCACCTCACCTCAGAGACAGCTCATATGCTGATGATAAAATTACATGCAGCCAAACGTGTGCACATCTGATAAAGTCCAGTGAGACCAAAAAAAAACAAAAAACAAACCCAAATATAAATGTTGAGAAATGTGTTTTGGCTAAATTTACAAATATTAAAAGAGCAATGACAGCAACTGGGGATGAATGCATTTTACATCACGTCTTAAGTCAAAGCCAGAGCAGTGACAGGCATTATTTACATGGGACAGAGATGAGATACTGCACTAATATTCAACCATGCCAGGCTATGTGTTCACACAGCTTCCTGTGAAGAGATTAAAGAAGAAGCCAGCACTGTAGCTGAACATCAGCGTTCACAAACGCAGTCAGAGAGAGGATAATCATGCATTCACATGTTCTCTCTCTGACTCTTGTCTCTGCTCATCCCCATCACACACTCATGTGTTTATCCTGCCTGCTCTTCCTTAAAACGCCTGCCCGGTGTCCTGCCAGCGAAAGGACAGAAGCACGCAGCGTGAAGCCTGCCTGTAGCAAAGGGGCCAAAGTTACAGTGCATGAAATCATGACAGCGTGTACCCTGGTACTTGCCGTAGTCCATCCCGTTCTTGGTGGAGTCATAGTCCTCAGCGAGACGTCGGCTCTTGGTGGAATCTGACTCGTCAGGAATGTACTGATCGTCCTTCTTCTTGGCAGGCACCTCGGTGGTCTCCTTTGATTTCGGGCCTTCAGCCAGCGACTTGAGCATGGTGAAGTCATCGTGGTTCTGCTCTGACTCTGTCGGGCAGAGGAAACAAAAAAGGGGGGTAAAGAAAAGTGAGCGCTAAAGATGAACTCATCTTACATTACTGTGGCTGCAGCAGTTTTTCTTCTCAGTACGGATGAATTCTGTTTTACTGGAAGTGCTGCAACATGATTCCACTCGGCAGGCGGAAATAAAGTCATTAATTGATTGGCAATAAGGTTTCCCCTTACCAGCTGACTGTACTGCAGCCTTCACGCTGTCCGCCTCTGCGATCTGAGGAAATTCAAAAAATAATTTCCACTCAGGATATAAGCTCTGATTAATAATGTTTGCCGGGTTAATACCCCGGTTATTTGCCAAGTGGCCATAAAGCTCATTTGTCCGGATATTGGAGGAGAAAGGAGCTTACCTGCTCTTGCAGAGGTCTTTCTTCTGTCAGCTGTCTATTGTACACAGTTTTATCTGTGCCAGGAAAAAAATGCATGCAGTTACTAAACAGCTGGATTGTCCAGACTTTATTACTGACAAACAGAGCCAGATTTGAAATGTAAATATAAAATCAATGCTGTGAAATACTTGTACAGGAGGCTCAAATGAACAGTATAGAAAATAGATATATTTAATATTATAGTGATGCTCATCCTATTCTTAAATTATAATCCCACATAGATTTTGTTATACTCCCTTTGTCCTATATTACAAATAAGCAGCCTGGCTGTCGATGAGGCTAATCTCAGAGCCAAAAAACTGTAACAAGAGAAAAAAAAAGGTGAAAAACAAAGGACAGGTCACTGTGTTACAAAAGGCTTCTTGACCTTTTAAAGGTCTCCCCAGAACAGTGAAAAGTCACCCAGTGCAGGGGTCAACACGAAAAAAATAAAAAAATAAAATACAAACCAATAGATAACTAACAACTGTACAACCAGTAAGATAGTTAAACATGTCTCATTTAAAAAAAACTAACTTTATTGAATAAATGCGTAGCCTTCATGCGTCCCTGCTCTCCTAACTCGCCACCGCACAAGCACAGCTTAATCGGATTATCAAACAAAAGATTAAAATGCAGCGAAAATAGACCACAAGCGGCCTCGAGCCAGGCGCCTTTAGAAACACCACCGGTCAGGCACTGCCGAGCTGGACCTTAACTTTAGGGAGTCCGCTTTTTATTTATTTATATACTCATTATTGTGCTGTTATGATTTATGAATCAACAGATTTAAAACTAAATTTAACCTGGAGCTCTAAAACGTATAAAACCCACAGAAATATCAACTCAGTAGGATTTTTTTTGGATTTTTTTTTTTTAACATTTCAACAACCATGTGCTTAAATAAAGACTTCCATTGTGGACTACTTTGTGGCATTTTATAAAATCCCCTAAGCAATCACTGCTCCACCAGCCCGCAGACTGAGAAGAGAATTCCACGATTGGTTTCAACTCACCGTCCGCTGAGGCTGGTGTAGGTGTGGGGAAGGCAGATGTCTGGCTCACTACATTCAGGGCAAGAAGCTGGAAAAGGACGAAAAGGCCAACGTGTTTTGACGCCATGGTGATAATAACTTGTCTATTTCTCCTCGGTGTCCCTGCTGTCCGGTTTCCTCCTCCCCAACAAAAGTGCTGAATGTGTGGACAGCTCCGCTGCGCTTCGGCCGGCCGATGGTGCTGAAACTGCCGCCCTGAGGAACCCGCTTCTGCCTGACGTACCGGGCGGGGTTGGGGCTGGTCAAGTCTCTCCACTGGAGCTGTTGACGAGCCGCGGTGCTGAAAACAGGTCACGGTCTCTGTAATTATAACCAGATAAGCAGGGAGGCTCTCCAAGCCCCGTGTGAGCTACAGCATCACCTGCTACGGCAGTAAAAGAGCCCACTACAACAAGACCTGCCCCCTTCTGCCTTTACTTAGGAGGAGGAGGGGGAGAGAGAGGGAGGGAGGAAGAGGAGTTAAACACTGTAAAAAGTGTTGATGTGCACGTGAAGTCCACCTACATATCTTATAAGTTCTCCATTAATAATGCGTGGAAGCAAGGGCGATAGTTTCACACACACTGCTGCAAAACGTGAGAACAGGTTAAGATTCTGCTGTGTGGATATTTGATGCGTTTATGATCATCAACCACTTTTAGTGGGGAAAAAATCATCTAAAACACGCGAGACTGCGCTGAAAGTAAAGAATATTTATGTAGGATCAGATAATTAATTGATAACACATAAAACTGAAGAGAAGACGAAGCAAAGCCGTAAAGCTGAGTATGATTTTTTTGCAGCACATGAGCAGTGGGGGGTGACCCCGCCCACTCCGTGCGTCATCCACAACCTGCGTCATGGTTGTAGATCTTCTTGTCAATAGCAACCGCTATTAAAACAGCATTTGAGCACATAAACAAAGGGTGCACACGCACATCAGGCTCGTTTTATGACCGCTGTCCTTTGGCCGCTAATTAGATTTAGGCTTGTTTCATGAAGGAACCAGCAGGTGGTTTGAAGTGGTATAACAAAATGAAATACTTGGATTCTAAAGTTCTTGCGAAAAAAAACGAGTGCAGGAGATAAACTTCATTCGTTTTGCACTTAATAGTTCAAATGGTTCATCCAAAAATCAGATGCCATCCTGAAAGCTGTCGGTCTGCAGCGCACTCATATTTCACATGTCACAGTGTGAAAGCAGCGGGCTGTGGATGCAACCAGACAGTCATTAGGAGCATATGAGCTGGATGATGTGGCCTGTCACTGCTAATCCTCCGGCTTTAGCTTAAAGTGCATCCCGGTCAATAATTGGACAATTCTTCTTCATGTCACATCATTCATGTTTGTTGGTTTGACAAGCTTCAATATTATTCTTTAGGTTGGCAAACAGCTGCCTTTCTCCCCTCACAGGACATTAGGAGGGAACCTATGAGATCTCTTCCTTGTTAATACTTGGTGCTACTGGTTTATGTGTTTGTCTCTTGTTAAAATTGTTTGCTTTTCGTTGAATTATATATAAAAAAATACAACATGATGTGGTATAGGTCAATATTCTTTTTTTCCCTCTCACATACTGGTTTGTTGGGAAAAGCAGGTGTTCATTTATTGCCAACATTATCAAAAGGTAAACATAATATCTAGTTTGTGTTCATAAAATATTTAATTTTCTTAGGCTTAAACTGAGAGGAATAATTTTTAACAGTAAACAGTATGCACTGTACTGTGCAAAGACATATGTTTTTATAATTTTCTTGGAAAATAGGTAATATGTGTCATAGTTTATTAAAACATGTAATCATACATTGAACTACAGCATTTGAGAGTTTGTACAAGTCTTCAAAAAAGCTTAAAAGTCAGCATTTGACCACCTTTTTTCTTCAACACACTGTGAACTCTCTTAGACAAGTTTATTTGCCATGTCTTCAAGCAGTCTTCAGGAATTGTTCTCCAGGCTACTTGAAGGACATTCAAAGCTCTTCTTTGGATGTGTGTACCTTTTGTTCTGTTATCTGTCAGGATGATCCCACACTGTATGTTGAGGTCTGAGCTCTGGGGAGGCCAATTCGTGACTGTGTGTTTTTATCAAGATATGCTTTTACTGCATTGACACTTTGTTTGGGATCATTGTTAAAAAAGAATCTGTTCCCTGTTGTCCTTCCACAGAGATCATTTGTGACAAGGCTTCAGCAAATAGTAGATAAATCAAATGAAGCATCTCTCGGGTATTTTTCAGGTCTTTCTTTTCCTCTTAAAGACATGACTTTCAGGTACTGTTTACTGTAAATGTCGGTGTGCTGCTTCCTCTTCTGTCCTCCACTTGTCCAATTTACTGAAAATGTTCAAGGACACACTGCACACTATATTGAGAAATGCCAAGTTTTCAGCCAATAGTCCAAGGAACCAAACTAAAAATGATCAGGTACAAGGACCAGACTGAAAATGAGTAACAAAGCAACCAATGTCCAAAGAAGAACTTTGAACGACCTTTAGAAAGCCCACAGAACTATTGCTATATTAACCACTTGACAAAAGCAAATAATGAAAAACTGAGGAGTGTCTCAAGACTTCTGAATAGAATTGTATGGGCTGGGTGAAAAAACAGAGTTACAGAGACTAACAAAGATGTGCTCCGTTAACCTGTGCAGCACAGCTGTTATACTGTATCGCAGTTTAATGTGAGTTCTAGTTCTCTGTCTTCTATTTGAGGGCATCTTATTAGTTTTCCTTATCACTTTTATTCATCACAGCGCAGATGCTTTAAAGCTGTAGCACTGACCCTGCTACATCACGGTGCTCATTGCGGTACAAAATAGGATGTTTGCCACCTGCTGTGGGACGACTGCACTTCCTGTCCTCTGGCTGCCTCAGCAGTCTCTGAACAGGAGCGCTGCCAACACCAGATTATACAGTATGCTACACTCTAACAGACCCCCCCCCAGTCAATATGATATGATTTAATCATCTAAGCAATGAAAAGAAGAGATTGAGGATGTACAACAATCACTTTATGTTGCTCATAACTGCAAAAGAAAGTAACAACAGCTATTTCTTTGTGAATTTTTTCTACAATCCCCCGTATTTGATTTACCCCAACAAACCTTTTCTCTTTTTATCTGTTAATTGGCATGGACAAAAAAAGTAGTACACTAGTGACACCTTGTGTGTGGTAGCTCTAATTACACCCACCGTCCTTAATCCCATAACCCATAACTATTCTGAAACCCAGCACTCGTTACTGATTCAGAAATACTATTCATTTTGCACGTTTTTGAACAAAAGACAATTGTACACATGATCCAGATGTTTTCTGCTGTATTTGTGGATGCTTCACAAAAAACAGGGACAGTGACAGATTTTATTAAAAAAAAAAAAAGAAGGTATACTCTGCTTATTTTGGTAGTGAGACACCAGAATCACATTGATGACTGCCAATTCTACTAACTTGCCATCAGCTCTGAGACCCGAAGATCTGAAGATCTTTTGTCTCCATCGATCTAGTAATGAAGACTTTGAAGTTTGTTTTTAGAGGCATCGTTAGAAAGATCTAATTCCATTATTTGAAATGGACGATGTCTCTGTCTATAGCTGAGGTTCTTTTGTGGTCGGTGAGTTGTGAGCATGATGCAGATGAGTGGAGGCTGACAGGTCAAAAGCCAGCCTTAAATTACAGTGTCAGTCTGTGCCAGCTGGTCATTCTGTCCAATTAAAAGAAACCTGTGAAAATATGCAAATTGTGTTGGAGAAGCTTAAATACAACAAGCACAAGTGAATTGTATGTGGGAAAAAAACTGATTGGGATTTTGTGACAAAACAGAAAGTGATTGAATACTTTTATTAGAAATTTTATTTTGTGATGCAAAATATTTTCAACCATTTATGGAAAATATTTAGTAGGAAAAATATCTACGTCCATATTTCTGACGTATTATTCCAAGAAGAGAAGGAAAAAATGAAACTGTACTTGACTCAGCTCCAAATGTACAATTGTAGTACAACTGGTAAAGATGACTCAATGCAAGTATAGTTGAACATCTTATTACTCTCTGCTATCTTATGTTCTTGGAGCAGCTGTAAGCATCCTCTTTCAGTGCGCCCCAGGGCAGCTGTGGCTACAATGTAGCTGCCATCACCAGTGTGTGAATGTGTGTGTGAATGGGTGGATGACTGAATGTAGTGTAAAGCGCTTTGGGGTCCATAGGGACTAAGTAAAAAGTCCCTATGGACTTAAATACAGGACATTTACCATTTATTCTGATTCAGGTTTTGAACAACGCATATGATTATAAAAAGTATATACAAAAGCTTTTTACTGCATTACTTCAGTGATGTATAGTGAATATGCTGCCATTGTGTGTTTGTTGAATGAAACACAACTCATGTTATTTTTTGCCATTCATGCTAAACAGAGCTATGAAACATATGAACCTGAAATGAGCTTTTCACAATATAAAGTATGGTTTTGTCATTCACTGAAAGCCTTACAGGTCTTATAAACTGTGATCAGTGACTAATCTCAACTAACCAGTAACTAACCTCTGCTGAATTACCTGTAGCAAAGTCCTAAAATCATGCAATTTTTTAAGTCAGTGTTTAAAAATGAAATATTTTCCTTGTTTTTAAATTTGGAGTATAACTTTATGATCCTACGGAGCCCCCCAGGGGACATGGGAGAAAAAAAAAATTAGGGAGGAAAAAAAAATAAATTAGGGAGGAAAAAAAAAATTAAGACGGACTTTTTGCGAGCGCTCGCAAAAGTATTGCGAGATCTCGCAAAAGTTTTAGCCGCATTCTTCGGAGGCCGCCAGCTCGAAGCCGACCGGGAGGTCGAGGCACGATGTGCCGGGAAAGCGGTGTTCCTCCCGGCTGTAGTAGGTCTCGACTTCCCGTTAGCTTCGAGCTAGTGGGTGTCAGATCTCTAAAAACGTCGGAGCTCTTTTGCAAATATGTGATGTCTTGTAAACCGAGCAGGTATCTGACGTTTACACAACTACATTCACGCCTCAAAATATCTTAAAAGTGTATTTTGTGACCCAGAAAGAGTAATATTACAACTAAGTAGCTGCCGCCATTGTTGGAGTTTTGCGAGATCTCGCAATACTTTTGCGAGCGCTCGCAATACTTATTGCGAGATCTCGCAATACTTTTGCGAGCGCTCGCAATACTTTTGCGAGATCTCGCAAAAGTCCGTCTTAATTTTTTTTTTTCTCCCTAATTTTTTTTTCTCCCATGTCCCCTGGGGGGCTCCGTATGATCCAAATATTGCTGTCTAATAAATATTTAAAATAGCAAAGAAGTTTAAGGTGAGTTCCAATGTGGGCTACCCCCAATTCAGGACTGCACTCAACATCTTGGACCCACAAACAATGGTTAAAATGTATGAACGCTAATGTGACAGAGTTGGGGTGTCTTTCTTCTTGGGTCCTGTGGATCGAGTCCACCACGACTCACAAACATTCTGAGGAAAATCACGGGGAGTTTTTTAAACAGCCTAAATATAAATCTAGTAAGAAGTCCTCACTTACAAGTGATTCTCAGAGAAACGTTGAACTAGAAAGGCTCTGAAACTCCTGTGACACATTCATTCTTTCAGCTGTTTGGTTAAAAAAGGAAAGCTCGGGGTTACCAACACAGTTATCTATTTACATGCTCCCTTGATTATGATTACATTTTTTTTACTGTGCAGTTGTAATGTTGGTAGCTTCGCATGCCCCTTGTGTTCAACCCCAGCTACACTTAGAGACATCCTCACTGCCTCCAACATGAGCCTCCCTCATGGCAGGTTTACCTGGAGGCACAACTAACTGGGGAAATCTCTGGTGTCTGGTGGGTGCTGTAGATCACTGATGTGGATGAGGAGTAAAGACCCCAGCAGGATCCTGAGATTTCAGGGATACAAACCAAGGTCTGATCAGCATGTAATGGGCCAAAAGGCTGAAACATCCAATTATGCTGAAGAACACAACTGAGGATTTCTCCCTAACATTTGTGACTGGCTGATGGAGCATTAATCTTGTGCGGTGGTCCTTCAAAGCACATGGCACTCCTACTGTCTTGTCCTATACTTCAAAAACGTAGTACTTTGATATCAATGTGGAAAATAGTTCTGCATTCAAGTCACACCAGCTACGCTGAGGAAGTTTGCTGAATTCACCGTCACAGGGTGTAGCAAGTTGCAGGAGTCAAGTGCAAGACTCACTGATAGGCTGACTTTTTATTAGTTAATATTCCAAAGTCCAAAACAACAACACAAACAATAAATTCAAACACTTCAAGAGAAACAGAGAACACACTAGGGGGAGGTTAACACACATAGTGACAAAGGTAAGAAAACTGGAAACCCCTGATTAACAAGAAACAGCTTAAACTAATCACAAGGACAGCAAGGCAGAGAAAGTTAAAACTAGCAAAACTAGCAAAGCTCCTACTAGAGGCAAGACCCTAACATACATAACCTTGACACAGAAAGACATGGACAGAAGGTCAGGAAAAAACAAACACCAACCAGAAAACTAACGGAAACAAACAGGAACTGAAATAAAGAACTGACGTCTCAAGATAGTAAGGAACATGAAAATCAAATGGAAAACAATAAACACACTGAAAACCAAACAGAACATGAAATAATAGACACAGGTTCAAAGTAAAAATGACCCAAAACAAAAACAAATATCACATCTCTGACCTGGGTGCATGACATACCTCTTTTTATAAGCGTGCAAGGCATGCACTTCCAGCGGAAGTAGAGTGAAGTGCGTGACAATGTGAGACTGTTAAAGGGTATGTATTTGGTTGTGTAATCACTCCGCTCATGAGAAAGTCCACAGGATATTTTTCCGATTGCCAAATATCTTACTGCTGCGATCGCTTCCATTTTTAGCGTTGCAGTGTTATTGCACTGGGTGAGGGAGATGTGAGAGCCTCTCTGCAGAAATTCATCAAAACCATTATAAGAGTGAAGGTCTTATTAGTTCTCTTCTCTGCTCCTGATAGTTTTCCCACCTTTTGTTGTTATGAGCTATGTGTTTTAAATAACTGTTATATTTCTCAACACTGTGGGGAAATTCTCAGAAAACATCGTAATTCAAAGAGTTTTCTGAGAATTTCGTCTCCTCGCCTTGGGACTACAGGCACAAATGTTTAGCTGCTAATGCATCCTTGAGCCAACTACTCTGACAGAAGTAAAATCACGTGACGCAGTTTATCAGGGCCTCAAAAGGCCTTAGCCCATGCAATATTCATCCTTTAAACCGTCTGTGGTTTGAATCAAAGATTCCTCTTGAGTACGTTCAACGCGCTGTTTATTAATGCATTTCTAAGAAAGCCAGTAGTTGGCGTTGCACGTTTGTGCCTAGAGGCCGGATCTGACATCGTTGTTTGAGCCTGTGTTTGGGGAGAAGAGGTTCTGAGGAGCAAGCTGACCTGGTATTTATTTGTCTTTTTCCTCTGTTTGCAAATGCCATCTGACTCTCTTTTGTGAGGGCCTGAACAGAGGCATTCTCTGGAGAACAAAATAGATGGAAAGACATGAAGTCTCTGCTCATGTAAGACTCAGGGGGAAACTGTTGAGACTTCAAAGTCAGTTCAGCTCAATCCAATCCACGGAGGCACTGCTTTTGATATGTCACCTATTTACAGCCTCCTTCAGACAGACTGTCAGGGAAACACTTCATTTATCTTTTCTTTCTTTCTTCCTTTCTTTCTTTCTTTTTTTTATTTTTAAGAGAACCTCCCCCCCCCCCTGTGGTTATGTGGGACAAACAACTGGTTGCATGTCTCAAATATAATTTTTTAATTCCCTTTCCCATCTGTGACATGTGTAAATAGGGATTTCTTTGTCCCATTTGAGTAAAAGCTTTGACAGATGATTAGCTGCACTGCTTTTTGTAACTGGCAGCCCTCGCATTTAGCAAAAGTACTAACATGTGTAAGAAGTTATTTCACCACTAGAGGTCTACGCTTTCCTTCCATCCACAGGAGTGCTGGGGAGGACCGACAAGAGCGGACAGAAAAAGGCACCGAAAACCTGAAGCAATCTCTGCTAATGGAAGGTAATTGTGGGTGAAATGTCACTGCATGTGCTGTATGTGTTCCTCATAAACATTTTGAAGGGTCATATGTTTTTCAGTGGAGATCGAAAATGTGAATTTCCAGTGGAATTATCAGCTGTGGGGTCTCTTTATAACCAGCTGACAAGATATAATGCTGCTGACTTCTTCTTCACCCTCTGATCCTTTGAAGACGGCGCTCAGGAAGTTCATTAAGCCGCAGGGCGTTTTACATCACCGAGCTTTCTGTGTTTTCTCCTCTGTTTTGTGTATGTGTGTCCTTCTTGAACTTCTAACCTTCTAACGAGAGAATATCTCATTAGTTTTGAGGTTTTGCTTACATTTACTGTTCTTCTGCATATTAGATAATTTAACACAAGTGCTCTTCTGAGGCAGTTAGTAGTATGTCTGTGGTTCTGGAAGGTTTTTATCAAAGTCTGAGAAATGACTTTACAAGGGTTTTTTTTTTTTTGCCCTGGGTTTGGGGACTGCATTACAAACTTCATTTTTCCTAGATGTTTATATGAATTCATTGGAGGCGGTTCGGGTTCAAAGAAAAGACCGTTTTGGTGGCATTCTGGGAAATGTCAGATTCAATGTTTTAAAGCTTGACCCACACAAGAGGCCGAAAGTCAGTCGAAAGTCAAGACTGACCCAGTTACAGCCGGGTCCGTCTTGACCACAGGATCTACATAAAGTTTAAGATAAAGTTTGAATTAGGTTAAAGGACAAGTTAGATATTTTGAGAATTAAAACGAAAATCAGTAACAGAGAGTTACATGAGATGACTGATTATTATAAATCGGCCTCTATGGCCAATGGAAGGAAATCCACAAAAAAGTAGAGGAGAGGCGCACGTGCGCGTACGTGTGTGCGGTCTTTTTTTTCCTGTAGCAGTTCTTTAATTCAAACTAGTCAACATTATAAATTATGCGTCCACTTTTTTTTCCCGGTCTCATATCCAGACTGTTTGATTTAAGAATCTGGAAACAGCTGGAGGTTTTGTGCAATGGTCGGGAATTAGAAGAACAAAGATTTATAGATGTAATGGAAGTTTATGGTGAATGACATGAAATTAAGTATCCAGTAACAATAGCTGCATGAGTATTTCGACGTCTGGATCTGACTGAGAGTGAGTGCAAACGGGTGAACATTGGGTGGGTGGTCTTCTTGTTCTGTGTTTTCTGTAAGAGAACACAGACATAAAACTGGACTTCTTCTCTACTGGCTGCCAGAGTTACGCTGCTGGAGTCACACCAAACCACCAGTAATATGTTTTCCTGGCCTGGGGAGCAGAACAGAGGCAGAGGGCATCTAATGAACCAGAAATAACAAATCACTGAATTCTCTGGACATTTCAAAACATGTGCAGATTTATGTCTGGCATGCATCTGGGTCAAATGGACAAGAAAGTCCCCCCATATACTTCCCCTTAAAAGACCTATTCTAGTTTAAAAGAGAGTAACTGGTTAGCAATTAAGCAAATCATTGTTTTCCTTTTTCAGTTGACTACAACATGAGTCACGGGAGAAAATTAGCGTTATGACTGCCAACACGAAGGAACAAACTCTTGTTTCCTAAAAGCTTTCCCAGCCCATGTGGAGCTTTTGTTGTCAGGAAAAAATGCAAAATAATGATTTAAAGAAATCTTTAATAAAGAACACGTGTTACACCCTTGTTGAGAAGATTGACACAGATACATAATACATACCAGGTCATTATTGGTCTTATGTACAAACACTACACAACGTTATTCAAGCGGATCCCATACAAGCACACGCAGCCATCCTCTCATACACGCACACATGCAACCACACATAGAAAGACTGATTACTACAACTGATTATCTTCCATATCCAAATATACCTACTGCAAGTTTTTTTTTGGCCATTGGTACAGTACACTTTTGCACACAAAGAGGATGTAAAATGCATACAATGTGAAACAGGCTGTCTTAGCGTGCAGAAAGGATTCCACTGAGTGTAAAGACAGTCCAAAAAAAAAATCCCTCATTGAATCACAACAGCAGGATGTTACAACAACCTCCGTGGAAATCGATGCGGAAGAAACAGGAAGACGAGAGCAATAAGAGGATGTGGCAGTCAAGTGAAAAGGACATACAAAGGAGCAAAGGGAGAAAGAGCTTGAGGTGAAAGGGGTCAAGTGCAAGAGGTTAAAGCGTTCCTTCGTCCAGCAGTTTGTTGATGCCATTGCAGATCTTCCTCAGAGAGAGTCTGTACTCCTCTCCGTCTCCGTACAGCTCGGCCAGGAACTCCCCGTGGGCAAAATGGTTGAAAACGTGATCGATGCGGGCATGTGAACGTGCGGTCAGGTGCTGCTCGACCAAGGCGTGAAGCAGGTCCCTGCACTCTAGCAGAAGCTCTGACAGAATATTCCGGTCAAAGGTGTACTCCACCTCGTAGAACGACACCGCCGTCATGGCTGCCTGGTTCATCTTCTTCTTGAAGCGCTCCACTGTGTCCAGCTCATCTGGGCTGAACTGGTGGTTACGGTATAAGATGCCAATCTTCAGAGCAATCTTGATGACGTCCTTGATGATCTTGTGGGCCTCCTTCTTGCTCTTGGTGAACTCCCGACTCGCCTTGTAGAGCTCGTCCAAGATCTCACTGCTGGTATCATCCGTCAGCATGTTAGCCACCACCATGGTGGCCATCTTACTCAGGATCTTCTTCTGGGCCTGCAGAGCCAGGGAACGGGAGTTGAAGCTCTCCTGCCCTGAAGGAAGAGAAACGAAAAGGAGAAGAAAAGAAAAGACATGTGAGTTTAATCTGCAGCATATATTGCACTTCGTGATGACCAATCCAAAATAAGAAGGTTTACAAATGAGTTAAAAACTTTAATGTGTGCTGCACCTTTCAGAGGTGAGAAATATTTGTTGCGCAAAATCACAACAAGAGTCGACTCAAAGCTCTTTAGAATATAGGATAACAGCTATTAAATTCAGTTCTTTGTATTCTTTTGGCGGCCAAGAAAAACTCAAGGCTCAAAGTGGTCTAACTCAAAAAATTATCTTTATTTTACACGAACACACAAGCTCAGGTCTGAAAGCAGCAATAGCCGCATGGTTGTTTATATACTTCTGTAGCACGTCACACACTCTAAGTTTCGAACACTCTGCTTAGTTTCACTTTCTGTCTGTACCTCATATGCTCTGCAAATGCAGTTTCCTGTCAGCCTAGTTTACACTCAAAGTTGGCCCTCTCTTATTAAAATACATAAAACAATATAAATAGCAAATAAGCACTAAGAATATATGTTTATTCCTTAACACATCAACATCAATATTCTGAAAATCAAAAGACCTCTTATGAAGATGCAGTGTGCGACAGTGGGAAGGAAAAACTCCCTTTTGACAGGAAGAAACCTCCAGGAGAACTAGGCTAAGGGAGGGGCGGTCATCTGCCATGACCAGGTGGGAAGGTGGGAGATGAAAGAGAAATAAAATAAATAAATGATGCACACATTAGTCATTGTTTACACACTCTTACATGTTTACATGTACATAACAGCTGAAATCCATCTGGACGAGCGGGCTTTTGCAAGTTGCTCGTTTCATGACATGACACTGCAGAAATTTCGTAGGTTTTATTTTTCCTTTTTTTGTTACAAGAAAACTGGTAACAGTTTTATGTGAGTAGATATGATGACATGGCAATGCTGAAAGTTCCTCTTGGGATGAAAGGTCAAGTCGAATAAATCAGTCTATTCAGATATACGACTCTGTTTTTTTTTTATAAACAAGATTGTATTTTGTGTCATGGGCAAAAAAAAAAGGTACAGACGACAGGCTGAAGAAGTGAACGAGGGATAAATTGAGATGCATCTACATTCTGCAGCAGGGCGGTGGCTTTCCTGGAGCTGGCAGTGGTTTAGCGAGCTGGCTATGGGAGGAATGACTGTCTTCCCTGGAAAACTTCAAACAGCTGAAGATAGATAAGATTCCTTTTCACACACTTTCCTTTTACAAGTCCAGATTGATCACATTTGTTAGTCTGCGTCCTGTTGCAGCCACAGTTTATCTCAGAGCGAACATCAAAGGCTCCTTGTGTCCTCATGAAGCAATGCGAGCAGCCAAACACGTGTCTGTGTGTGAATGTGAGGAGTGGGAGGATGGAAAGGGGTTTTATTTAGGTGCCACCCAGCTTCAAATTACACACCAGATAACTCCTATTATGATTAAAGCCAAGCAAAGAGGCTTCACTACCCCCCACCCCACCCCCTGTTCCCTGGGCACGTTGTCAACCGCTCCCTCCTCCACATCTACGTCCAGAGTGGGAGAGAGAGGGTAAAAAAAGTGAGGATGAGTGTGCCATTGCCCAGTGGGCTTAGCGCAGAGCAACAGATGAGCCCATATTCGAAGAGGAACACCTGCTTAGTTGTCATTATAATTTTATTTAAGCACACAGCTCCTGTATGTGACTGTTTAGAATTCACAGCATTGTCACATCATCCGGTTGTTTGTTATTTCAATACAAAGGAGGTGTTTGAATTTGGGGGAAGTGGGGGTGGGGTGGGGTGGGCAACAATTGGGAAAACCTAATCAGTGGCATTTCATGTGAATGTACAGAAGTGACATTTCCTGTGTTGGTCTGCAGCTAAATGACATTTCATGTATATATAATTAGCCCACCATGACATTTAACAGCAGATGTCTTTGTCTACAGTCCTTTCCCCCATCGCATTAAAAAAAAAAATCTGATGTCTCTTTTCACCTCTTCTTTGTAGAGCCTCAGAAGAGCGGGGGCGAGACCTATTGTGCATTTGACAAACGTGTGGTGGGTGAGCATGAGGACACAGAAGTTCCCAGTGCTATTTAAATCACGAGGTGTCAATATTTCTGGTATTTCTATGAGTTCAGTTCAGCACGAAGGCAGATTTTTACTGGGAACAGGGATAAGTGTGTCATCCTGACTGTAATTACTATGAAAACACTCGTTTCACTTGTGGTCTCCGAGGAAGTGAGTCGCATGGCATATATCCTACTCTTTCAGATTTTGGAAGCGTGCAATATTTCATGATGGATTGATATGTCCCGATTTTCTTTTCTTTTTTTGTCCAGTTTGGCGTGGCATAAATAAGCTGTGAACATAGCTTTGATGAATTATCCCCACATAAACCTGACAGTATGGAGGTGCTGGTAAACTAACAGTTGTTTGTGGGACAACGTCAAGATTGGTTTCTGGCAATTTAGCAAATTTAATATTGCCGTTTGCTTCCTACCATTTGCTCGGGGAAACACATGGCTTGTTAGCAGCTAAATGCTCCACGTTGCTTTCCAGTATGTTTGCCTGCTGTTTGGTGCTGCACAGCTAACAGCAGGTTTACCTAAGCTTTTAACCTAAGATGGACTACAATATTGAAACAATAACTAAAGAGGAGTGTGGTGAGAGTAAAGCCTAAAAAAATCACTTATCATAAAAATCACAGCTGCTTTGCTTTATGGGTGTTAAAGCAGGGGTGTCAAACATAAGGCCTGGGGGCCAGAAGAGGCGAGGACTCCAATCAGACCAGTTGGATGGGCCTGTAAAGCAGGACATTAATTTTTTGACTTTTCACTGTGCTTTCACAAGTTTCACAGCTTTTCCTACTGATAAATGTACTGTATGTCGTTTTCCTTGCTTGTGGTGGGACCACACTGTGTGTACAGAGCAAAATTCCTAAACATTTGCTTGTCAAAAAAAAAGGGCTGCTACATTTTCCATTTATTAAAGATGGCCATCTACCCTCTCTTTACCATAGAGGCCACAGACAAGCGACAATAGAACTCCAACAACTTCATAAACAACCCACTTAAAAGACTTCCAAGAAACCACCTAGGAAATAACTGAGTATCATGGACACAAACATTTGAGCAGCTGCACGATAGTTTCCATGATATTTGAATAGTCACACCATAATATACATATGACTGGTTGTGATTAGGCAGATCTGTGTCTGTGCCTCTCATCAACAGACTCTCTTTGTCACAGTCATTTCCTGTTCCTCTGAAGCAGCTCTTTGTTCCAGCGAGCCTCTGATATTCAGAAACCCAACTGGATAGATTTCTGAAACCCTGGCACACTGATAAAGGTGACAGCTTGCTCCATAAAGCCGGCCTTGTCAGACCGATGGCGGTGCGGGCGACTTGGATTTGGATCCCACCAGTATGTGCGAGTGACTCCATTTCTAAATTAAATTTAAAAAAAGATGCAAACAAAAATAAAAAAAAAACATCTGCTGTGATTATGCCAAAAGATTTATTGAGCTGGAATTGACTGGACACTTTCTCACTTTCTTTTTTCTTTTCTTTTTTTTCTCTGCAGAGCTAAAAGCAGACTAATTATTCTCCTGCCACTCCTCAACACGCAGGCTGGAGCCTCTTTTTTGAGCAACAGCAGGTGGCTATCGACTCACTCGCCTTGACCCCTGTCTCAAGTCTGGTTGCGCATCCCGCAGTGATGAAGAATGTAAGCAAAAATGAAGGAGTGTGGTGGAAGGGGCGGGGGGAAATTACTGAGAAGACTGGACATGAGGCCGCTTGAGGTGTGAGTCAGAGTGCTGGTAAAGGAGGTGGGTGGTTCAGATACTGACTGGAGATTTTAGCACATAGAGAGTAAGTGAGGGTGGATCATTATGGGAGTGAACAAGAAGACAGTGAGAAGTCCAAGCTTTCTTTCTCACACACACACACACACACACACACACACACACACACACACACACACACAAACAAGTACACACACACACAAACAAGTACACACACACACACACACACACACACACACACACACACACACACACACACACACACACACACACACACACGTACAGCCTGTCACCCAGAGGCTGTGCTGAGTGACATGCATGAACCACAGTGTCAGAATAAGTTAAGGAATAGTGCAAGCTGTCAGAGGAGACATGGCCAGAAAAAAAACTGCATGCTAACTTTCTCCAGCACTGGCACTTCTTCTCCTACCTGCTCATTATTTCCTTTGCATCACTCTCTGCTGTAAAAGTTTTTACTAAGCAAAGCGGTTGCTCTGAATTTGCTGCTGAACACAAACAGGGAGCGGAGCTAAACCGCTAACGCGGGGCCAGTCGCAGAAGCCCATCAGAGAGGTTACATAAGCATGTTTTGGGAGCTGGTGAAGTTTACTTTTAACATCAGGATTAGTAAGGTGCTTGCTGCTCTCTGGCCACGGCTGTTGACTAGACAGTCTCTCTTTGTTCCGCCTGGTGTTTTCCGAGGCCTGAGTCAACAGTTTCAGCTGCACTGCATCAGAATATACATCCACTGTGGATCATGGAGACCGGCCAAACCTGCCCTGCTCAAGGTGTTGGAGTGAAAAAAAAAAAAAAGATCCATCTGGACGAAATTATTTTGATTGCAGCCAGAGACACTTACATCAAGCAACCGAGATGGAAAAATATTTATTTGTCAGTTTAACGGTCCCTGTGTGAAGTGAAGCTGTAGCCTTATGTTTCACAACCTGAAAAGGGCAAATGTCATGGCTCTTGCAAACAGCTAGCTGCTTTCGGGCAGTCCGAGGAAGAGGTGACTGCAGCAGGTAGCGCTGTAATATTTAATTCTGCAGATTTTTATGACAGATCGCCTTCCTGGTGCAACCCCTAAGGGATCTGTGTATCCTCTCAGGACCAAGTGGGCAATCTTTTGCTTGTTAAGCACATGTTTAAACCACCACACTATGGAGCCACTGGCTCTAGTGAACAGATATGTCCATATATAATGAGCATGAGTTAGTCCTTCTCTCCATACTGACCCTGAAGCTTTTTAAATGAAGGAGGCTGGAGTGATGGATTGAGATGCTGCTCCAGCGTGAGGATATAATAAGCAGACATTATACAGACTAGGAATGAGTCAGCAATAGTGAAAGGATGGTTAATACCAAACAGTGCATTCTTATAAAAATGTGCAGTCAACTTTGTTTCAGCTGTTGCATTCTTTAAACTGTCCCACTTTAAAGGGAATCACTGCTCATTGAATGCTGACAATCCAAGAAAATATATGTTTTCTTTGGATGAAAAGTGAGCTGCTTCTATTTGTGTAACGTGCTAAAGCTCAACACTGGATGCAAGATTTGCTAATCTGGACATTTTCTGTAGCACACCCAGCTGTGAGGCGGTGGGGATGGAAAAGGCTTGTGTTGGTCTTGTTCCAGACTAATCAGAAGAATGAGCCATTAGCAGAGCCAGCAACTAAGACTGACAATAGCTGGCTGGCCTTTACCGAGTCAACACTGGAGGCACTTTACATCCGGAAGTGTGGAACACACAAATATGAGGCGGCTCTGTGTGAGTCTGGATACAGTACGTGTATATTTTGTGTCTGTCCTTTGACCAGGAAAAAAAGCTTCATGACAATCTGAAGAAATACTTCCTGTTTACAGACATAATCGAAGATGTAACTGACCTAAAGGGAAAGAGGTTGTTCTAAATAAAGGCTTCCTAAGTGGAGCTGTCTTAGTAGTTTTGCTTTTTTTTATATTGTCTGGACTGTTTTCAGAGAGCTATGAGTCATTTGGTGCAGCCATTAGAGTGTTATTAGTCTGAAACATTCAGAGTTTCTGAATACTCAGGATCTTGATCCTGTCAGGTGACTACATGCACACTCACACACACACAATAATTCTATTTCCTCTTCCAAAAACATTATAATGACCTAAAATCATTTCCTTGGGGTCTTAGCCTTACTAAACTATTTTTCTAACCCCAACATTAACTTCGTCTTTGGTCTAAACTGCGATAACTGATGCACGGAGTACTTGCTTTTTGTGCTTAAAAGGCAGGCAGGGCTCTATAACGTGACATTAATGTACCCACAACGTGAGTGATACAGGCGCACAGACCCGCTCACACAAGGAAACATAATACTTGATAAGCGCATCCCCGTGCGGGGTTACTAACGACAACAAACCAGGTCACATTCTCAGCACAGGTGCAGGGTTTTTTTTGTTTTTTTTTAAAGCCAGCTAGCCACTGATACACTAACAGCACATGACTTAGTGTTTATGCAACAGACACAGGTGAGCATACAAATTATTTCCAGTGAAGATGGATATCAGCATATGATGAACATGTGACAACAAAAAAGCAAAAGAATAGGAATGAAAAACATTCAGAGAAATAGATGAATTTCAATTAGATAACATAGAATAAAGTCCTGTATGTGTGTGTGTGTGTGTGTGTGTGTGTGTGTGTGTATATATGTAAATAACACTGGAAAAGCACTATATAAATGTGTGTATAGCACCTGTTGCAAACAGTAAATACTACTGACACACAACCTAGCTCTGAGATGCAAAAAAGGTCCAAAGCAAACAAAAACACAGTTTAGCTCTGCAAAGCTTCCTTGTTGCCTGTTTACAGCATCACCAAAAACCTCCTGGTATACGGTGACTTTCCATCTGCAACCAATTTTCTATTCACCAGCAGCTATGTATTGTATGCCTCTTTGAAATGAGTGGTTTCCAGGATTATTGCACTCTGCAAGTGCAATAATTTTCCAGACATTTTTCCTTTTCAGGTATTTTCTTTATAGGAGAACAGAAGTACAGTGTAAATACCCTTTTGCCTCATGTGTTATATAAAAATGGACTTCTGCAGGAGTTGCACAAAGTCAAATTTTACTTTATATGACTTTTTTTTAATAAGACAGCTACTGACCAGTGTCAGAATTAATTGAGATTCTTTTTATATAAAACATCTGGTTTTACTGAATATATAATGTTGCATCAAAGCAATGTATCAGGATCATATTGCAAAGGTAAAGGTAAGTGGCTCCTTATCAGAGATATGTGTTACAAACAGGAAGGAGATGGGAATGTTTTGTTAGTCCTATTTATATCAAACCACTGGCCCAAGCTATCTGCCAGGACGGGGAGCTGAGGGGAGTAGCTGTAAGGAACAGGGATCATAGAATTAGCCCTTGCACGGATGACACGATGATGTATTTTATGGATTTAGATGCCTCCTTTTAAGGATGATGAGAATCACAGAGAAACTGAGTTACTGTGCAGAATCTAAGTGTTCAAACTTTCCTCTTCAAATATGTGCCTGCAGGAAAGACCAAGCCTGTTCAGTGAGATTCAAAGTTAATCAAATAGCAAAGCAATATCAGTGGCATATGGTGCCAAACGCAATCGGATCAACCAATATCTGAGAAAGGATATAGGAAGGTGTCTGGATTTCAGGAGTAAGATACATGTGATGAATGAAAATGTGGATGCATTTTTTTATGACCAATATCACAAAAACTGTCTACAGAATGGGTTTACGTAGCATATATAAAATACTGAGAAGGGGAAAAAAGCCCAAATTTGATAGACTGCACTCTGAATGCCAACAAATAAAAATGGAATGGAATGTAACAACTAAAAGATGTATATGTGCAGACCAACTTTGACCACTAATTAACTGGGGTGATGATAGCTTTACAGCTAGATGGAAAGAGACTGACACACACATTCCTAGCTACCACATCTAAACGACTCATATGCTCCCTGGACACATTATAAGACCAATTGCACATTACTGTGCTATATATGATGATTCACATATATGACATATAGTAGCTGTATATGGTTTCTATTTTCTATTTATGTGACAAATGCACATAAATAAAATGAATTTCACTGGAAAAAGTTACATCATTTCTTTCTGCTGTAAAATATCTGGGGAAAGCCTTCGGTAATAAAGTCTGCCATCCATCAGCGATGCCATTTCGGAGCACAAAAAAGGCACCAACGATGTATCAATACCAGGAAAATGTCAGGGAGAACGCTCCTCACGCAGCAGAAGTAAACAAGGGTGGCAGCTTGACTTCCACTTCTTTTGCCTTGGCCTTTTCGTTTGCTTTTGGTTCCCAATAAGGATTTGCAGTGAGACTCTCTCTGGCTGCATTTACAAGGCTTTAGGAAAACAAAGGAGTGGGTCATTCAGTGATCTTAAAGGGGGTTTTAATAGCCTACAGGGTTGATGTTAAGCGAGCCCAAGAGGCCGGTGGACTGTGCCAGCTGGTACCTCGACAGAGGAGCTGGAGGAGGGACATATTTATTTTCCACTGTCAGTCTCGAGGCTTCTGACTTGTTGAGCTGCTGTTTGTCAGACTCGCTGTTGCACTAATATACTGCCGTGTAGATAACGGCTGCATAAAGACACATCACGATGCCTTTGTACATAAGGAAGGAGTTGTCGAATGGGAACCAATTTTTGTCATTTCATGTTCCTCCTCCACTCGCCCTGGACCTGCAAAAGTCTCTGCATAGGCGTTTTTTGGACTCCCACAACGCTCCTCAGAAGATGACTCAAACATAGCGCCCCTGCACACTCTGTCTGTTGCAATGTATGTGTTTGTTTCTCATCTGATAAAACTTGAGAAAGCTATGATTTCTGCACAGAGAGAAAAACAGTGCGATTCAGTGGAGTGAAGCACAATGATGTGCATTATTCATGACATGTAAAATCTGACTCTGAGCCAGTTTCCAAAGGGCAGTCTGGTGCTGAAAGAGGTCAGTCACTGTGCCTTTAACAGCTGCTCAGGATGTAGAGTGGCATTCAGAAGTTTATGGTTAATAAATAACTCAGCTTTAATACTTTAATGACTTTCATTTGTGCAAAGTAGGGTTATGGAGCTTAAAGTATAAATGTAGTGTGTGTGGCTGAAACCGAAGGGTATGCTGTAGGTTACAGCTCACGCTTTAATGAGCGTAATGGCAAAAAATACGTCCGGATTTAGGCTTTTAATACTGCTAACATTGTGCAAAAATATGACAAACAAGACAAATGAAAAGCTGCTCTTTGTTAATGCTTTGTGCAGATGTTACCTGTCTCCGCTTTTTATGGATGCTATGGATAATACGAGGCACAAAAGTGACTGCATCACCACAAAGGTTACACACGAGTACTAGTGAGATAAAGGTCAGTGCATGTGATGGAAACATCACAAATTGGAGAACTGACTAAGAAAGCAAACAAACTGATCCTGTGACTGTTTTCACCGAGCCTGCAATATTAATAAATATAGCCTGCAGTGTGTGATTTCTGATAAGCATTTTCAGTTAAGTGTAAAGAAAAAGTACATATTCAGTCAGCCTGTATTAACAAAAGTAAAAATATATGGTCTGATGCCACAGCACACTTATTATGTGCTTTCCTTTGATGGATTGATTTTGACTCAACTTGATGATCAGCATATATTCTCAGTGCAGATAACAGCGTATGAGTGTGAGCCAGTATCTGAGCATTTAGCATTAGCCGAGGCAGGTCATGGAATCAAGCTCAGCCTGGTATGCCCGTACAGCGACTCATAACAGCTCATCTGATGGCTCAACAGATAACACGTGGGGTGCACTTTATAAAAACTGGCTTTGGCCTGCTCACACAGTTGCTTCTGCCCCTGCAAGCCTCTTTGCCGACCCACCTCCATGCAAGCTAATGTTTGTCATGCTAATTCTGACCTAATAAATATCATGTCTGGTATCACTGATCTGTGTTGGCTTCTGTATTGGAAGGGATCTTGCTGCCTCAGGCTTAACATATATATATAATATATGTGTGGAAGGGTGGGGAGATGAAATAGGAATCTCATTTTATCGCATTTCAAGTGCTGCAGGAAAATAATCAATAATCAGAAACCGCTGAATCACAGCTGCTTTGTGATATATTTATGTTAGAAAAGAAAAATCAGCTGACGTCACGCTGCATATGTGCATGATTATTATATTTTTAGTGTGTGTGCTCCAAAGCATTTTGTATATTCAGTTGTACAGCTACAGAAAAAGAAAAAAAACCACGTTTTTCCTTCAGTGTGGCTGAACAGCAGGTTGGATCAATAGTTTGTTTCAGAGCATACAGAAACTATAAGATCGGTGAGGTCATTATCAAATTATTTTGTGCTCTGAGGAGCTTAAAAATAAACCATTCTCAGACTTTTTCTTTGGTGGCTTTGCAATCAAATAGTTTTAAGTCAAAGGAAATTGTGGAATGAAAAAAAAAGAAACGAGGCATAAAAACGCTCTTAATGAAGCTGGAAAATAGAAGCTAACTGGCCTCTGAAGTTAGGAGTCCTCTGTGCGTTATTCAGAAATGGTTTCACTCAGCGTTACTCACAGCATAATGGATGAATATCAACCAGGAAAAGCTTTAAAGGCCATTTCTAAATAAAAGGGGGTGGAAGGGGGGGGGGGGGGGGGGGGTGGACTGATGTTAATGTAGCTGTAATGAAGAGGCTTGCAACAGAGTTTGAGACTATAAGTGTGTTTATCCTGGGACTGGTTTAAATGTCCACTGTGATGAAGGGTCCAGGGAAAAGCACTTAGGAGGGCTCTCTGATTCATGAGGGACACAAGAACAGATTGCCTTTGGCAGCCGTGCAGCCTTATTTAATGCTCCATTCTTCATCTCTTTCTTTGTCTCTCTCTGTCTCTTAGTTTTAATGGCCACGTCCCTGTAGAGCTGAACCAAAGAGATTGGGCGAAATGAAGCATTTGCAGAAGATGTCTGATTGATTAATGCGCCGCTTGATGTCCTGTCACAAAAAAAACCCCCCAAAAAATGGGTGGCCCAAAAGAGGGAGGGTGAGAGATAGCAGCTATTTGACCCCCACCTTCTACTCTGCCCTTGGCTTTCATCACAGTCACTCCTTGTTATGAAGACCAAAGGAGCTCCTGGTCCGCTGAGGATCAGAAGTGGCATCCAAGACATCCTGTTAGGACCCAGCGTGGACTGCGGGGTCCTGTGAGATTGCAACCATTTGACCTTTCCTCTGCTGCAAAGCAAATTTCTCCACCAGCTATGGTTTCCATGTTTGTGCCATTGTTTAACTACAGTAAAGCACCAGACCACAGTGAACTGGGTATCTGGCTAGCTGGGTATGGGAACTGCAGGCTGTCTCCCCTCTCCACTTCCCTTTTCTGGTAACCTCTGTGGAAAAGTACTCAGCCACCATCACCAGCTGACAAATCTCATTATGATGATGTTGACTGAATGGAGAAAAAGACTCCACATTTCTACGCAACGAAATGACAAATTTGCTTCTGTGCACCGAATAATCTGACAGCGACAGCTGGCTACAAATGTGTGTGTGCGGGCTTGTGCGTTAACTATAATGATAGACTGTGGGGCTGAGGCCTAATAAAATACAGGGGAGTATGATGTATTCAGCCTCTCTGTTACCCAGTTTCCCATTTTCCGTCTAAAATAAAGAAGTTATGCCTTTTACAGAATCAAAGGGCAAGAAAAAGAGGAATGCATCTTTCAGGCCTTTCAGTCTAAGGTAAAGATGGTCGAAAAAAGAGAGAAAAATTGACTATCTTTGCTTGAGAAATGCTCTGAATTATTGCGGATGAAAGAAGAAAATCAAAACAAATAGACTGTCGCAGCAATCTATACCGTCTGCAGATGTGTCAGGTCACTTAAATAAAGGAGTGTGGAGGAGTGATGGAAGCAAGGATGGAGGAGGCGGGGGTGTTGAAGAAAAAGAGGTGAGATCATATGTCCACAGTTTGACTGCCTAACTCCTGTCAAAATCCCTTAACGTCAGACATAGCCGCGCACAACACCAAAAAAAGCTAAACAAAAAAAAGAAACAACACCTCTCCCCCTCTCATTCTCTTTTCCACCTTCTACCATGTACAGCTGTGTTAAGAACTGGCTGCAGTGTCTTTGTCTCATACACACACACACACACACACACACACACACGAAGCTCTTGTGTCTTTCTCATCTGCTCCTCTCTCCATTTCTCAGCGCATCTACAGTGTCGAGGAAGTAAGCGTTTTCCGGCCCTGGGTGAGTCGCTCCTCTCATAGACCTCGGCCAAGTCTCAGCATGCCGTGGCATCGTTCACAAAGGGACACACGGGTGCTCGAGAAGATGCGCGCACACACAGATACTCGCATGCAAAATCATCCAGACCATGACAGCCCACCCAAATTCCCCCCTTCCCAGAACTTTGGCCTCCTGGTTTGTTTACTAGTTCACTCACTTCGAGTTCACGTAAAAAAAATAAAATAAAAATGAGGCACTGAGAAGCTTCGATTCACTCACAGAGGAGCTCAGTCTGTCACTGCCGTTATACAGTGCTTAGGTCCCCCCCTTCCCAGTTATTCTCTCTTCATTACAAAAACACTACATAATTCTGCTAGGCCTCCAGTATCCTTCTATTCACAGGCTTTTCCTGTACTTGCTGGTAAAATGTGATGACCTCACTGATTTTGTCACCTCGCAGGGATGTTTGTAATTTGGAAAATTGTGACGTATGCTGTCCACTTCAATTAGCGGCCTTTAGCGAATGCAAGCCCAAGATTCAAACATGACCAGCTCAACATGCTGTGAACACTGACTCTGACAATTTGTAAATGGACTGGTTCTTATGTAGCACTTTTCTACTCTATCTGAGCACTCAAAGCACTTTACACAACTTGTCTCATTGACCCATTAACACCCCTTCGCAGGGGGGATTTTTTTTAATGCTCTTTCTATCTAATATTCACACACATTCTACTGACAGGACAGCCAGAGGACAGATGAAATAAAGCATCAATAATAATAAACTATTACAGAGTCATAAATAGTCAAGAAAAGAATATTAAGATCAGGATTTCAAGTTTTCAGATTGCTCCTGCTTTGATTGAAGTGATGAAACTGCATATGCTTTGAGCTTTGACCTTGCGGGCCCTCCCTCTCTGCGCACGACGCGCATTAGTGTGAAGCCAAAGGGCCTCTGCCGTCCTGGCTGCCAACACACCACTAACTAATGACCAGGAAATAACTGTGGTTCACGCAGACTCACAACGCTCCCTCTCTTTCTCACATTCGTATGTTTCTGACTTTTATTGACTGCATTTTTCTTTCGACTCCTTATTACGAGCCTAAACCGAATCATTCCATGAGTTAATTCGAATCCCAGCCTCCAGGGATAACACAGAGTAAAGTTTTAGCTACCATTAAGGCTCGTGAAATGTCTACGCCCACAACATAGCTGCCAGGGCTACTTCTGTCTGCGCGGCTGTCTCCTATCTCACTAGAAATAGTTTTTAAAGGTTTTCTGAAAGCAGGATCAACATGACACACTGTTAAACTGTTATGAAATATGATGAACGCGGGTGCTTTTCCCTACCACAACTCTATAATGCTATAATCAGCACAGTTTGTTCAGTTCTCCTAGAGTTAAGTGTGAAAAGCTGTGTGTGTAATTGCCTCCCACTCCACATTGTTTTCTATCTTTTTTTTTTTTTTTTTGGAGTGGGAGAGAGAGGAAAAGTGTATTTAGCTTTTTACCATCTGCATGTTAAGTTTTGGGTTTTTTTGTTAGTTTTTTTGTCAGAAAATCCCAGACATCATGTTCTATTGGCACTAATGTAGAAAACTCTTGTAACCACAAAGTAAAGGTAAAGAACACTTTCTATCAGAGATTGTGATTTTAGGTCAACGCGAGTGAGAAAATAAACCAACACACGCTCCTTCACAGAGGCGGCATCTGCACAGGCTCAGTGGTTCTCAAACACCAGTCCAGCCTTCATTTAATACATACTGCTCTCCCCAAAGAGATCGTCTCTCACTTCAGGCGCCACTACTGACTGTTTGCTTTGCTTCGAATGGCCCTCCTGTGAAACCGCAGCCATCTCCTCCTTATGAATGTGTGTCTATGAGGCCTTTGACCAGAATGTCTGTCAGAGTGCCTCTGCGGTCTGACTCCGTGTTTCAGTAATGGCTCAGCCGTGGGGAGACAATCCTCTTTCCAAATGTCCTACAAACACCGTGAAATGCCACGGTATTATTGTGTCAGTGCATGCATGCATGCATGTGCATACAGAGGAAGTGCACTCACACACAGATAGTGACCAAAGGGGTTTTTTTTTTGTCTTTTGCTTCAGTTGTAGGAAAAACTATTTTCTCCTGAGTCGTCTTTTCCACTTACGGCTTCGCTCCTGTGTTTTTTTTTCTCTCAGTTCGTGTTACAATTTTCCAGAACCAGCTCCTGGTGTCTTGAGTGTGGGTGTTTGTGTGTATGCGCGTGTGTACAGAGGGCTGGGTGTAGTGCAGTGAGCACTCTCCATCTGTGGGCCAGATTAAATGCAGAGTTTAGGGATGCACGTGCTGGGAGACCAAGGATATGAGCGAGAAGAGCGCAGGCTTTTTTTTCAGTATGTCTGTGCGTATCTTTGGGAGTGTTGCAGTGTATCCAGGGCTGGCTCACATGTGCAAAGCATGTGGCCAGTCTGCCAACATGGCAATCATGAGGCAGAAGCCTTTCTCTCATTGCCGAGTGCATCTGGTCTGCTCTGATGTGTCGGAGATAGCTCAAGTGTTTGTAGAAGCTTGGAATAGTGGCGGTTAACAGGAAAAATAAAGCAGGTTTGTTGATGCGCAAACATGTGAATGAATGGCGGGGATAATCTACTGGCCCAATATCGCATTTCAGTTGTGTCATCAGACAACATCTGCAGTTTTGTGTTTTTAATAGAAGCACAGAAACGGCCCTCACGCCCCTATGGATATCACAGCTGTTGTTACAACAGCCAAAAAGCTCCCCTTTTCAACAAGTCTGCTTTTCCTGTGAATTTGAAGGTAAACACAAATGTCTGGAAATAGATCTATACAGGGCTGATGGAGTTATGGTGTTAGAGAGAATCACATCACCAGGATAAATCATCCAAAAACAGAACGTGGTTAATAGCTAAACATAATGCCACAGTAATGTAATTTAATATAATATAGTGATATATAAAAAAATAATTCAAAGTGGAAAACAGGAGTGTCTGAAAGCCCTGAAGCATTACAGTTTAGTGAAATTTCTAGCCTCTATTTTGCACCTATTGTGCAACATACACAGGAGAACAGGTGTACTGACAGTCAGCTTTGCTTTGACTCATAATTAGGTGTGGTCATCCCCGCTCCACCACAGAAAGGAGGGACAGGATGACTGGGTGAATCAGTTTGTGGATATTGGTATGGTCAGAGGCATGCTCAGTGCATGACTGGATGATTATGGGTAAGAAAATATGATCCTTTCTGTTTGAGCTGGGTTTTTTATGGCCTTTTTTCAGAGTCGTTGCAGCACAGCTCTGTGTGCTCTGTGTGCAGAACGCTGTAGCAAAGCCAGAAAAACACAATGAAGCACAATATTAGTTTTTGTAATGAAGCTCTGTCCTAACTCTCCCATGTTAGAAAATATCTTCCTCAGCAGAACTTATTTAAATTTGCTTCATGTAAGCGTCCTGAAAATCTTCGAGAATGTTTTTGCGACACTTTAAATAGTGTGAAACTTTTACTTTTTTAATGAAAAAAAAAAGTTTAAGCCTATTTATTTAAAATATTTCCATAAATTATCACATGGAGTGTGTTATGAGTAAACGCAAAAAATGTGCTGCATAAATCTTCTTGCTTCCCATAAGAAAGCATGGAGACAGATTATTATTTAAGCCCACAGAAATCATAGATTTATAGATGTAGTTGGCAAAAAAGAGCCTAAAAGCTGAGGTGGGATGCCCTACGTACGGGTTAAAAAACATACAAGTTTATCAGGGTGGAAAAACTGAGTCTTTAAGGAGACAAAATGGGATTCAGGCTCAAGACGTGAGGCGCCATCACTGGGAAGAATGGTAAAAGCATTAAGCAGCAGGTCTAAAGCATGTTTTCACTTAAAAGTAAAATATCAAATATCATTTAAGGCTTTCTAAATTTTGCTAACTTAGGCTAACCCATCTGATAATGTGCAACATTGGAAAGTGAATCATTAAGAAAGCTGAGGAATGCTATTATATTGTGTGTAAGAAGCTAATACAAAGAGAAACAGCACCTTTTCACAGCTAACCTTCCATAGAGTGATGATATATAATGACGTAGCCAAATCTAAGTCAGCCACAGTCAATTACATATTGTAGCGTGTGCTACACCCCCCTCCAGCTGGAGTAGTTTTCTGCTTTACTGCCTTTGGAAAGCTAAGGACCTACAGGTGGGTGCCTAGGTGGAGGTGTTTCTTTAAAATGCTGACAGCAGCGGTGACTGTGGTGGCACCAAGCAGCAGGAGCAGCAGCGTCGTTTTCGGGTAAGCAGTGTGCAAAGGCACACACAGCCCTGGTAGCTACACCTTCACCATGTGCTGTTTGCGGTGAGTCCTGCTGCCTAAATTAACTAGCAGGCTTTCCTCACCTTTCTCCTTCCTGTACACTATTTTCTTGTTCCTGGCATAAATATAAAACACAAAACACATGGGATCACAAGGCCACTATTTTGAGTTTGATTTATAGATAGGTGACCAAACAGCTCTCTCCTGGGGGTAGTAACAAACTTATCTGTCTATCTGTTTACTAGCAGCCACCTTTCAACAGTGTTTCCATGGCTCAAACTACTAGAAAGCTACTCATAGTTCAGTCATGATATTATCTTTATGTGGTTTTATTTATGAGTTTGCATGTTAGAAACACACACAGATATTACTTGAATGCACAATCCTGACATGACCTGTGCCAAGGTCATGTCAGGCTAGTTCTCTTGGGTTAGCCCAAAGAGGCACTGAAGAAAATAAACTATCACTAATTGCTCATGGAAAGGGCACGTTGAGGTAAAATTAATGCAGCACAGAAATTTAGAACATCACTCTCTTGGAAAAAAAAAAGTTCAACCATTAACCGCCCAAGGGCACAGGAGATGGTTGAAAGGTCAAGGCCAGCTGAAACATAATACCTCGCTATTTACACTGCTGAAAATATGCATGTGTATGTGTAAAGCGTAGATTTATCACACATCCCTCACCGACATATCCAAGGAAAAGGGTTTTGTTTGTGTACAACAGAGTTACAAAAGACTCCTGTTTTCCCAAATACGTTATCTCAGCTTTCACTGACCTTATCAAGTGAGCCAAACCAGATTTTTCCACGGTAGAGTAGGCACTGCAGCACAGCAACAAAGCACGATGCATTATGAGTGTGAGTCAGGCTCTTCTTTTCTCTTGACTTTGGAAAAATATAGCTCTCGCATCACCCTGAAGATTCAACATGTGCAACAACGTTTTGTTTTTTTGGTGTCCGGTCGATAAATCTATATGATTTTATTACTCTGACGTAACAAAGACCTGGTTATGTTATGCTGAAGGATGCTTTACCTGGAGTCTCTGGAAAACACTGTAGACCACTTCACATCAAAGTGACAGAAATAAAGCCTCTTCCTTTACGGTTTGGCTTAACTGTGACGCACAAAGCATCGCTTCATATGAAAGACTTTTATGAAAGTCAGCAGATGATATGAATATGTCATCACTTTCTCATTATATGCATAAAGTCCTCTAACCCTCACACTGAGGTTCCTCTCCACTTGCAAATGGATGAGAGGACAGACAGACAATGGTCCAGATGGACAGGCAGATGGCCAGAGTTCAGCAGAGCATCATTAAGGCACACGGAGCTCTGTGACTTCAAATAAAACTGCAAACACCCACGCCATCAACGTTATCTAACATTAAATGATAAAACCCTCCAACACCTAAAGCAGATCTACTAGTAGTATTAGTTTTAGGAAACCACGATAGGAGAGCAATAAAGTCAGTTCAAGCATCAGCGTGAGTTTTACTTTTATTCGCTGCTATTTGACTGTTCCTGTATTCTGACACTGCTGTGAAACAAAGAAACCCCTCCTGGAGACACATTTCAATCTGTCTAAACTCAAACATATCTCCACAAGGATGCTTCATCTCCCTCCTTTCTCCCACAGAATCAGTCGCCCACGTGCATGCGATGCTGTGAAATCTCCAATAAGCGAGTTCACTTTAAGGAGCATTTGTGCCTCTACCTGTGTGTTTAATGTATAACTCTGCGCAATAAATCTTTGCCCTGTACTTTGACACCATAAATCTTTTTTTTTTCTTCTAACTTCCAGCAAACAGCAGCGAGCTTCATGAGGAAAAGGAGCTGATTTCAGCGTCCGGGGAGTCTGTGGTCTCTCCGGCTCGCTCTGTAGCTGGACGTGTTGATGAACAAACTGGCTGCACGTGTCGGAGCTTGCCTGTTCCTGGTGGTGACTGAGCCGGCTTTCCTCCACGCACTCAGGGAGCCTCTGCCAGCCACCAGCATCACTGTACATGCATTCGAGCTCACGGCTGCTTGCCTGTCACACATCTTTGAAAGCTTTAAATACTGTACTCGATTCTTACATTTGGGTGCACTAAAGAAGGGTTCAGATTTACAGGCAAGCTGTTGATCGCTAGAAACAGACTGAGCGCGTGAGAGAAATGGTTCAGAGAGGATTGAGATGCACTAAATGTGTTTAGTTGAGAGTAAAGAAAGGCTGGAAAATGCTGAAAATTTACTGGAACACAAAGGAAGAAAGAGCTTGTAGACCTCCTGGATTGGTCTGCTTAAAGTCTAGTTAGCAGGGCATGCCAGAAACCAGTGCTGTGGTGACCTGTAAGAGTCTTGAGGCCTTACCTGGAGAGAGGTCTCCGTCACTCTGCTCTCCAGAATCTGAATCCATCTTTCCCTGCAGGACACTCGGAGTCTGCAGAAGCTCTCTTCTTGCTCCCTTTCCTTTTTTACAGTAGCTTCTGGTTTCTTAGCTCAGAGAAAATATACACAAATTCTTGGTTGGTTTTTATTATTTCTCCCAGTGAGCTAAAGTTCCCCTCCCAGCCTGGATCACTGCAGCTGTGAGAGGAATGCTACTAGGCTTATTTGCTGATCTGTCCTCCTTTTTTTGCGCTCCTTTCCTTTTAGTCTCCTCTCTTCTCCTGACTCCCTCAGTTTCCCTCTTTACTTCTCCCTCTCATCTACTTTCCCCTCCTCTGGTGCTCCCTCCCCTCACTCGCTGAGTCCGTCCCCCTCTCAGCGTCTCCCACCCTTTCCCTGCCGCTCGGTCCCTCCTCCTTCTCTTCCTTCTCTCATTCGGTGCTGTCACACTCAGCCTCTTCACGCTCTCTCCACTCAAACTCTTTCTCTACCTCTTTCTGTATGCTGTAAGTGCCGTCTCTTCCTCTTTCGCTCTTCCTCTCTCCCTCCCTCTCTCTGTCTCTGGGTAAGAGTGCTGCCTGTGTTTTAGCAGAGCAATGGGAGAGACTCATTCACGGCGACTTGAAATTCATCTCCAGCAGTAAAAATCCCATGACCTCTTGTTACTGGCTGTTGTAAAAAACAACAACAAAACTAAACTGGCTTTGGTTTGTGACTGTCACAGACCAGGTAATGACTGATTAGTCGTGAAAAGTTGTGGATCATTTCTGTGCAATAGGAAAGCTGATTTTTCTGTGGATCCCACAATGATTCACACTTCAGTGTCAATCACTTCACCATCATTATCAAAAGAATAATATTATTTGCCGCCTTTCCTTACTGTAATTTATTTGGTTTTCAATTTGCTGCAGAGAGCTTTTTTTTTCCAATGCTCTTGTTATTTTTGAAAGCACTCTGACAGAAATCGGATTCACAGCTTTCTTTTCATATTGCCCTTGTTTGTCTTTTTATTTTTTTCATCTTAACTTCCTGATCTCTAATTCTGAAGTTCTGAATGTGGTGTGTCCTTGAGCAACACACTAAAGAGTGCTCCCTGCTTTGAAATGCATGAACATTCCAGCAATATAACACTTGAAGAGCAGATCACATAATTGTCTTCAGATAGACGGTGGAAGGCTGAAAGGCAAGAACTCGATCGAGAAACTTAAGTAAACTTTCTTGAAAATAGTTTATAGTTATACCATCTTTATAAAGTAGCATTCGCTGTACGCTTGCAAAGCTGGTGGACGCTTCAAACCTGTAGTAAACTGAAAGAAAAGTAAAATGTCAGCACTCTATGCAGTTTCAACCCACAAAGTGGAATGTGGCATAGGCCTACTGTTGTGGTTTCATGGTGTCCCACAAATCATCTCTGGAAATGTGTTTAAGACAGTGGATTTGTTTCTGTACTGGTTCACTCTCACCGTCCTCATGTGATATAATGTCACTGCTGTGATGGACTGCAACCTGTCCAGGATGTACACCGCTCTGTAACATGTGGAGCTGAAATAGGATGCCAACACAAAGTACAGAAAATTGACGTTTTTCCAATGGAGGTTGGCACCAAACGTCAGTCCCTGTAGATTTCCATATTTCAATGTCCACCTTAACCACAGAGATAACATGTTCACAGGCTGGTAGGAAACATTCAAATAGGTTAAACGTTTAAAGTTATGCAGTGTTAAGTTTGTGGCCACATTTAGGGACCTGTGGGTGCTAGCTAGGCTGCTAACTAGATGCTAGGTACTGCCTCGGGTAATCCAAGTCACTGAACTGGCCCTCTTGAACATGAAAGTGGTGTTAGTACCCTGAATCTAGAGCATTTTGGTGGAAACACAAAATCATATGTCCTACTGTACCTAACTGTAAAAGAAGTCTTTTTTTTCTATTTTATTTTCTTATTCTTTTTTTGGTAATGATGCAGTGGAAACTACAGCACTTTCTCTCTCTTAAAGCATCAGGGCTTGTTTTGATATGACTTCCTCCCACTACTTAATCTTACTCTTTTTTTCCACAGCTGAAAACGGGAAATAAAACAGTCGTCTAAAGACAATCCTCATCTGAGATACACGTGATAACAAAGTGTCTCTAAACCCGACAGACCACTGATGTTAAATGTGTAAAATGTGGGCCTCGTGTTTGAATGAATTTTTGTGAAATGAGTTAGAGCGGTTGGTGTGGAGGCAGGTGGGTGTGCAGTTGGTGGTCCGACAACAGTTGCAGGCATTAGCGTTTCCCAGGTGTGGAGCTCACGGTTTCTCAGCATGAACTCTGGGCACCAGATGGCATTAAGCCTGTCTTTCCAAAGCCAAGGGCTCAATTATCTCTGACCCTGTGTGCATTTGCATTTGTGTGTGTGTGTGTGAGAGCAATTGCAACTCTCTTGTGCAATATTCCAGTGAAAAAACATAATGCCGGTAACAACAACAAGCTGAACTACTTTGAAGCTATGTACTCCTTTGACCCGATGTGAAATGGAGAGTGTCTGTGTAGGCTGTGTGAGCGTGAATAGAAACATACAATTCTCATGCCCTGAGACTGAAAAGCATAGCAGAGAGTCTGCACTATCATTGCTTGCTTACAGGAGTGAACTGGCTTTTACAAGAAACCAAAACATAAAAATTAAAGATCAGTCTGGAGCACAGGTCTGTCTCTCTGGACTTTGCATGTGTGCACTGGTTAAGCTTCAGGAATGTTGAATACCTCATCAGCTTTGGCACACATTTGATCTTGGTAATGTGGGGCCATCTAGTTATTAGGTATTTTAGTATTATAACTATACACTACTATAAATTCATCTGAGTTTCTTTGGACAGGACAAACGAACCACTGATATGAGATAATGCACTCTAGCAACGATTTTAAATGCACGTCATTACTAAGTTAGTATTCAAATTTATTTTCAGGAAAAACAAACTAAATGGGCTTTTGGACCTTCTAATAAGATACTTTGTTTACAGAGCTAACAAAGTAATCCATATATCTAAAATTATAGTTGCCTGTAGGAAACAAAACAGTGCAAGTTTATCCAGCCTGTGACTTGTGAGTGTGGAAAAAAGCAGACCTTAATCCAAAATTTCTAGTAATAACTGTGCAAAAGTGTCTAATTTTTAAAGTAGTAGAGGTAATTTTGGTAAGTTTTAACAAATAGAATAGCTGTACTGTAAAGCTCTGAGATTTAAAGCAAGGTTTTGTTAATTCAGTTTTACTTATATAGCACCAAATCACAACAATAATGGCAAAAGGCGCTTTATATTGTAAGGTAAAGACCCTACAGTTATACAGATTTTATTGTTGAAATCTTGGCGATACAACTTAATTCTTCTGTATTTACACTATTAGTGTAATGAGGGCTGATGGCAACGGCAGCGTTGGTGCTATGTGTCGGCCTTGGGGATCCATTCCTGTCCAAACAGGCAGCTGACATACTCTTACAACTATAATTAAAATGAAATCACACAGTTTGGTTTTGATAAAAACACACTGCTGTAATAAGCAGTTCAAGCTAATTCTACTTTTTAAAAATTTTGTGATGATAGAATATGAATATCAGAGAATATGTTTTCTAGCCTGCAGTTTTTATTCCATTTTGCTGCTTTTAAACTATTTCAAATATGCTTTAAATGTAAATGTTAAATGTAAATTTGAATCATTTTATAAATCCGAAACTACGGAGCCCCGCAGGGGACATGGGAGAAAAAAAAAATTAGGGAGAAAAAAAAAATTAAGACGGACTTTTGCGAGATCTCGCAAAACAAACTCGGGATCTCGCAAAAGTATTGCGAGATCTCGCAAAAGTTTTAGCCGCATTCTTCGGAGGCCGCCAGCTCGAAGCCGACCGGGAGGTCGAGGCACGATGTGCCGGGAAAGCGGTGTTCCTCCCGGCTGTAGTAGGTCTCGACCTCCCGTTAGCTTCGAGCTAGTGGGTGTCAGATCTCCAAAAACGTCGGAGCACTTTTGCAAATATGTGATGTCTTGTAAACCGAGCAGGTATCTGACGTTTACACAACTACATTCACGCCTCAAAATATCTTAAAAGTGTATTTTGTGACCCAGAAAGAGTAATATTACAACTAAGTAGCTGCCGCCATTGTTGGAATTCAACTTTCGCGAGAAAGTTTTGCGAGATCCCGAGTTAGTTTTGCGAGATCCCGAGTTTGTTTTGCGAGATCTCGCAAAAGTTTTGCGAGATCCCGAGTTTGTTTTCTGAGATCTCGCAAAAGTCCATCTTAATTTTTTTTTTTCCTCCCTAATTTTTTTTCTCCCATGTCCCCTGCGGGGCTCCGTATGAAACTGATATGTGCAGACATTCAGATTAAGATAACAAACACCGGAATTATAGGATGTTTTTGACTGTGCATTGCTTGGTGTCCGGTTAGCTCAGTCTTTTTTTTGGCTAGCTTTTTGCATGCTATGCCAACCTTTGTTTTATGGACACAGTGATGCTAAGGATGTACACCTCTCTGTCACAGTATTTCTTTTTATAAAACACAAGTGTGACATGAGCTAAATGCCCCCTCATACCATCAACCTTCCAGTTTTCTTGCACCAGTGCCAACACTGGTCAACACCAATGTTAGCAAGCTAGCTTACAGTAGTGAATTTTGATCAGGCATTGTTACATGTTATAACATTAGTTGTTGATTATGCATTTTAACTTGTCTTCTTCAGTGTACCACAAATTCTATTAGGTGCATGGTCAGAGATTCAACAAATGCTAAAATGCTAAGCTTGGCAATGAAAATGTTTTTGAAATTTCTGTATTCTGCCGTTGTGCAGCTAAACCCAACCAAGCTAACATGTTCACAGGAAGAATTCAAATAGGTTAAAAGTTAAAAGTTATGCTGTGTTAAGTTTGTGGCCACGTTTAGGGACCTGTGGGTGCTAGCTAGGCTGCTAACTAGATGCTAGGTACTGCCTCGGGTAATCCAAGTCACTGAACTGGCCCTCTTGAACATGAAAGTGGTGTTAGTACCCTGAATCTAGAGCATTTTGGTGGAAACACAAAATCATATGTCCTACTGTACCTAACTGTAAAAGAAGTCTTTTTTTCTATTTTATTTTCTTATTCTTTTTTTGGTAATGATGCAGTGGAAACTACAGCACTTTCTCTCTCTTAAAGCATCAGGGCTTGTTTTGATATGACTTCCTCCCACTACTTAATCTTACTCTTTTTTTCCACAGCTGAAAACGGGAAATAAAACAGTCGTCTAAAGACAATCACAGTATTTCTTTTTATAAAACACAAGTGTGACATGAGCTAAATGCCCCCTCATATCATCAACCTTCCAGTTTTCTTGCACCAGTGCCAACACTGGTCAATACCAATGTTAGCAAGCTAGCTTACAGTAGTGAATTTTGATCAGGCATTGTTACATGTTATGACATTAGTTGTTGATTATGCATTTTAACTTGTCTTCTTCAGTGTACCACAAATTCTATTATGTGCATGGTCAGAGATTCATAAAAGATGAGTGGTACCAGAGGTGTACTACAAAGCCAGATGAATGGCTTAGTGAATATTTCATGCTTTTAAAATGTTTTTCAGACTCACCTGTTCTTAATTCAGCTATTCACTCTGACTGCATAATTTGCCAGACAAATATTTTTTCAATCTAAGCTCAATTTTTCAGTTCCAAACAGATCTGACCAACCAGACCAATGTATTTGGCAACAAGTGCACTGTAGCTCAAAAAGTAAATAGTAAAATAACACTGCTTTACCCCAGACACAGAGCTAGACACTGCTCTGGGTCTGAAATTATTTTCCTGACTCCTCAGATGCATTTCCAACTCTGCTAGCAACTCTCAAACTGCCCCACTGACATCCTGAAATATGAATGAAAGCAGTTGCGATACAGCTTCAACTGTGGGATCAAACCGTGAAATCTCAGTTTCCTCCCTTTCTTCTTGTTTGGAAACACCAGCTTATCGTGGCTTGGTGTCGACAATTTTGTTTACAATTTTCTTTTTGGGGATGAATGTTGCACAAAAATGCAATACGTCAAGTATTTACATACGTTAAGTGTCTGCATCCGGAAAAATGTGAATTTCATGTCATTTTTTTGCATCGTGCTTTGTGTGTGAAAGCCTTTAAAGTCAGTTTCCTGTATCACAAAACCGTCTCTCTTTTTACCTGGATAAATCACCATGGTAACTTGCTGAACACATAACCTACTCTGGAGCAGGCTGTGTTTTGAGTTTCCGCTCAAAATTGCCTGGATCACCGCATTTTGATTAATTCCTTTAAGTGCATTATAGATTGTCTGCCGGGGAAATTCATATGTGTAAATGTTTAGCCATACCTTACTAAAAACCACTGCCTGAAGCACAAACTGTTTTGCATTGCCACATAAATGCACTGTGGTCATGCGAAAAATGTATAAATGGTGATTCAAATATTTTACACCAGAACACAGAACGTGTACTGTGATCTTTTTTCTGCAAACAAACTGAAGATATTTCCAAGTCTCCTTTACGCTGTGGGACAGTAACTTTTAATGAGACATATAAACAGCAGAACAGAGAACGCATTCAGCTTTAAATCATTAACTTGAATTAATATGATCGTTTTACTGCTCTGCGTGATAAATACCAAGATTAATGATTTTCTGCAGCGTTGCACTTCTTATGTTCTTATATATAGATATTGAATTTTAATCATCATCATCATCTGATAAGATCTCTGAAGTAAGCGTCACTCATGGGGATCATTTTGTGTAGGAGAAGAGTCATATGACCTGTGAAACTCCCCTTTTTCTATTAGCATTTTCTGAGCCTGAAGCCAGATTTAACAAAGAGAGATGATAACCAGCGTCGTGATATCCTTTATCTCTGACTGGGGCTTTAGGTTTTGTCGAGTGAGCTAACTCTGAAATCTCCAGGCTTATTTAGAAAGTAAGCAGGAAAGGGAGGGGTGAATACAAAAATAATAATAGGAAGAAGAAGAGGGTGAAAAGCTTCCCTCAATGATGAGTGCCACCACTCTCTTCTGATGTTCAATGGGAAACAAATGGGCTGACTTTGCAAAATGGGCTTCCATGAAAAGGCCATGAAGTGAGAGTCTGCCTTTGATCCAGTGCCTCTACTGGCAGAAAGCCTCCCAGTCTGGGCTTCTTCAGACAGACCAGTCTGACGAGAGAGAGTCTCTCCTGTTTCAAAGAGAGTCGCGCTGCATATCCTCTTTTGCACAAATTTTCCTGTGACTATCAAAAGGCCCGAAATACACTGCTCATATGAGCACAGTGCCAGCGAGGCTGAGAAACACTCACGAGGGCAAATTACTCCGAGCATCATGTTAAACAGTGTCATAACTGACTGTAGGAGGTACCGTTCATATTGACAGAATTCTGACAATGTAGAGACACGAGTACATTGCCAGTTTACCCTTTCTGGTAGATGTTTCCATGGCAACCATGGCTCTCTTTTAATGAAACACGAATCCAGCAGGGGACTGAAACGGAGAGACAATATGGCCACTGGCATTTGAAAATTTTAGCAAGAAATAATGTGTGTGTGTGTGTGTGTGTGTGTGTGTGTGTGTGTGTGTGTGTGTGTGTGTGTGTGTGTGTGTGTGTGTGTGTGTGTGTGTGTGTGTGTGCGTTTCTTGGCAGTAAATAATATGTAATCAATCAGATGGTCAATCAGAGCTCGAGGCAGGACAGTCTCAAGTTGGTGCTAGGCTGTTGCGTCAGAGTTATTTTAAAGCTGTCTGGCTGTCTGCCTCTGTAAACCTGTCATGGAAGAATTAAAATAAATGGATGGGTATGGAAAATGTACCTCATGTGACAAATGAAAACCACAAATGAAGAAACATGGACTTCCTAAAGAGAAAGAACATAAGATTACAGTTAGCTCAAGTGTAATACAGTCCAGTGTGGTGGATTTGCGATATGCATGTTTTCATTTAAGTGCTCTGATTTCATCCTAAATGAAATCACAAAAAAGTTACAAAGTGTAAAATCTCAAAACACATTACTGTGGATCATCTTTGTGCTTCAAGCAGACAATGCTGACACAATCTGAAACCACAACTATTTTTCAATTCTTCTTGAAAAATATTTCTCATACGGACACACACACACACACACACACACACACACACACACACACACACACACACACAGCCATCACAAACTGATATAGCAGATGCGTGGTATAACAGGCATCTGCTTTGGGGCCACATTTTCTCTTATTACTTTCTCCTATTATTGCCTTAATAGTTACCGTGCAACCACACTCATGGTACACATTAGGTTTTTTTTTCCAGGGCTTACTGTTGCTTAAGAGATGGCAGAGTTGGTTTGTTTGTTTGATCAGCCTGCCACTTTGGTTCACAGTCAAGTATCTCTGGCTATTAGCTGTAGATTTCTGGTTATTGCTAAGAAGTCTGGTGTTGGAATAGACAACGTCTGGAGATGATGACTCTTCAGTGATGCATGATTCATTTGGAACTGTAATCTATTCAGTTGAATTCCTCTCTAGGAGCACCATCGGCTAAGAGTTTGCTCACCACCAGAATTCCGGAATTCGCATGATAAGGTGGGGCCAGGTTTCACAATGAACTCACCCGAAACTCTGGCTGATTGGGACCCACACCCAGTTTCACACCTTGGCTCAGGCGATTAGAGGATCATCAGGGGGTCCTTTTGTCCCTCTGTGGGGGGATACTCCCACTAGGTTTATATCTGGGACTCTCCACCATTTGACCTTAGAACTGAAGAAGCTTCTCGGATGAGAGGTGAAACGTCTTCAAGTTACTTAAAGAAGTCCAGACGCTTTTCTTTGCAAGCTCCTTTGACTACAATGACCTGGATGACTGAGAACCTTCACAGACAGATTCATGAAGTATATATCTCTGTATCTCTGTCCCATCTGGCCTGTCAAACCAAAGTGTTTTGGGGACTCACTGGCTCCACCCTTAGTGCTTTTTTCAGATTATACTTCCACAGTCAGTAACATGACATAGCCCATCTGTAGCTGGAATAGCAACAACTATAAGCAAGCCAACAAGATGGGGGACATCATGATTTCAGGTTCATTGAATTTAAAAGGAGATTTTAGACTATGCCATTGGTATACTACAGTAAGTACCTTAGGAGCTGCTAAGGTTTGATAGACTACAGTGTCTAGTGCTAATAAAAGCCACCAAAAACTTATGAATGAATCATTATGGCTCAGCACACTTGAGTAACCTCTTTGTGACTAGGAAAAAGCAGAGGTTCCCTGGTGTTTGCACTGAATTTTTTCACATTCAGTGACCAATAGCAAGTAGTTGTGGTAGTTGTTCGGCCTCTGGATGACCACTTTCTATTACAAGGGGATTGCACAAGCTGCCTGGTGGAACAATCCTGCTCTGACTGCAGTTACTCTCAGACAGTTTGGCGAAGGTTTGCAAATAATTGCCATCTAATTTATAAATGCAGACAGATTGCCAACACATCATAGTTAATCTGTGTGCTGATGAGTGTAACATGTCTACAGTGTGTCTCTCTGCAATAGAGAACTTGACTCAGCTGTTGGTTGCTCATATTCTGCTTATATTCCTGTATAAAATTGCTGTCCTGCAGCAACACCGTCACTATTTCTGATCTTTTTCAGATCTACGAGGTTCTAGCTGGACTCTATATGTAAGCAAATTTCTGTTTAATATCAGTGTTTTTGTATGTACGCAGCAATAGATTTGCGATCAAAGGAAACAGATTTATGATTTTCCCTGATTTATCACAGTGAATCACCATTTTATTACAGATTGCACATAGTTGCCAGCCTGACCCCATCCAAATGCAAAGTTATAGCAGACTGACTCTGTTTCTTTGCAGTTGCTTTGAGGACAGCAACTTACAGTGAGTGGTGACAGGCCGGGTCCCCGCCTTTGAAGTAACATTTCAAAGGCAGCGAGAACCCATGTTCAGAGCACGCTGTTAGTTTTGGGCGTGTCGTCGTCTCCAACCACTGTTTTTCCTACTGTGACTGTAGCATGACCAGTACAGTAGCCAGAAAACCATAACAACATAGATCTGCTTTGGTTGTTGACTTTTACTTTCCTGTAACCCTACGTGAGCTGCTCCACTGCTATGATGGGTGCAGATGTCAAAGGTCATGCTATTGCAGTTTTTTGATATTTTACTTTGATGACTTAGAGTCACGTTGCATTTCCTTCGACACACAGAGTAGCTGATTTCTTTAATTATTGTTTTGTTTAGTTTTTAAGAGCTAATTCTCATTTCTAAAGACTAGCTACCCTTAAGAGGGAAGTAAAAAATAGACCCTATAAATAAAAGTTTTAATAACTTCTTAAAGAAAAACAATTGAGGGGGGATTTCTCTAAAAGTTATCAGTACTATAAAAAAGTTTTTGCAGTTCCTGCTGATGGTGATGTACAATGACTCAACTAGGCCCGTGCATGAGGATGTGATAATTAAAACACCATTACACCCTGAGGCTACTTTACACTGGCTGTTAACACATTTGTCAAAAGCTGCTGGAAATTGAATGTATACAGATCTTTATTTTAAATTATAATTTAAATTCTTGCATGCTGCTCGATAATCTGTCTGTTCAGGCTTTGTTCTCTTTTAACATAAATCTAAGATAGATAAACACGGCTCGCCTTAAGGGTTTTTGAACTGTGAAAAACAATTGACAGATGAGCAGCAGGTTGCATGTGAAAAAACCTCAAGAACAGCAGCTTCAGTGTATTTTTAGCTTGATGTTTGTCAGTATTCACTCATTTACATCCATCTTAATAACTTAATTCTCTCTAGCTCTTCTTAATGTTATTAAGCTCACAGATGTCATGGAGATTATTATGACGAAACATTTTTTCCTCGCAAATTTGCAAGATCTCATAAAGATCTGTCTGGGCTGCATGTAAAATGTTTTCCATCCTGATCGAGGGCAGAAATGAGATTGGGGTTGATGAGACTATTATGATTCATTTGCTATATCCCACAACACCTGCAAGGAACAGCCTGTGATCTGTGATGCACACACACACACACACACACGCACTGAAAACAATATTACAGAGAGAAAGACACAGTCTCTCTACAGTAACAAACACACACACAGTCACACAGACAGTGACTTTGCTTCTTGCAGAGGTGCTGAAATGATTTGTTGCAGGTACTGATTAGCCTACCAAGCAGCTGTGTGCGTGCTACCCTTCCTTTAATACCCTCCCATCTCACTGTGATCAGCACCATAAGGCCCCAAGAGGTCGCATCAGTCAAGCTGAGACAGATACTCTTATTTTGATCGTGTCACTCTCTTGTATCACTGACACACAGCTGACTGTTGACATGCAGAAACTGCACTGCGCAGCTGAAACTCTGCACACACTGCCTGTTTGAACACAGTTTCTTTCTCAGCCCTTTTTCTTTCAAACATTGAACACTGATTGTTCAGCGTGTTTGTTGATTGCTTCTAGCAAAGCAATACAAGCTGAAGCATCTCAGTATGAAATGTATTAGCCACTTTTGCCCAAAGGCAGAGCAACTGAACATAATGAAAAGACTAGACGCTGAAGATAAAGATCAAATCACTGTATTAGGTGTTACTGCGCCCTCTCCTGACCAATGTTAGTGTTACATAATTGCAACAAGAGATGCCTTTTTTTTTCTTTTTGTGGCTGTCGAAGGGCAGTTTTATCACCCACTCAGAACAATCTCGAGACTAACGATGCCTTATAGATCATAAAGTCACACATGTTAGATCTATTGAAAAGCACCATAATGCACCGTTTACTGGAGTAAGTGAATCATCTCTTGCTTGTTTTGCAATTAGACAAAAGAGATCTGGTTACTTTGGTGTTATCAGACTTGCATTGGTTGTCTGTGGATTATAAAATGGCACTGTTTGTGACGACATGACTTCCTGATACTGTTTATCTGCTGTACATAGTTGTTGTTTTTTTTTCAAGCCTGACACAGCGTGCTGAAATATGACAAGTCTTTGCCTTATAGCTCTTTGGGAATCACCTTGTTGGTGCAAAAATACTATTTCATGCCTGTCAAACTGTGTTATCGTTTGCATTTTTCAGAGATTCACAAAAGAAAAGAGAACAATGAGTGAAAAAGAAGTGTCCAAAGAAAAGCATTCAAAGACTTTCAGAAGGTCTGGAAAACTATTCCTCAAGAGCACTTTAAAAATTACAAAAAATTTGGCTTTTTGGAAGAAATAATATTTAAAGAAATAATGGCTCGCTGAAGACTTTTGCACAGAACAGTAGGGGAGTTAGCTGTTGTGTCATTGTTTGGAATTAAAGTGTGTGGGTGCAGAGGAACTCTGGGAAAATGCCTGGTTTTCTCTCGCTTTTTTTCATGTGCAATAAAAATTTAAATGAACTTACTTCTCAGAGTTGGAGTAGACTTAGAATGCATTGCTTTCTTCTACTTATTCTCTGTGTAATAACTTGTATTTACATTCCCCTTTGCTTCCATTGGACTTTGCCTTTGCTTTTGCTTTTGTTTTTTTTGTAATAAAAGGACAAATTTGAAATCCTTTTTCATTTTCTGTGTTCTTAAATGACAAACGCACATTTATACCACATTTAATAAATTATTAATCGTGTGATTAGTTCAATTTAGGTGTAAGATATTTAAAAAAGGAGAATGAGAAAAATGTGGGGTCAAATAAAAAAAATACAAAAACAAAAAACTGTGAACTAAATTTGTATGACATGCAGACAAAATGATGAGACGACAACACACATTTGTGACACAATAATCTACATTTATTTCAGTGTTAGCAGGTTTAAATGTACATTTCACATCATGCATACAGTTTGAGTACAAATACAATCTTTGCGTATATCAAAATATAAAGGCTAGCTTTGTGTCGTTATAAGATTATACAAATTAAGTATACAAAAGTACAGGTACAGCTAAAGGTTCGGGTCTCGGAGGGTTTGACAGTTGCTTCTCTGCCTGGGTAAGAACCTCATGTGGAGATGATCAGCCTCTACAGGCTGCTGGGAAAGGTTGTTGGTTTGTGTGAGGCAGTCCAGGGTCGGGCCCTCGTGAGTACAAACAGAGTACTGAGACAGCAGTGTCACCAAAATGGATTTCATCATCAGCATGGCGATGTGCTTGCCAATGCACGAGCGAGGGCCTGAACCGAACGGCTGAAAGTAGCGCCGAGGAACCTGGAGGCAGAACAAGAGGACCGATGAGAAAAAAAGTAAAAGGAAAGATGTATTTTCAAGAACACGAAGCTCAGATGATCTGTGTGGGTGTGGCTTCATCGGGCTGGACTGAAAGATTCTGATTGACGTGTTTCTAATTGCTGACTGGTGCAACTGGAACAAGTGCCAGACAAGAACAAATAAGTGTGACATCATCTTTTTCAACCAAGTTCCACCTCTTTCTAACCAGGAGAAAAAGTAAAGCAATGAAAGCACTACTCACATTCTTTTCAAAGTTTTCCAGATTAAATTGATTGCCTTTGAGGAAAAACTCGGTGCGGTGCATTCGGCCTGTGTTCAGAATGATGTTTGTGCCCTTCGGTATCCTGTAGCCTTCCATGATGTCATCAGACAGGGCTCGACGCATGGTGCATTCCACCACTGGGTGGAAGCGCAAGGATTCATTGATGAAGCTCTCAAGCACCTGCAGCTTGTGAAGATCCTGGTTCTGAAGCTGTCTCTCACCTGTAGCAGCAACAGACTGTTGTGAATTCAAGTTTTTCAGCCTGGAGCAAATGCAGTGAAATGCAATACTCCTGAGTTAATGAAGGTTATTGTGGCCAGGTTTTGTGGTTTTGGTGATATAGTTGGACTTATTCTTTTAAATGGGGTGTGTAAGCGTAATAGTAAGAGCTGTCAGTGTAGAGTGAAACAGTGCCAAGTGTCAAAATGTATCTTTGATGTGCAGCAAATCAGTTATAATTGCATTTTTTCTTAACTGCTGCAGCCTCTTACCCACAACAGCGTCTATCTCCTGTAGCAGCTGCAGCTCCACGTGTGGGTTTTGTTTGAGGAGCAGAAGCATGAAGAAGAGACTGACGGACAGAGTGTCCGGAGCTGCGATCACCATCTCCAGCACGCACTGCGTCACATCGTCAGCAGACAGCTCGCCGTGGTTCTGAAAACACAGTTGAATGCAAATATGCTGTCTGACCTTACTTGGTAGGCGGAAAAGAAATCCAGCATTTCACATGCAAAGAGGAACTGCTGAGACAGCTTGAAAATGAAAAAACACAAGTACCACAAGTGAAAGGTTTTACTTTAAATGAAAGTATATTTGCAGAAGGAGAATACTTCGTAGACTGACTTGTGCAAATATGAGCTCTGCCGTGAAGTTGATGTCGTCCAGCTTATCTGCCTGCTCCATATTTTTCCTCTTTTGATCTACAAGATGTTTAATGGCATCGTGTAACTCCTGGCTGTGAGATAACAGATAACACATATTTAAAAAGATGAAACTAAAGGTGGGCTTATGTATGAGACTGAGTGACTCACGCTGCTGTCTTGTGCCTGTGGTGAATCCAGCCGAACTTGAAGTAGATGTCAGGTTTGATAAGCACATCCTGCCATGTGTGAAAATACTTTAGAATCTTCAGCAGCAGCTCTTTCTCTGGATGCAAGGTAACATAAATATATTAGCATGCTAAAATCGTTCCCATATCTTTTTGATCCACTTCTGGAGACAAGAAATTCTTTATGTACAGCTTGCATGATAACGCAAGTAACATATTCATGCATCCTATTCACCATTGAGAGGTACGCCCAGGAAGAGTCTGTTAGAGATGTCCACCACGGTGCAGCGTATCAAACCGAGGATATCAACGAGTCCCAGGGTGTCCAGGTGGTCCAGGTGAGCCTTTGTGGAAGAGATGCAAACATCCACCGTCTGCTGCAAATTTGGGCCTGACAGAGCTGACAACATGAGATGGTTTTATGATTTAGTTTAGACAAATATTTGCTGTTTAAAAATCACATTTGAATAGCTGACTTTGTTTTGAAGTTCATGAAAGAGTTCCAGTTTTACCTTTAGCAAAATAGGTGCGTATCTTTTTCCACAGAGTTACGTTGTTGTTGAATATGATGCCTCTCTCGTTCATGCCGATGCAGCTGAGTCCCTGAATGCTCCCAAAACGTGAATTGTAGTTTCCGTTCTTCAGCACATGCTGCACTGCTGAAGCTCTGGTTTAAAAAAAAAAAAAAACAATAACAAAAAATCCACTGAAGCTTTTCATTTTACTTCTTGACTGGCTTGTTTGGTAGCATCAGCACTGACAGATTGAATGCAACTAACCTGCTTAGTATGAGCGTCTCTTCTCCGTTGATCCAGACTCTAACAATGTCTCCATACTTGTTATTGTAGTAGTTGCTGGCTCTGCCTATGCCAGTCCAGATAAATCTCAGATATGACAGAAGTGGGCCCAAACCCAAACAGAAAGAAGGACCTGTTGTATTAAAAAAGCAGAAAATATATTTCAGCTCTCACAACATTCTGTTGTAAAAACAAACAAACTCCTAATTAGAGCAACCTGAACCAACCTGGCGCAATTTTCTTGTCCGTGTGACTCCAGGCAACCAACAGCAGACAGACGAGCAGTATCAGCGTTCTGGTTGCCACTGATATTCCATGCGATTGGATGGCATTTGAGGTCACGGACAGATCTGCCACCACGGCGTCTAAGCCTACAGGACCCATCGCCTGTTCACAAGTAGAGATCAGATCCACGAGAAGGGTGATGATGTAGAGCAGCCTGCACAGACCTGAAGGGTCTGAATGCTCACATCTGCCTTTTTATAGGCGGTCTGAGCTGGTTACGTGCCAGGTCAGGGTAATGCAAAAGCCACAACACTGCAGGAAAAAGGTAAACAATACTGTGGCAACCTTGAGGGATTGGGTTTGTGCTTGTGCCCTTGGGTTTACAGGACCTAGTTCAGCGGTTGCATGTTGGCAAATATGAGCTCATATTTGGCATTTTGTTGATGAGAAGGTTTTCACCTCCTTTAAACTTTAAAAGAAGTTGCTTTGCCTGTGAGAACTTGAGAACATCAGTGTTATTTGCTCTAGCTGCCTATTAAAAATCAGCTTTTCAATAAATGCACATTTTTCATCTGTTTTTATTAAACAAGCGAGACAAGGGAATGGATTAAATGTTAATATTGACATATGTAATTGCATTTGAATTATATTCTTCATTACATTGATTCTAGATTTATGTTCAAAAGCTGACTTGGATTTTAGGTGATACAAAATCAGAGCTATTTGTTTTAATCAGAGCTGCTATGTATTCATATTGTACTCACACATGTGATCATATTACAGTAAAGTCTAAAAAATAGGAAAATGCTATCCATTTAATCCTGGCTTCCTGTGTTTTAATTTATTTGGCGTTGCTCTCAGATCCAGTGAAGCCAGGAAATAAGTTACACATAATACCAGTGTTAAATGCAGATACCATACTGTATTTGTTTATTTGTTTATCAGATGAATAAATGAAGATGATATGCTCTATGTACTACAGTAAAGCTAGACTGATCTGTTCATCTCCAGCCCCCAGACAGTTTGAAGAAAGAGTGGATAGCTGTAGCTAATGGAGAGACTGGTGGAAGAATTTTCCTCGCCAGAAAACAAAGTGGAGAAAAAAAAAAAGGTCATCAGTATTAAAGCTGGTCTGTGAACTAAAAACATGGAACAACTCGGTGAATATTGACATTATCTGTGACTTTTAGCCACTTTCAGTTCTCCGCTGAGCATTATAAATTCTAAAAATCCTCAACATAACCCATGCTGTCTGCTCTTGTGCCTGCCTTTGTTTCCTTGGCTCATTCTGCATAAAGAACCCTGCAAACTCACCGCCCACACTCCAGTCCAAGAATGCGCACACTTCAAATGACTGACTGTGTGCTGTGCCCCTGCCTCGATAACGATGCCCTGTGTGATGGCGTAGACCTAGATTGTTCTGCATGATTAAGCGACGACAGCCCCCTTTGTTTCTCCTAAAAAGTAGAAGTGTGCGTAACCTCGTCTCTGGGCTTTGAGTTGTGGTCAACCGCATCTTTATCACTAGTATATGTTTAGGGAGTTATTCAGAAACGAGCTGTTGAAAAGATTTTTGACATGTCAGAATATGTGTTATATGTAGGATTATATTATTACATCACATATTTAGATAAACATAAAAAATTAAGTACACCCTCTTTCAGCTCTAATGCTTTACATACTGCACAAGGGTTACACACAATTTACACAACCTATAATTTATCACCATCCACAGTCATTGCAGGAGTGGACATCCCAGCAAATTCAGACTGTGCAGTGCTCAGAACAACTGAAAACCTCAGCTAGCATCTTAAACATCAAAGTTCAAGACAGTACAATTAGAAATAGACTGAAAAGGTATGGCTAGTTGTTTTGTCCACAGGTGAAAGGCTGTTCTCTCTGAAAGATCACTGGCACATCTAGAACAGTCTCCCTGAAAGAGAGATGTCCTCAAACCTCAATGAACTCAAACACTGCTTTAAAAAAAGAGTGTGCTGATTTATACCACGTGTTGTTGTTCTTCTGAGGTTATATTTAAATAGCCTGCTAAAATCATATATATATTTTTAATCACGTGTAAAACCTCAGAAGTTAAAGAGGGTGAAGTTTCACTTTCAAACTAACAGAACAGAAGGAGAGACTGATGATTTTGACCAGCAGCGAAAGAAAGCAGACTCTCAGCTTTGTGCTGCCCGAGCAACCTTGGGGAATTTATCACATGATTCACATTTAAAGCAGCACTGGAGAGTTGGTCGTGAGATATGATAACACTGTGAAGCTGAACTTGCCTTCCCCACCAGCTCCGCCGCTGCACATTACAAGCTACATGCAACAGAAAGTGTTGCCTTTACTGTTTGACATTACACGCTGAACTCCACTTTATTCTTTTCTGTTGACACTATGAGAGGACTTACCTGCAGTACAAGTAATCCCTCACTTTTATTTCTGTAGTAGTCCTAATAAATTTTAAATTTCTGAGCAGGAAGAAGTGGGAGGGTGGATGAAGTCTTCAGGAAGGCTGGCCATCTGTCTGTCCTTGGGCAGGAGTCCGAATTCGAACATGGACCTGTGGGAAGAACAGAGATAAAGCTGCTTTCCCAGCAGCTGCAGCTTAGGAAGGAGAAAAGGCTACAGGTGGGAATGTCAAAATATAGATTTAGTATGAAATAATTGATAAGCCTTTGCAAAAAATTATATCTGGAATGCAAAGAAAAGAAAAGAAAAGAAAATTATTATAAAAACTCATATGTACATGTCTGGCTGGAGCAGTTCAAGCTGTCCAACCACTGGCCATCAGTGACCCACACTACAGGGTGAGCTCAGGGCTTGAATCTATGTTGCTTGGCTGATTTCTTCCTCTACCTCCTCCTATGCTGAACCCATGTGTGTGTGTTTGTGTAAAAGGGCTTTAACGCGGCTGCAAGAGCATGTAGGTCAGCGACATGAAGTGAGCAGTGCTCTAAAACACCACAGATGCCAATTAACTTACTCATTAAAGCACTATTAAGGTAGTCACATCTTTGTTTAAGCCAAAGCAGGCTGTACCAGCTACCTTTTGCAGGGAGAAAAGCTTCAAATGCCTTAATTTCTTTTCTGCTGAATTGTCACCTTTCCAGTTAAATGTCATTTTTCAGTTCTAAATCAAAGCTGTGGAAATGGGCCATTGTTGCGCCTGGTGAATGGAAGCTGTGAGGATGTGACAAGGACGAGAGCCGGGGGGAGAAATTCAAGGATACAGGAGGTGGGAAAAAGGAGAGAACTCAGTGGAGCTATAGTGGTAATATGTAATGATGTAATGTATTTTCTTTTAATGCCATATAGGCCTAACAACAACAACAACAACAACAATAATAATAATAATGTAATTGTGTAATAATGTAAATGTACCAGTGAACAGTTGTTTTTTTTTCTGGTGTATTCGTGCTTTCTTGTAATGTGTTTGAGTCCTCTTGTGTGTTCATCATATATGTGCGCGTGCATGTGTGTGTGTGAGAGAGATGTCAGTCTGCCCACGGCGGTGCAGTAGAATGGGTTCAGATGAATATAAATCAGGTGACTGAACAGGCGGGGGTTTCTCCCCAGACAAGCTCAGAAGATTGTGTAATGCCCACTCCTACATCACTGGTTTGCATGTACACACACACACACACACACACACTCACACACATACATAACCCCATCTCCACTTGGTGAACAGCCACTGTATTTACCAGTCTGCCTTCAGACAGACCACCAGTGTTGAGCTCAGATACTGAAGCTGACTAGATTTTATTTAGAGATTTCAAACAAGCTGAACGAGAGCTTAAATTTCCGCTAAAGTCTTCCTGTCTCTTGGATTACTTTGAATTTTAGATGTTTTGATTTTTGTTGGGAGCACCTTGTTCCATAAGGTCATAGAGCTAACACATCCTCTGTGCTGTTTCACTGTTCTTTCATTCTCTTTGAATGCTGAGGTCAGTGGTTGACCCCCAGAAGAGAGGAGGTGAAGTGGTGACAATGTGGATTCCCACACCCAGCATGACTCTCCCTCAGCGGATGGTGCTGTACGGGACGTGTGTCGTGGCACTGATGAACTCTATAGGCCTTCTGGTGCTCTTGGTCCAGCAGAATCAGCAGTGTGCCAGGCTGGAGCAGACAGAGGCACGGCTGATGGAGGTGGAGCAGAGCTCTGTGGTGGAGTTTCTTCAAGAGGTGCCCAGAGGAGCAGCAGGGCTGCGGGCGAGCGTGGGGGAACAGCCACAATATCAGTACCAATACTCCAGGAACAAGAGGAGCAAAGAAGAGGAAAAGGAGCTACAGCAGGAGCTGCAGGAGATTCGCCAGGAGGAGGGAAAGGAGATCAGTGAGCAGGAGGCCAGCCAGGAGGTCGGAGAGGAAACCGACAAGAGGACGAAGCACGAGAAGCACAAGCAGCGGCACAGCCAGCACTACCACAAGGCGCAGGTGCAGGACGACATGATGATGATGATGACATACTCCATGGTCCCGGTGAGTCTAGATCCTTGAATGAGAGAGAGAGAGAGAGAGAGAAGGCAAGCCAGGACATTTAGAGCAGCTCAGCCTGCTTCCTTGTTTTGTGATTGCTTAATAATGCTGTCGCTAATGGTTCACTGGACTAATGGCTGAAAGTCGTAACGCTCATGGAGCCTGACGAGCTGGCAGCGCCGAAGGCTCCAGATCCTGTTTGTGGTAATATGATTACAGGAATTTTAGTTTAGATGTCCTAATCAAACTCCAACAGAATATTTCCATTTATCAAACTACTTTTTTGTAAACACACTTGAAGTTTAATTTTGTACCATTTTAAGCTTCTACTCAGCTACATTTCACAGAAAAACTGTAGTTATTTAACATACTGAGATTCTGCATTCAAATCATGCTCGTCTTATTGAATATGACTTACTCTAGTCACTGCCACAAAGTAAATATTATTACATATCAAATAATAATAATAATAATAATAATATTCCTCGCAGATAATTATGTATATATCTTAAATATTATTCTATAGATACTGACTTAAAAGCACTATACAAAAGAATTTCAACCAATGTGAATGACTGAATTTGAGCCAATGAATGTTAATGTAACTTAAAAAAGGAAACATTCCTGACATTCTCAGTAACATTGAACAGTCTGATTTCTTTGGAAACACTCTGTGAAACTCATTAACTAGCTTCTGATGACTCAGAGGGTAACGGTAAGGGTTTGGGGGCGTTATGTGTAGCTGGCGGATTTCAAGATGCATAATGGATGAAGTTAGAGCCACAAATTCAACTGTGAGACAACAGCAAATCAGATTTCAAGCTAGCACTTCAGTCAGTGCAGTCCCCTTTTGCTCTGAACATGAACCCTTTACCCTTCTGCAATCAAAGCCTAGACGAGTAAAACTAGTCAGTAGTTTTTGAACTACAAAACAGAAACTGGATGTTCTATTCTAGAGACTATCATATAAAAAGACTGGAGTTAGATTTACCCCATACATCCAAAGAAAGCGACATTTAATCTTCCTTTAGAGCACCTTGCCTCAGTGCTTCTTTTTCTCCACTTCCCTACAGAGCAAAAGTGTGCAGCAGTCAGAGTTATTCTACCTGCACTTTAAAAAGGTGATGCCTGCCTTGCATGAACTAGGGTCAGCATCAACAAGCTCTTAATCTCCTCTTGCTCTTTTCTCTATAATAACCAAGCTCAGAGTCAAATGTAAAACAATTAATACTCAGACTGTAGTAACATTTCTCATCTACCAAAATGATCAGTCAGTTTAATGTGTATGTCAGGCTCATGTTCTGGCCTGTGCACAGAATGCTGACTCATACCTACTGAGTGTGAACACCACACAATTAACACGATGCTAACTGCAGTTTCCTTAATGGCCGCTGGTGTCTTTTAACATGAAGGGGTTTCTGAAGTCTACACAGATCATCTTTAACTGGCACGTTAAAAGGTGCAGGGTTTTTATTTTTAATAGAGTAATTTTAGGTAAAGTATGCTGCTAAATTTACTGCATTAATATTTTTTCTATTTCCTCTTTTACTTCAGATCAAAGTGCTGATTGATATTTGCAACAGCACCAGGGGAGTCTGCATAGCTGGTATGTTTTACTCGTATGAATCATGTGATCATGTTCAGAATATTACTTTTAAAAAATTCTCTAACATTTCTAAACTTTCGTTTACAGGCCCTCCAGGTCCGCCGGGTAAGTCAACCCACAATTCCTAATCCAAATTTAAAACCTGCTGTAGGGTATGTCTCCTTTGTGGTTTAGTGACCCATATTCTTGATAAGTCTTTTTTTAATGTTTATTCTTTCGTTGAGTCCACAGTAAAGATTTTTTTGTGTTACTCTAGGTTTGCCTGGTGCAGATGGCCTGCCTGGACACAATGGGACTGATGGCATCCCAGGACTGAATGGACTTCCTGGGGCTGATGGGAAAAGAGGAAGAAAAGGTAAGGAATTAGTGCTTTCACTCGGCATCCATCCTTATTTTGTCCTCAGGAAATCTTGGCCATTTAAGCATAGAAGTACTGGCACAATGTAAAAGTCAAAAGGTTGAGTATAACCTGCAGAGAAAAGTATTAAAATAGCAAAAAAGAAGAAACAGCCACTTAAACTCCTTGGCATGCACACACACACACACACACACACACACGCACAGATTTCTTTCTGTCCATGTATCACAATGCAAGCAGAATTTATTCACATTTTTGCTTCATGAATGAGTGAAGAGTTTGAAACAGCTTTCTTCCCTTGCCGATATTATTCATCTCTGTGGTTTTGGGCTTCAGCTGAATGAACTGGAAAACTGTCTTCCAGTATTCTCCCACTTCACTCTGCTCTCCTCCACAGTGGATGGCATGATTCATGCCAGCAATTCAATGGGACAATTCATTTCAACAATGGGGCAAAGTGTATTGAGGTTACGAATACAATGTTCTAGCTATTTTGCACGGTGTTCTCCGCAGGGCCACCAGGTGAGAAAGGAGAACCAGGAGAAAGAGGGGAGCGAGGAGAGCTGGGCCCACCCGGAGAGAAGATCCAACCATCCAATGATGCCATTATTGAGGGTGAGTAGAACTTTATTGACTTGAACCATTTTGCAGATGACCTGAAATAAAAATAAATTTAAATGGATAACATTTAGACATTCTCTCCATTTGAGCAGGTCCACCTGGGCCTCCAGGACCACCTGGGCCTATGGGTCCTCCTGGCCCGCCGGGGCCTCAGGGGCCTCCCAGAACAGGGCACCGCAGAGCTCACCTCCAAGCTTCTCATAATCAGGGTGAGAGATCAGTCATAGTTTGCAGGTGACATTTGTGTTCCTAAAAACAGTTGTTGACAAAATAATTTTCAATGCAATCAAAGCTCTCGGGAAGAAGGTTCAAATTCTCTCTCTCTTTTTAAATTCAAAGACACCCCCCCCCCCCCCCTCCCCATAAAGTGTCTAATTGAAACCTTCTGACAAACTAGTCCATCAATGACATGACTAAAACAGGATGAAACTGCTTCTAACAGGGCTACATGCCATTCCAAATGATGAAACCTCACCTGTAAAGGAGACAGAAAAACTACACGAGAAGACTGCCAAAAGGAACGGTACGTTTCCAGAGGAGGTTGTGTTCATGTGCAGTCATGTGACCTGTGAGTAAATCCCCTGAGATTTTTTGTTTTTCCCCACAGACTGCCTGATTAAGTCTCTGATCAACCCCAGAAATGTGACAAAGATGAAAACCACATTTGGCACATGGATGAAGGACACCGCTCAGCTGAACGATGAGCGAATATGGGTGGCGGATCACTTTTCTGGTAGGCTGGTTACAGAGTGTCGCGCATGTGCTCCTGTCCCCACTTTTATAATCTCCACGTCTTTTAGCAGTAAAGATTTTGCTTGTTCTTCCCCAGGTCGCATGCTGAAGGAGTACAAAAGCATTTCCTTTTTCCAGAAGAACAGCAGCGACACCATAGACGTTATAAAGTACTATCAAGGCTGCGGCCACATCGTTCACAATGGCTTCTTTTATTATCATGCTGCTGGCACTCCCAGCATTGCCAAGTAAGCCTTAAAGCCACTCGATGCACATCAAGGTGATTTTTTATGACTTCCACATCCTTCATTTAGCAGCTTCCTGCTTGTGTGTTCACAGATTTGACTTCAGCACCAAAAGACTTCAGACTCTCACTATTGAAAACTCTTTGTACAACAACCTCGCCTACCTGCTCCCCAACTCTAAGACCTACTTCAAGCTGGCAGCAGATGAGAACGGCCTGTGGCTGATCTTTGCATCCAATGTTGACGAGAGCATCATGGTGGCCCAGCTGGACCAGAAGACCTTCTCCGTCACATCCTACGTGAACACCACCTATCCTCGCATCAAAGCCGGCAACGCCTTCATCGCCTGTGGCGTCCTGTATGTCACCGACACCAAAGACACCAGAGTCACCTTTGCGTTTGACCTGCTGAAGGGAAAGCCAGTCAATGTGACCTTTGACCTGAGGTCTGCTGGTGAAGTGCTGGCAATGCTCTCCTACAGCCCAAAGGACAGACACCTGTATGTTTGGGACCACAGCTACGTCAGGCTGTATGTGGTCCACTTCATCTCTGATGAGTGAGAAACATGATGTCCGAACACGACCGTTACAGTAAATACTGAGAGCAAAACGCCTGCAGACTTTCATCTATTCACTGCATCTGAAAACTGATAACACAAGAGTGACATACACTGTGTGTGTCGCTGTTTTAAATATATTGTCCCGTGTTACTTTTGTGTTAAGTGAAATTGTAATTGACCGTCAAACTATTTCACTAAAGTAAATATGGTTTTGGTTAACAAGACGTTTGCGCTGTTGCCTCACAGCTAGAAGGTCCTGGGTTTGAATCCGCCACCTGGCCAGGGCCTTTCTGTATGGAATTTGCATGTTTCCCCCGTGTAGTCCAGCTTCCTCCCACAGTCCAAAGACATCCAGTTAGTGGGGTGAGCTCAACTGGCAATTATAAATTGCCCATAGGTGTGAATGTTTGTCTGACTATCTGTTAGCCCTGCAGCGACTGCTGACCTGTCCAGGGTGTATCCATCCTTTCGCGGAAGAAAATGTATGAATGGATGGATGAAGGAAGTGCTGTATTTACTGTACATGGAGTTTTCAAAGGACACAAGATTTACTAATAGTGTGAAAACTTATCATTTTGTATAAGCTGGCAGTTTATGCCAATCAAACCTATAACTCAACTTTTGTTGCCATTTGCGTTTTTGCATGGTGGGTCACCACTGCTTGATTTTTATACAGATGTAACTCGTGATGTCCCTTCCCCCTCTTTTTGTACATATAGACAAACCTGCCTTTGTAAGGAAGCAGCACAGCTGTCTGGCTGCAAAGGATAATAAAAATAAAAATTAAAAAAAAGAAGAAAAAAAAAAAGCGCCAAATCATCCTGATGAAATAAAAAGAATTTATTCACTTTACAAAAGGTAAAACTGACCATGACCTGTTCTCTTACACACCTTCAGGCTCAAGTACCCTAATAGGCCTCTACTCATAATAATGGCTTCTTTTCGACTGTTTGATGTGCACGTACACACGAACGCGCACACACACACACACACACACACACACACACGACACCAGTGGGACCATTGGGGAAACACTTAAGATGCATACAGTACACACAGAGGGCAGAAAGAGAGGGAGAGAAACACAAATCTCTTTAATAAATACCATACATACACTTAACAAAAGTTACAACTAATCCAACTGGTATGATACAAACCAAAAATAAAGAAATGCCTTCATGTTTGTACAAGGTTGTTGTGATAGTTCATATATATATATTTATATAATTTATATAATAAAACTATTTCAAATGTTGTACTAGTAGGCCAAATAAAGCCAGACATTCATTTGTATATAATCGTTTCCTCTTTAATAACCTATTTATTTGAAATAAACTTTTAGTGTCTCCAGAATTTGAGTGCAAATATCTATTCCTTATGGATGAAACAGTAAAAACAACTAGTGAGGTAAACACACTTACAGTAGACTGTTGCACATCTCCCAGTCAGATTACAGTAAAACCCCTTACATTCCTAAAATAAAAGGCAATAAGATAAATAGTTTTAGAAAGGAATGGTCAACCAAATGAACACAAACATAAATAACTTAAATAAGAAAATCAACTCAATTAAAAAAAACAACAAATAAAATAAAATCTTTGTGATAAAACCAGAAGTGAACCTTTGTGTTTCTGCTCTGGGGTGAGTGGGTGGGTGGATCTTTAGCGTTGTACCAGACAGATGGAAACACTGAAATCACAGTCACAGGAGTAAAACACACCGTCTTCCAAACAGGAATGTTCTAGCAGTGAGTCTGCCGCACAAACAGGCATTTGAGGGCAGGTGGGCGCGCAGACGTACAGATGGCAGACACAGCAGAGTGAACACGCACGCAGAGGGCCAAACTGGAGCGGGCTGAACCCAAACCATTATAGGCCAAGTGAGTGATGGGCAGCCAGTGGAAAAAGAGAAGGGGGGGGGATACAGACAGGTGTCACTATCAGGACCAAATGCACCATCAACTCTTCCACGGAGCTGAGAAAGCTGGGCAAATAAAAGGCAGGAGGGTGGGGGGCAAAAACCATCGAAACAAAATGCAGATTCCAACAACTCGATTCACACTGGAAACCACTGACTTAATAACAAACCACGGTGCTGGTTACAGTAGATGCTAAGAGATTTCAGCTGTGGGCACAAAATGACAACAGTTACACACTTTTAAAATTTTTGCTTGAGCACTTTTACAGAGCACTATCAATAGACCTGTGATTGCACCGCATAACGAGAACAGGACATGCATAGCTTCCCTATGGACACACTCTAAGAGTAGAGATTCTTCGATAAAATTACAATAAAACTAGCTTTAAAATCAAGTATGATACCATTTGCTTGTAACTTTGTTTTCAGCCTTTGGGAAAATAAAATGTTTGCAGCTCCGTTTTTAATCTTCTGGATACGGCCAACAGTAAACTCATGAACACCGTTCATGCTGAAAGTTGCCAACAGCGTGGTAATCTTTTGACTAACTCTTCCCCCAGCAGCGTTTCTATTAATGCCTACAGAGTGTTACAGAAGCATTTCGGTTTTTTCCTCCACTTTCTGACCCTTTCCTCTTAGGACCCTCAGAATTACAAAAAGCATTACAGGGCGTCAACCAAGCTGCTGGGGATATTGTAGCGGTCTGGGAGGACCCTCATCTTTAGGGTGCCGTCTGCTCCGCAGGTGAAGATTCGGTTTCCGGGTCGCGTCTCCACCTGCATGACACCTGCGCCGATGTTCCGGAAGATGGACTGCTTGGCGTGCTCTATGCTAAAAGAGTGCATGAGCCCGTGGCCGGCTAGCTTCCACACCTGGGTACAAAGGAAGAGAGAGCGAGAACAGAGTATATAATTAGTTTCTCTTCCCAGGGTTTTCTGGATGGAAAAAAAAAAAAACCCCAAACAGATCATTTTTTAAATAATGAAACTGGAGAAATTAAAAACTATTTGGCTGGGGACACCACTTGTTTGGCATTTGTGATCAATTAGCATTTTTCCATGTTGTTTCTACAAAGAGACAAATGTGCTTTAAGGATCCAGACAACCCCCCCAAAAAGGTGGTTGCTGGAGGTTGATGGCAGTAGCAGGAAAAGAGAAAGAGGTTGGACATGGGTATAGAGTGCTAATCTGTGTTTGCTTTTGTTTCTAGCAGGTTGACGCAGTTGCCGGTAGTTTGCATACCTTGACTTGTCTGTAAACACTCGCCAAGCAGAAGTGAAATGATTGAAAGTCTGATGCAAACAAAAAACAGAAAACAGACACAGTCTGCACCCTTTCAAATGTGTCAGTTACAGCGATCAGGCACAAATTTTACTTTGAAGGTGAGCAGCCTTAATTTCTGGTTTCCTTAAATGTTTTTACATTTCACAACATGTAGAGTAAATGGCGAGTATTTCCAGACAAGTTGGTGTCTTCCATGAAAACTACAGGTGATCACAGCAATTTTTATTAGCCAATCAACTAAGTCAGAATACAGAGAACACATTTATCAGTAATAAAAATAATTCTCAAATATTTCAGGACAGTAATTTCAACCAGTACTCCATGTGATTGTGCCAAACATTAACACACTGCTGCTTTGACTGTCACTGATAAATCCGAAGTCAGATTTGAATATATAACATACAGTAGTCTGTGTTTTAGTTAGTTCAGCCAAAGTCATAACAAACTATTTTTAGTGACAAGAAGAACAAGGCTTCCTGCAGCAGACAGTATGGCACCCACAGAGGCTTTATCATCAAATCAGTCTGAGTTTACATTAAAAGATAAAAGAATCTGAGTTGATTAAAAGCAGCATGAAAGACTCACTTCTCTAAATCTTTTGCCTTTAACATTTTCTTGTTCCTGCTTATAACATCTAAAACAAGAACGCAGTCATCCCGGCAGTGCAGTGTTGACCTTTAGACCGTATCACCTCTGTGTTTTAAGTCTTTGATCTCATCACCTTATACTGGAATACTTAATAAACAAACCACAACAGCTAAGCCTGAAAAACTAGACCTGGAATCTTAAATCCAGGGACAAAAGTGTTGTTTGAAGGCTAGAGAGCTGCACCAAATACTCCTCCAGTTTATGGATTAAAAAAAACAAACTTGGAATGAATATAAAATAATTCTCAGTAGTTTTGATGCTGAATGCTTTATACAGTGCTTATGTTTAATAACATTCACTGACACAAAAGGATATTATTCCTCAGCACACAATGTGAGCGTGTATCAGCAAGGAAGTGAGTGAGAGAAAGAGCATGCGTCACCTTCATGTTGCCCTCTGCAGAGCCAGTGACGAAGAAGTCCTCAAAGGCATCCAATGCGAGGGCCTTGATGGCTGAATCATGGGCCTGGAAAGTGTGGAGCAGCTGCCGCTGTCGGATGTCAAACACGCACACAAAGCCTTTTCTGCCTCCAGTAATCAGCAGCTGCTGTTTAGGAGCATACTGAAGCACAGTGGCCCCGTTCTCATGGCAGGGAAAAGCTGAAGGGGGAGGTAGGAAGTAAAAGTGGATAAACTTGAAATATAGGGAAAAAGAAAATCACTGAAACTCACTTATTAGAATAAATATGGATTTCTCACCATGCACCATAGTATTGTTAGGTGAAATCAGAGTGTCCCACAGGCAAACATTTCTATAAATAACATAAAGCAAAATATTATGCAGCTGGAAAAAATAAACAAAAAGAAAGAGCAGTGTTTGATTAGTCGTCCAAATCTGACCTGTTATCATTGGACTGTCCGGCCGTGGCGATGAGACTGGAGGATGTGATGAAAGCAAAATCCCCGCAGGTCTTAGTGTGGCATTGCCAACTCTGAGAGCAAGAACAGGAAAATAAAAGCACATTTTCATTTGAATTATACAGACCACTCATATTGTGTGTGTGCTGCGACTGTGAATAAGGAGGTGGGAGGGAACCTTACCAGGTACGGTTTAGGGTTGGACGATGTCTGGTTAACCTGCCAGAGACTGAGGAAGCCCTCTCCATCAGCGACTCCACACTACAAGAATGTTTCAGAGGAATCAGAACAATGGCACCGTACACACAAAACACAGTTGCTACTTTGTGTGTGTACCTTGTTGCCCTGGGAGTTGAAATAGAGACGGGTGACTCGAGCGTTGCCTGCTTGTCTGAAGCAAATGAGTTGCTGAGGTCTGTTCCATTCAAACATCCTCACGCTACCATCCTGAGCCCCAGTCATGTCTGATACACAGCCCCACACACACACAAACCAGGAAAAGAAAGGGAGAGAGATGTTGGGGAAAGAACAGGAATACAAAGCAGGAGAAGCTATATAATTTACTTATACGTGTTAAACATGTATACTGGTGAATCCTCTCAAAGTAGCACTCACAGTACTGATATATGGGATGGGATGTCATTCTCTTCACATTGTTTAGATTCCTCTTCATAATCTGAAAGACATCAATATAAACATACATTTATCTTGTAATTAGCTTAAATTAATTGGGCAAACAATTAAGTTAACTATCTGAAAACGTCAGGCCTGAAGATCAGCCTAGTGAGTGGTTGACGACCCCCTGAGCAATAACTGTTGCCCGTTTGGGTTCCACTCTTCACAGTGTCACTACCACTTAGCGTGCATTTAGCAAGTTTTTGCAGACAAATTGGTTTACACATTAATCAAAGGCGACCATATCAATCTGCTACCAGCCAAAGCAATCGCAAACAGCTATTCAGTGCAGCGCCGATCATCAGTGGTCATCAAGCAGTCTTTAGGCATTTTTAAGTGGAGCCTTGGGCTAACCTAAGCAGTAACGTGATTGGATGATGGGCTGACTGAGGCACCGTCTATGTGCGCAAGAGTTTAAATCACTTTTATCGAATCTTCTTCTCAGACACACATGACACTCGTTCAGGTGTGCACTCGTTCAGACTTATACGTGACTATGGTAAATTACACATCACTTCAAACATCAAGCAAATTTCTGCAGATCGCCTCAATATTCCAGCTCTTTTAGTTAAAACTCATTCCTGCACTTTCATGACTTCTTCAGCATCAACAATATCTTTAAAGTATTTTACATGCATGTAATTTCACATTTTGGTCATGAAAAAACTTTTTTTCTGACCACTGCTGTAAAGACTAATTCTAAAACTGGACAGATAGTAGCTTTTAGACAGATGAAACAGCAAACTAATTTACATGAAATACAAGTGCAACTAATTTTGCTGCACATCAGAATATGATAATTGAATATGTTAAGAGAGCCCTCCTCAACCTTCACATTTAACAAAACCCCTTCCACAGTCGTTTGAACCTCTATGACACCCTCGGTCTTGTCCTCCTTTGTGTATCACACTAAACATTTATCACCGTGGCTGGGACACTGAGAACCTATCTGCGTGTTAGTCTGACGCAAATCTGTACCTTGGCTAGCCGTCTGAAAGGGCTTCTGATATCTGTGTTTATATTTGGCCATCACTGCCATGCAGACACACCCCCAGTCTGTATCTGCATCTACAGACTCAGCAGGCCAGCTGTTTAGTCGGCGTGGTTCAGCAGCGATAACAATAAAAAACAAACTTTGCCTGAAAACGTGCAAGCCCGGCAGACTGCTGAATAAAATCCCCAAATTAAATTGATTTTTTTCCAGAAGCAGAAGTTTTAAATGAAGCGTTTTCATTTTGTAAAAATACATCTAAATCTTTACTAATGAATATTATGAAATGAAACGACTGCAGAGTCATGCCACCCTTTCTATGAGCCCTGAAACAGAACTTAATCACCCCCTACTGGTTATCGCTAAATACTGCATATGTACTGCTGCCTGGTTTTGCTGGATTCAGGTTGCACAGCTGTGTAGATTTGCAGTGAAGAATCGCGTACCACACTGGCTCCCATACTGGTCTGACCACTACCGAGCCACGGCATGGATGCAGAGACTGGCATCTGCGGTGGTGCAAAGGGGACGGAGCTAGCCTGGGCAATATTGGTGTGCGAAGAACGATGATCTACATCATCAGAGCTGTAAAACAAACAAACAAACAAACACAAGCTATCATTTAATCGGAGAGGAGACAGGGAATGTGCAGTCCAGGCTCGGTGAGATTTGAAGGAAATCATATGATCTGCTGCTAGTCTGACCTGCGAGACTCCTTATCAAAGTCCTCCCCAATCCACGTGTAGGGCTGGACAGCTACTAGACTGGACACATCAACCTCTTGGACATCATGGGTGGAAGCCAACACTATTTCATTAGAGTTAGCCTAGGAAAGTAAGGAAGCACGGTGGATAAGGCGAGACAACACATATCACTAGCTTCTCTGAATTCCCAGAAAGTAACTGCCATGTATTTGCTACTTAAAAAAGATTTCTAGAAACCTTCATTCAATATAAATCTATCTAATAATCCTGTCTCCATGTACAGTGTCCTCAGAATCAAAGGAAATTATGAACCACAAGTTTTCCCCAGTATTTTACACAAGTTAACACCCACAACTGACCTTATTTATGGCAAATGCCATGATTATATCAGACTCCTTGTGGATGATTTTAGCTTTTCCTCCAGGGTAGCCCAAATCAGCCTCCACCTGGAAAAGACAAAAAGAAAAGGAAAACATCAAAGCTGAAGAGAGAAACACTAAAATAAGGTTCTCCTGGGTCAGATTAATGGTATGAAGGAGATTTTTAAAAAAATAAATAGACTTTAATTTCCCTCTAGTAGGATAGAAAACAGAAAATATTGACAAGTATGACTACTGAGCTTCTGGGCTGACACCCTCCAGTTAGAAAGCCCCTCGCCACCACACCCTGACAGTGAGCATGCAAGTTAGTAGGTTTAAAGTGTGTGCCATCTCATTTATGTGATTTTGAGTCCTGCAGAATCAGTCCAGCTAGAAAGGATGTGAGCTACACAGGGAGATGAGTTATTGATAGGTTTGGATATGAGGTTATGTGAGTGGATAAGTGTCCCAGTGAGAGGAAGAGATTAGACATTAGATCTAAGCTATAGAGCTTCGAGTAGATTTTATGCCAAAAAATTACCAGAGCAGTCACTATCAGGCCAAGCTAGAGAGGAGACATGCAGTGCTTTACCCCAGCATGGCGGGATCTCAAAACAAACTGCAAACCAAACCCTGTGCAACTGGTGCAAGATTTCTTTTAGTGTTTAATGCACTTGCTCCTTCAAGCTTGGCTTCGCAATGACTCTCCCAGACAGAAAAGATAGACAGATGCTCAGACAGAGCCAGGGCCTGGGCTGGTACAGTAAATGATACTACCTTATAGGAACTGCTAGCTCCTGCTTTGCAGTGTGGGCTTATACGGTCCGTATGGTTCTCTACAGACTACACACACACAGAGGCAATATAGACACAGGACACACCAACACAGCACGACACAACACACATGCACAAACAGAAAAATAAATCATGAAATGAAAATGAAAAAAATTAACAAAGCTGACAGGATATTGTATACTTGGTGATAAAATGGGAGTAAGTCAGACATGTTGCAGCAGGTATGGAGACATCTTACTATTACAGCTGAATTTGACATGATGTTATTCCAGTTAGCGAAAAAGGTTTTAATTATTAACTAGGCATGAGGACAAGAATCTATAGGAGGTTTTTTTTTTTAAGTTCGAGCTGCATTGGCAGTCTGTCATAAAAGTGACTGATTCAGACATCACAGAAGGCAGTGAACCATCTTATACTTGATTATATGTTAAAGGAGTCAAAGCAAAGATAAGAAAAATATTAATAGTGATAAAAATGCTCACTCGGTGCTTTAAAAAAAAAAAAAAAAAAAAAAAAATCAAGGGATGAATTTAGATACATGACTAAAAAAAATTACCAAATTGCCATTTCCAACTAATAGACTGCAAAAATATTCCAAAGAAAAGATCTGGGAAAAAAATAAAAAATATCTGGACAACCGAGCATCTGGATACCGTTTTCCATTTTTAAGGGAAAACCTACTGTGGACATGCGGCACACTAAGAACTAAAGTTAAATTAAAAGGCATATAAAATATGTTATTTTTGTAAAAACTGTTCGGATACTTCACTTTGGTAGGGCTAGTTGTTTGATGCCTACAAGGATCATAAATCTCTGTTTATAGGCGTCGTGTCTTTACGTGTGGTTAACCTGGGCTAATGTCAGCAAATCCACTTCAGAAATTTTCTATGACAATCATGTGTTACACTAAGATGAGGAGGAAAAAAAAAGAATAAAAGAAAAAACCAACATAATATAGTTGCTGACTAATGTGATGTTCAAGTACTTAAAATTCATAAAAGAAATTATAAACTTCATCTAAGGAAAAAACAAAAATTAAATGCCATGTGCTGACCTCGCTCTGCTTCCTTTTCTTTGTGAAGATGTAACGGATTAATGTCTCCTGAAGAACTTCCTGTTTGACCAGGAAATGCCACAGACGTCGGGCTGGAAAGGACTGGTGGTTCCTTGTCCTAAAGAAAAAAAAAGTGGATGAAAACAAGGTGATCACAAACAGGCTGTTTGTGACTGTCACTTTGAAAAATCAGAAGCAAAGAAACTAACAGAGTAACACAAATTCCTGTAGTCTGCATGGAAGAAAACTGTCTTGTCTGCAAACACTTGCCAGCAATCTTTAGCAAGTAAAGCCTGAAAAAACACGAAAGCTTGAAGAAATGTGATGTGAATCTGGAAAGAAAGAACAGCCATTTTCAAAATTCAAGTTATGCCTTCTGGCTGAAACCAATATGTTTCTAAGGGTGGAACTTGTTTTCCATTTCCAGTCAATTTACACTTATTTCACTACCACTTGTGAGCAGTTAGCGAGTTGTTCGGAGAGAATACTGTTTTTTCCCCCCAGCAACCTTTGGTCACTAACTGGTGTCTACATCTGTGCTACTGAGGCCTTATCTATTTATCTGCTGTAAGTACAAAGACAAAAATTACATATAGATGATGTAATACTCACTTGAAGGGTGTGTTGTCAGGCTCCAGCATGGCCTTATGTCGCAGTATTGCAGGGCCACCTCCTGTGCTGAGGTCAGTAGGGTAAGTGTTGATGTAGTTGGGAGGTGGGCCATCAAACGTATTCATTCGCTCCAACAGAAGCTGCTCCCAGGTCTCCAAAGTCTTCAAGGCAGCATTGCTCAGAGGGGACGTGACTGGCAGCTCTGTGACACAAACACATATACAAATTTGATATTCAGAAGCAAAAAGCTATGAAGCGTTTATCTGTGGATTCCATATGATTAACAAATTATTGTTGAAATGTCCTAAAATATTTCCATGCACCTTCATAAAGAATGCATCGCTTACGTTTAGAGAGGCGTTTAGGATCGGTCTTTTGGCGAGCATGTACCTGTAAAGTCCAGGCCAGTGAGAGGAATGAAGTTCTTGACATTGTGATAAGCCAGTTTCACCATGACCAGGCGGATCAGAAACCAGCTACATAACCCACAAACACACAAATAATTAAAATATGAACCTCAATGAGTCTCAGAGGAAATAAAGAGAAAGAAGCATGGCTGGCTGTACCTGTAAGAGTTGGGGTCAGAGTGCTCAGTCATCTGTGTGTCAGATAGGAAGGCGTCATCATCATCTTCGTCATCCTCGGCACCGCTTTCGTCTGAGTCATACAGGGCGTTGCTGTCTGACAGCGGCAGGAAAGGCTGAGAGGGGAAATGATCAGCAAAGAGTAAATGAAAGGCTTAAATATGTATATTGTTTTGTTTTGTTTTTTTAAACCTTAAATCTGAAGCAAAGATTCAGTTTGACAGCTTTACTCTCTTACTTTGGCCACAAAATAGTCCCACATGCTCAGCTCTGGGGGAATGAACTTCTCCCTGTAGGTGGGTCTTTCAACGGGAACAGGAGGTGGCGTGGCAGGTGTCTCCTTTACAGGGCGTCCAGGAACCAGCATCCTCATGTTGAATCTGCGTCTGTATCGGTCCACATCCTCTGCTGGGGGCTGAGGGGGAGCCACTGTAGCAGAAGAAGAATGAAGAAATGGTATATTTCAAACACAAGACAATTTGAAAAGAGGTCTGCAGTGTGCTGCATTTTATACAAAGGCTGAAGATCAGCTGAAACTCAGCATCACTTTAAATCCAAAAAAGAAGAAAGAAATAGATCCGGAGGAAAAGTACTGCATCCACATCCTACATAAAACACATAATACCTGAGAAAGGAGGCTCCTGTCTGCACCTAACTTCAGTCACAAATGACACGTCATACACTTTTGGAAAGGAGAAATACAAAAAGGCACAAAAAGCACACGTTTGGGATGTAAGCACAGGGCAAGAAACACTCGCTAGTACACAAACCTGCACCATTATCCAGGATGACCATCTCTGGTATCGCACCAGACAAAACAAGACAAGACACAAACCAGAGTAGACAGTGCAGTTAGACACACAGATACTGCACAGTCCATTACATAATAGAATCAGTGAATATTTCATGTGTGGGCACAAAGAACACATCAAACGATGGCAAATTTCTTCAGCGATCATGTGCTAAGCATTTCCTCATATCCACAGCACTTAATAGGCAAACAGGATGAGACTGGCAACTACAGTATGTTAAGGTTAAAATGAGTTAATTAGAACATGACAGTTGGGCATCAGCATGTACCTTTTCTCTAAAGCTGTGTGACTGTGGCATGCATGCAGGTTTGCCGCGGCCCTCAAAAGGACAATTTTAACAAGTGATTTTTATCAACAGGCTGGCATTTAAGATGGCCTGTCCTCTAAAGGAGCTCTTCAAAAGGCCCCTGGCCTTGCTCAGAGCTGCCTCAAGCTCTAGAGATGTGGAGTCTAAATGCCAGTCCCCATCTTCCTCCCTCACAAACACAATGTGAGCACGGTATACTCTGGCCTGATGAATATGGATGAACAGTGTCAATTTCAGCCAACAGTGACACAGTAGAGCTGTGAGCACTTTGGGAATGGCTTAGTTTTTGAAATAAACAGACAAACACCTGAATCATGTCACACAAGCGCTAGTATAAATCTATAATGCAGTAACTAACTCAACTGCAAATTACTTACGTACACCAACTCCATTTGCATTACTTCAAAATACAATCCCAGTTTCAAGAGAGTTGGGATGCCGTGTAAAATGCAAATTAAAAACAAAATGCAATTTTTGCTAATCTGTTTTCATCACAGTAGATCATAGAAAGTACCATTTTAAGAAGGATATTAACTCGTTCCCAATTTGATAGCAGCAACATGTCTCAAAACAGTTGGGGCAGGGCCATGTTTACCCACTGTGCAGGATCCAACCTTATTTTAATCTGTACAGTCAGGACTGTCTGAGCAGAGCAGCTGCTGGACTTTTGGGAGAGGAATGCTGTCCCATTCTTATCTGATATGGGAATGCAGCTGCTGAAATCTGCAAAGCTTTCCCTGAAAAACTAATCTGAATGGGAGCACATGTTCCTCTAAAACCTGTACATACCAGTCAGCACTGATGGTGTAATTCCAGATGTGCAAGCTGCTAGTTCCATAGGTACTAATACAGTTCCATATCATTTCTGAACGGAGCGCTCTCCTCTTTAGTCTGGAGGATGGTGCGTCCATGTTTTAACAAAAAAAAGAATTTCATCTGACCACAGATCAGTTTTTCTAGTTTGTCTGAGTCCATTTGAAATTAAGTTTGATCCAGAGAAGACAATGGTGTTGCATTCTCTGGCAACGGCCTTGTCCTTTGTGCACAGGGAAGATTTCTCCAGGTTCCTTGAATCTATGAATTTTCTTGAATTTATGGACAGTAGATGATGAGATTTTAAAAGTTTTACACTGAAGAGGACCGATGATCTTCAGCTCTTGGAGATGCTCTTTTTTTTTTTTTTTTTACAAAGCAATCATGTTAGTGACATGTTGTAAATGAACCTGATTAATTGCAAAATGTTACTTTTCAGGCCTTTTGTCACCCTGTTTCAACTTTTGGTATTTGTTGCTGTCATCAAATTCAAAGTGAGCAAATATTTTTCATGAAAGAGTAAAATATCTCAATTTAAACATCTGGTAGGGTTTTTGTGTTTTATTGTAAATAAAATATAGGTTTAAGAAATGTGTAAATTATTACATTCTGTTTTTGTTTAGATTTAACACAGCACCGTAGTGGTTTTCTTGAATTGTGGTTGTATTTCATTCTAAAATCTGGACAACACACAAGTAGATATTTAGCCTGAACGCTACAGGAAGCCTCTGAAAGTGTACCTGGTTTAGTCTCAGATTCACATATAGTGGGCTGCTCAGCATTGGCCTCTGAATACTCGTTGCTAGGCCCAGCTGGTGCTTCAGTGACACAAAATGAGCACAGAGGACGTTACAACATGTACATGCAATGCAGTATACACACACACAAACACACACACAGCTGTTGGCTTGTCATAACAGTAGTGGATTTTTTTTTTTGTTTGTAATGCTCATTCAGCAGTAGCTTCACGATAGAGTGGTGGGTCATTCAAGCAGCTGCAACAATGCAAACCTTTACAATTACCATGCACTGCAATTCTGCAAACCAGCACTGCAATCCACCAGCCCAGTTACTCACAGCTGGTGTTAGCTGCAGATACCACAGTGCCCACCCCCTCGTCCCTTAAAACAGGAGGAGGGGGACGTTTAGGGCGCTGGGTTTCAGTAGGGGTGACAGTGGGGTTTGAGGTGAAGTTGCTCTGCTCTGGTCTTCCTGTCTCTTGAGACTCCTCTGGCCTGGCTGCCTCAAAATCAGCTGGCGCTGGGACACAGGGCAGAGGGCACACTCACACAAGACGCTACACACGAGTAGCAGCAGCATGTTAGGAGCATCAACAGGACAGTGCTAAGTAAATATCTATGCGATAATACCAAAAGTGGAAGTGATCAGAGATGTTAAAGGGAAAACAGACGTGGGAGGAAAAAGGTCAACTTCATGTGCTGAATCAAGGGATAAAGGCAAATAATTACAACCATGAACAATGTTGACATGGTAAAGATAAAGGTTTTAGATCGCCAACTACCAAATTGTCCTTTTACCTGGTGGAGCCTCAGGCCTCTTTGGCTTAATGACGACTTTGGCCCCTCCTCCGAAGACTGCGGCCCACACCCGGTTATTGAGGGGATGTGCTGCCAGGCGGAAGAGTTCATTGCTGCTGTGAGTGCCCAGGCCATGGATTAGCAGGGAAAGATAAACTGCCACAACAGCTTCACACAGGAGCACACTGAGCTTTGGCTGGTCCTCGTCCCTCGCAGATGTCAACAATGAAATCAGGGACGACACACCTGCATAGAGGGGAAGCACATCCAACGTGATAAACGTGCAACAGATTACCCCCTAATTTACACAAATAACTTCCACAGGCAAACAAAAACACCATCTCAGCACCATCGAGAACCCATTTATGAAACCTTTTCAGGATGGCGTGATCAGTCTCTTTCTTTCCATTTCCTTCCCAGAGGCCACTGAGCTCCTATTATAGAACACCATCTGCCCCTCTGCATAAACACAGACTGCCTGCTTTGCTCTGCTCTCTCTCGTCCTGCTCTTCACATTTTCACAAAATACTGTCCTTGATGTTTACACAGAAAGCCATTTTCCCCATCCTATGCATCTGTGAGGATCCTCAAATATGACTTCAGTTTCATTTTGTAAAACTACAAATTAGAGCAAATGTGTTATTATATTCTAATCCAAATCCTCTCTTCAGTCAGAATCAAACCAACTCCCCAAATACACCACTGGGTAGCAAAGTAAGAGGTCTTATTACCTGGCCACTGTGCAGGTGCAGAGGTGGGAGTAATATGCTCTTCAATGCTTTCTGTGCGGAGTCGTTTCCTCTCACTGAGCAAAAGGCCCTGGTAAACCATCCCTGTAAACTGGTTGGCCTCTGTTTGACTGCTGCAACGCAACCAAAACATTAAACGATAAAGTCACAACAGCCCAAAACATGCATGTTCAACATTTTGTTAAATATATTTATTCTTCTTTCATAGTGTGAAACTCAAAGATACAAATGTCTGAACAGACCTGGAGTCAGACTAAGCTACACAAGCACAGCATCAAAAACAATAGTTCTCAACTACTAAATAGCAATGAGCGCATACTTTGAGCACAAGGGTAATGTGAAGCCAGTTTTGGTTTCTGGATCTGTTGCAATGCACGTGTTTACCTGTAGCTGTGACTGTCACAGAGTGCTTGATAGATGCAAGCAGACAGAGATGCTGCTAGCGTGTGCAGAGCGTTCACCTAAAAACATGAACATCACTTTTCATTATTCATCCCCAAACTGAACAACCAGACAGTAAGACTTTCAGTCATCTTAAAATGAAGTTAGAGATTTGTTTTTAAAGTACTGACCCGATCGTCCATGATGTCCGGATGTGGTGGGGTCTCCATGAGTGTGATGGTGTAGAGGATGTCGTGTATGTGATTGCTGAGGTGGAGAACAGGGTTGGCTATGACTGTCTTGGTGGGGGCAATGTAAGCAGATAACAGGGGCAGTGTAGTAGGCAGAGGCAAAGGGGACTGCAGCTGCTTCACTGTGGTCTCCTACAGAGTATGACAAAAAGTGAATTTGCCTTCTCTGTAAACTGTTTTGTACTAATAAAAAACAAACATATATAATGACATATGTATAAAGGTGCATGCATACCTGCTGGCTCTCCTGCAGGAGGAACAGAAGCTCCATGCGAACAGAGGTGACTCCGCCTCCCTTGGCTCCATGAAGGCTGCAGTAGGATAGAAACACTCTGAGCAGGGCCTGGTTCTTCCTCAGCCATGCCTTGCGCCTCTCAGAGTGCTGCTGTTTGGCCTGAAGCCGGCGGCGCTCCATCTGATGACGCTCATAGGCTCCGGCGTCTGTTCGCTCCAATACGTCATCTGATATGTCCACCGATGTTGAGCGTTCTCCCCAACGCTCCACCTCTGACTCTTCCTCCTTTCCTTCCACCTGAGTTGATAACGTTTATGGTAAAAAAAAAAAAAATAAAATAAATTACAATGAACCAGAACTGAAAAACATTTATAGAAACATTCAGCAGTTTTTAAAATAGGCTAAAACAACATCAAATAATATTAAAGTCGACCTTGTAGTTGCAGATTTTATGCATGGCTGCTATCTCCTTCTCCAGCCAGTTGTAGAGCTGAAAGCGGAGCTTCCCTCCGTCCACCTCAAAGCCTGTAGCCAATGTACGCAGCTCTGTCATGAGGATCTTCAGACAGGCACGGAACTTCAGCTGCTCTGCTATCACGTCGACCTCCGACTCGCCCTGAAATACATGCGAGTGACTTAAAGGACAAAGACCGTGCTTTGTAGCCTTGAATTTTATATTTGGGGCCGACCCAATTTGCAAATCAAGCCCAAAAACACTCTCTGACACCTTTGCTGCAAGTTTCCACCTTTTGGAGAAGACCCCACCAGAAAAAACATGTTTTTCTTTTCTCATTCAAGAACACTACATCTGAATGAGAGTCGAACCCTCACAATTGTTTTTTATTATAATAACGATTAAATTACATATCCTAATAAACATCATTTTCTCCCTGCTGAGTGTTCAGGCAGGTCTTCTTTGATGTGTTAACTCCAAATAAAAATCCTTTAAATGTAACATTTTGGTTTGTATCTGTCGTCTCCTATATGCCAGATAAGACAGTAAAGAAACTAGACAAGGATGTGCCTTCATACAACATCAAAATGAAGTTGTTTTTTTTTCCTGTTTTGGTATTTTAACTGTGCAACCAAAGGAAAAAAACACAATAAAATAAAATCTGAGATCTCCACAATTACTCAAGGAGATTCTAGATATTATTGCTACCTGTGAGTCCTCTCTTTGCAGTTTCTGGCTGCCTTTTCCTGAACCTTCCTCTCCTTCGGTTTCCAGCTCTGGTTTCTTCATGGTCAGACCACCATCGTCCTCATCCTCATCATCTTCCTTGACATCTCCCCAGTCCAGCTTCAGCTCATCTTCCTCTACCTTCACCATAGGCTGGCTCCAGTCCAACCCACCAGTGCCATCATTTCCTCCCCAGGCCTGTGTCGGTGCTGCTGGAGAGCCCCAGTCCAAACCTCCCTGAGTGCCATTTTCCAAGGGTTGGCTTGTGTTTAAATTGGCCTTGGATGAAGCCTTGCTGAGAGGCGATGAGCCAGACTTCTTGCAAACCTTGGGGATCTTGGAAAGTACTTCCAGAGCTAAAACTGGGCAGCCCACCTACAAGATTCAGAGATTATATAATATGTATATGAACTTTTGTTATATAATCTCGGCATGCATGCTTTTGTAGTTATCAGAATGATACATAGGGGGATGGAAGTGATAAATTACAATTATCTTTCTTATTGTAACAAAGTGGATTTTTTTGTCTACAATGATGATTATGTAAAAGGTATGACATCAAACAGCAACAGCTAAGGCCTAAATCTGAATCCTAAATTCACAAACTCTGGTGGGTCAAGCAAAAATGTTAGTTTCTTAGTTACAGCTTATCTAATTTCCTTCATTTCACACTCAATGACATCCTGGCTGGGTTAATGCAACATGTAATTGAGAGCCTCCAAGTATAGTTTTTATTCCAGTCTATTTTTTCCTGTTATAACAATGCTACATTTCATTTCCCTTTAGAGGAGTAGAAAGAGAGCAAATTCAGCAGATCTTCATGGAGCAAAAATACAATAATGTTCTGTGATCGAGCCCAACAACAATATCATGACTTATTACTGCATTTCTGCTAAACTACAAGGCAAAAATATTCTTTCTCTTTCCCTGCAAAATTGTATGCGACTGCAGTAAACTGCGTGTAACAAATTTTGCATCCTTTGATAGTGGAAGTTGATTCTTGTGTAAAGCTGTTTGCTGTGTTTGTGATTTATTTATGAAGCTCATGAACATCACGGTTTCACCCTATCCTGTTTACCCTAGTCCTGCGATTTCAGAGGAAGCAGTCTGGACATTAAAAATTGATCATCAGTTACAGGCACAAGCAACAAAGTGCACTTGAATTTATAGGCTAAAAATGTTCTTTGCTAGTTGTGTCAGAAGGCGATGATTTCACTAATCTTTTACTCTTGTCCTTACTTCAATTGTAACTGCCTCACTTTATACTACATATTTATACTTACACATATAATGTACAAGTTCCCAACTCCATCAAGAGAACTGGATTGGAGTAAATAGCTAGATTAGTATGGACTCACCTTGAAGTGTGCATTGGCCGTAGTGAAGAACAGTTTGCGCTCTATGAGGTTGATCTCATCTGCGCTGCTCTTTTCAGCAGTGAGGCCTACTGTTGTTGCTGTGCCCGCTGGATTTGCAAAGTGGCGGCGAATGATCAAAGGGTGTGTCCTTAAGTAGTTATAGAAGCTAAACACCACAGGGTTGCAAGCCTTAACCATCACATCTGATGCACAAAAATGGAAAGAAAAGGGAGAAAATATTTATTTCAGGTGAAAACAACATGAATAATGCACAATGGAACGTGCCGTTTAAAAATCACTAAAATGTCTTCAACCAACTAACCAGGGTTCTCATCGTCCTCTTTTGGGATTCGCTCCAATAATGTGTCCAAGGCTCGCGTGTAGTCTTTCATGATCCAGTAGGCTATGCTGCGGAGGAACGGATCGGGGTGCAACCTGGAACAGTGGTAACCACTCCCGTCCCTATTGCAGCCCAAGACCTTCTCATAAAGGAGGCCTTGGCAGGTGGATGAATTCTCAAAATCAGCCTCATACAGCCTTGCTACTATCATGGCTAACTGGAGATCCTCCATCTTCTCCAGCAATACCTAAACACCATGAAACAGCGTGATGAGTTAACGGTGCAGGTTTTTTTCTTTAAAGAAATAACAAGCCAAGTGCAAAAAGTTAAAGATTTCTGCAAGGTACAAACAGAAACTCACACTTCCTTTTCTGCCCATCTGTATATTTTGACTGTGTGTTGAGAAAAATCTAGGCCAACAAAGACTATGTGCTACTGTTATGCATCTTATTATTTATATAATTTAGGCTTCTCTTTTGTGATTTAAAGGCTGAAGACCCACTCTGTCATCAACATATTTCTGTACCAATATCACCTTAAAGAGAGACGACTTTATGATATTGCTGCTGCAAGTTACGCTGAAATATGCTACTGGAGTAAACACAGCGTCAGTAAGTTGTCTGTGCACTATTAAAAGTCCTCAAACCTCTATGGCATCTTTGAGGGAACCAGCCAACAGGAAGAAGGCAGCCGACTGTTCAAAGCGCTGCTTTCCCAGTAGGGAGAAAGCATTTTTGAGAGCTGCCTTTCGCCAGCGGTCTTCACTGAAGTTGTTTTTGAAGAACTGAGTCATCTTCTCGTCATGCTGAGACCTGAAAGAACAAAGCCACAGAGTTTGGTATCCATTCTGCTTTAGCAAGAAAATTCACTTAAAACCTCTTGTTCTGAACATTGGAAAAATTATTCAAATTAATTATGTGTTTAGAGAAAATGTCCAACCTGAAGAGTCCCCACAGGACAGCTTTCTTCTTCATGGCCAAGTAGAACAGGGCAGCATCTAAAGGGTCATTTTGCCTCTGGAATGCAGCTTTTCCCAACTGATTATAAACAAGCAATAGTCGTTATTTAGTTATTTCTAAAGAGTTATCAATATTTACCAATTGCTTTGATTCATAAAGTCTTTACAGTAACTCCTAGCTGTTCCTAGCTCCTATTTACTAGAAATGGAAAACTCCTGTAGGAAATTAATTACATTACAGAGTAAACTGGATGGTAAGTTTCCTTTTCTAGTTCATATACTCACCTAGAAACTGAGGCAGATATTGCCATAATCAGAATCAGAATCAGAATGGGTTTATTGCCAAATGTTGAGCAGGTTTACAACAATCAGCATTGTAATCAGCATTACATTTTGATTTTTATATATATAAATACGCATATTTATTCTGGTACCTTCTCCACCATTTTCCTCAGAGTGTTGATGTTTCTTATCCACCAACCCACACCCACGGCCCGGAGCTCAGACCACTGTGGGTCGCCTCTCTGCATTGCTGGGATCATGTTCAGCATCTCTTCCTCTGCCTCTGAGTGGAACGCCCATGCAAAGTGACACGTTGAGAGGCCTGCAATAGAAGCAGATAGTTGGATCGGGATAGTGAATAATAGGGATAGTGAAAGGAGCAATATACCCCATAACTGTCATACAAAACGTTTTGTATACTCGTCTCACAGCAGCAGCACCATGAGCAGAGTACTTTACCTTGGTGGAGCAGCTGCATGCGGTAGAGTGGGGGCAGAGAGGTGAGCAGGCAGGTATGAAGACGCATGGCGAGCAGGTACCTTAGTCCACACTCATCAAGAGCCTCGCCACCTACACAAATACCAGCAGTTGATCAGTTTTCCCCCCAAAGACCACTCAACAAGAGGGCAAAGACCTTTAAACTCAAGTATCACTTGAGTTCATGTGATCCTGTCACACAATAGGTCTCCAGTCCTTGAACCTTCTTACCCTCTTCTCTGCTTACTTAGCACAGGAACAACCTGCTAATGTCTTCCTCACAAAAGACTAAATAAAAAGAACGAAAAACCGAAGTAAAAAAAGGCAAAAGATACTGAAAAAGAGAAAGGAGCAGTTTAACCACCAAGATTTGATAGCTGGCGAATGACTCAAGAAAAGTATTCCTTTCCTGTTTGTTAAAAACATTTATTTAACTTTAATGCAATATTGGACCGATTTGCTAGGTTTCAATTAAATACCAAGACTTAGAACCAATCTGCTTGCTAAAAATATGTAATCAACCTTTACTGCAGCAGTGCAATATCAGTAAGGATGCTGTTATGACTTCTTTTTAAGGAATACAGTGTTTATGCCAAATGTCAGATGTATTATATTGTACACAGTCTCCTGTACATATCATAAGTACGACTGGAACACACACAAACTAGACAGACCTGTGTACTGTTGATCAGTGGAGCTTGCGACCTCAGCACTTGTGGTTGCAACAGTATCAGCCAAGGCCACCAAGAACATCTGCTCTAGGCGGGTCAGGCCTGGAAGGCTGGAGTGCATGAGGTGACTGGACAGCACCTGGACACAATTGAGAAGAAAGCAAGTGAAGCAGAGAACTGATAAACAAATATTACTTCTCCATAAGTAGATTTTTATGTAAAGGGAAGCCTATTTTTTATTTCATTTTTACCTGAGCATGTTCTGGTCCAAAATAGGTAGGCCCATATTGAGAGAGGTTAATAACTCGGGATTTTTTCTCTGGTTTATCTGTGGCAAAGTTTACAAAGTCATCCGTGGTAACTGTTGGCACCTGTTAATGCAGGAAGAGAAGAGTTTAAAGTCCTTACGTGCAGGTAAACCTTTAACAACAAAATCTGTTCAAGTCTCAACTCTTCCTACCTGGAAGAGGTCAGCATACTGGTCCTCTGTGGACTTTTGGGCTGCCTCACCATCAGTCCCTTTAGTTCCCTTAGCATTCTCTTCAGGTCCTTTATAAGAGGTGTCTAGATCAGCCAACATGAGGGAGTACAGAGGCAAGGGAGGGATGGAGTTGATCTCTGTGTAGTCCCTGCCTCCGTCACGGCCCGACACTATGGTGTCTTTTGCTGTGCTGCCAGTAACGCTGATTGTCCGAGACAGATGTCTCCTGGCTCCGCCCTCACCTGCCTCCACATCCCTAACCACAGCGACTTCTCCAGCAATACATTTTACCAGGTGGGCGAGGATGGCCTGACACACACAAAAAAAGACCAAGACTTTATTAAAATCAGCTAATCCGCATCAAATCGTGTAAAAAACACTGAATAAAAACTCACTAGATTTCACTTGGATGTTTTCACTACTGAATGAGGTAGAAATGGACTCACCTTGGCACGCCGAACTCTGCCCAGGTCCATGAGTTCCAGCAGCTGGGTTGGATGGTACTGAGGAAGAGTTGGGGACAGCGAGTGAGCTGCTTCAAAGAGTCCTCCTTCTTGAAGTCCTGCCGGGGCACGAAGGGCCTCATCTACTGCAGTACTCCCCTCAAACACACTCTTTGACCTGGCCCTCCCTTCAAAGATCGAGGAGGACACTGTGCTTTGACCTCCGGCTATGTCTGCTGATGAAAGGTTGCCTTCTTCTCCCTCACCGGGCTTCTTGTCCTGATGCCACTGTGCATACACATGCATTTCACAGTCCATGCCCACCACTAGGATGCCATCCCTTACCCAGGAAAGGGAGACCGGCAGCGATGGGGTGCCATCCACAGATGACAGGAGGTCAATGGTCCGAAGCAAAATCCAGCGTGAGCGGATCCCCTGTTTGATACTGCCCCCTAGAGGAAGGGTGATAACAGCCACACCCTCCTTGCTGCTCGTCTGCTCATTGACCACACCAGAGATACGGCCATACATAAGAATGTTGGAGCCCACTCCCACAGTGAGGATGTGCGATCCATCCTCCTTTGACAGCCAGTCCAAGTGCACGTAGTGCTTAATGTTGGGTGAGCTATGGTCTCTGCTCATGTACAAGTCAGACCTGAGGTGAAGAAAATGAATAACCTATCAGACATACAAGCAAAACACTTACTCTGACAGAATATGATAAACGTAATAGTTCCTGACCTGCTGTAGACAAAGAGATTTGAGTCCACACTGACTCTTGGATCCAGGGTGGAAGAGGGTCTGGCGAAATCATCCAGGTGGACAGTTTGCTCTAAAACCCACTCTGAGCCACCAGTAGACTCACACTCGTAGATGGACACATGCATAGAGAAGTCTTCTATGGAACTTAGACTCTGAGGACAACAGAAGACCGTTTGATTTAACATGACTGCTGTGACAAATCAGTAAGACAGTAAGGCTCTTAATACTTTTTACATGCACCTTAACACTAAATACACGGACTTGCTTATAAGCCAGACTGCTGATGTTAAACCTGAACTTATTTTCACTTCAGTGACATCTAGCTAGTTTTTAATCCCTTCTCACTAATGCTTATCATTTGTAGATGCAGCCCAAATGCAAAACTTGATCATTCTCCACTTTACATAAAAGTAAAATAATATGCTGACACAGGGCATTAGTATGCATTAATGGGAGAGTCCAGGGTCCAGCCAAATGATGTTTCTTTGCCCAATTTACATTTTTATTGCATTTTTCTTACACTTCAAGGTAATTTACACAATTTCTATGCTGCTAGTTTTTTTTGTGGTATAATACATTCACAATACAAATACAAAGCCAAATTCTAATTTCCTACCTGTCCTTGTCGTGGCTGTTTGAAAGCCACAGCCAGCCTGCCAATGTAAGAACACGACACAGCTACAGGCCGGCCTGACACACACACAGCACTGTTGTTGTCCTCCTCTTCATTCATCAGAGCCCAGGGCTCCCAGCGGTACACCCGGTTGTCCTCGCCATCCATACCATTCCCATCATCACCCTCCACAGCACAGTGCCAGAACCGCACTCGGGAATCAGAGCAGGTTGTAACAATCAAGTATGGAGCCAGGCACACGGGGTAAATAGAGGAGGAACTCAGATGTCCTGATAGAAAGAGGAGACAAAATGAAATTTAGGAAGATTTTTCTTTAGCATATTCTTTCATTTAAACCCACCAGGAAACTAATTTCCTCAAAACTGAATGATAAAGACACACAACCTATTGAATATACTGTGTCGACAGGCATTGAATTATTACAGTAAGTAAGGACAGCTGAAATGATGCATTAATTTATGTGTAAAAAGAAAAAAGAAAGAGTTTTTACTAGTGCTGTCAGCGTTAATCTGTCAGCTGCACGGCGTCAACGCGTTAGCGAGGTTAGCTCGTTAATGCGTTAGCGCTGTGCAGCCCCACGCATAGGGCGACCCGCGCTAACTCGCTAACGGAGATTTACCGCGTTAATGCGGTTATGGCGTTAACGTCATTTTAACGAGATTAACGCTGACAGCACTAGTTTTTACACATCAGCAACAACAGCATGGTTATACTCATAAGTTTATATTCCAACCTGCAGATGGGGTCGCCCTAGTAACCTCCACCCCATGAGGAAGGTCAAGGCGTTTGCTGTAAACCAGCTTCGAGCTGAGGATCAGTTTGCTAGCAGATTGCAAGTTAGCTGTTGAAGTTGACCGTGGCAAGGGTCTGACAGGAGACGTCTCTGGAGATGAGTCAGCATTCACAACTTGATTGGGAACCATCAGCTGGCTCTGGAAGCTGTAATCTGGGCTTGGCTCATCTGCACACAGAGGCAACACATCAGAAGAGACAAGTTAATCTAAATTTAAAAAAGCAGACTTCACATTATTTTTCATTTTCACCTATAAATGCTTTGCTTCACGCACCAAAACACTTACCCACACAGGCCTGCACAGACTTAAGATGTAGATGCCACATCTGCAGAACAGAGTTCCTGTTGAGATCCTTTTCGATCACCACCAGGAAAAACTTCTCAGAGAAGGGAGGAGGTTGGTAATCTGGATAGAGTAAAATGCAGTATTATCGTCATCTAATGACAACTGGGCTGTAAAATAGGAATAAACAGACCGACACAGAGTTTAACAGAGTGCTATACCTCCCCCAGGTGGAAAGGCTGGTGTGTTTGCTTCTGGTTCTTTCTGGGGCTTGTAACCTAGAATGAAGTCCTCTTGGAAGACATGTAGCAGCTGTGTACTGGCTCCACACTGGAGGCACATGGACATAGCATCACACAGTTTACTATATCTATTGATCAGGAGGTTTCAGTAGTTCATGCCAAGAATTTTGGTCTGTCATTGATCTGAAGTGGGTGAGAAAAAATACAGAGCAGCTGCTAACCTGGTTTGTAATAGCATCCAACTCTATGATACAGCCGGGTCTGGCTGTGGACTGCTGGCTGACGATATTGAACACTTCGCCCACGAGTTTCTAAGAAGAGATATACAAGGAAAAAATAAAAACACAAAAAACACATAATCCACTTTGTATTTCATCATACTGCATTTCATTTAAAACCATTGGAGTGGTAGAAAGTGTTGCATAATATTTTTTATATTGTACAGAGGAATGAAGTCTGGAAATTGTTATAAGGGCATGAGGAAAACACATATTTTGCTTCAAAAACAACATGGCCACATGTCCTATAAATTCAGGATCTGTGTGACTGATGTAATAGTTGTTAGGTTATTTAAAAGCTGGCCTATAGCAAAAGTTAACATCTGTGAATAATGTGTGTATTTGACAGCTGCTGTTTTATGGTTGGTGTACACCTTTAAGCCAAACAAAGCCAACAAAGCAACACATAAGCCTGATTTTAACTCAGTTCTTGGTCCCTCATGACAAATTCTAAAGTTCCGCAGTGTGAGTAATGAAAACCCAGATAGGTCTGTGAAGGTTCTCAGTCATCCAGGTCATCGTAGTCAAAGGAGCTTGCAAAGAAAAGCATCTGGACTTCTTTAAGTTACTTGAAGACGTTTCACCTCTCATCCGAGAAGCTTCTTCAGTTCTAAGGTCAAATGGTGGAGAGTCCCAGATATAAACCTAGTGGGAGTATCCCCCACAGAGGGACAAAAGGACCCCCTGATGAGCCAAGGTGTGAAACTGGCTGTGGGTCCCAATCAGCCAGGGTTTCGGGTGAGCTCATTGTGAAATCTGGCCCCACCTTATCATGCGAATTCCTGAGGTCAGATGGCCCAGGATGTGACTGGGCGTTAAGGCGTCTGGGAAGGGAACTCAAAACTGGATTATAGATGGCAGACGGTTGGTGTCGTAAACCACCGCCTCTGTTCAAAGACGGTCACTCACAGTGGACATAGATGGCTTCTTTCACTCCTCTTTCAAACCATCTGTCCTCTCTGTCCAAAATGTGAACATTGGCATCCTCAAAAGAGTGACCTTTATCCTTAAGATGCAGATGGACTGCTGAGTCTTGTCCTGTGGAGGTGGCTCTTCTGTGTTGTGCCATGCGCTTGTGAAGTGGCTGTTTGGTCTCTCCAATGTAGAGGTCTGGGCATTCCTCGCTGCACTGTACAGCATACACCACATTGTTAAGTCTGTGTTTTGGCGTTTTGTCTTTCGGGTGAACCAGTTTTTGTCTGAGCGTGTTGCTGGGTCTGAAATGCATCCAAGGATGTTATGCTTGGAGAAAAACTGGTTCACATTTTGGACAGAGAGGACAGATGGTTTGAAAGAGGAGTGAAAGAAGCCATTTATGTCCACTGTGAGCGACCATCTTTGAACAGAGGCGGTGGTTTACGACACCGTCTGCCATCTATAATCCAGTTTTGAGATCCCTTCCCAGACGCCTTAACGCCCACTCACATCCTGGGCCATCTGACCTCAGGAAATCGCATGATAGGGTGGGGCCAGATTTCACAATGAGCTCACCCGAAACTCTGGCTGATTGGGACCCACAGCCGTTTTCACACCTTGGCTCAGGCGATTAGAGGATCATAAGGGGATCTTTTGTCCCTCTGTGGGGGGACACTCCCACTAGGTTTATATCTGGGACTCTCCACCATTTGACCTTAGAACTGAAGAAGCTTCTCGGATGAGAGGTGAAACGTCTTCAAGCAACTTAAAGAAGTCCAGACGCTTTTCTTTGCAAGCTCCTTTGAAAACCCAGATACATTCACATAAACCTTAAACGAAAACTATCACATTGCAGTGAGCAATAACAAAACAGTGCATATATACTCACAGATGTTTCAGGATCTGACAGCTCATCCAGTAGTTTCCTGGCATCCACAACAGCTTGATAGAGACGCAGGTTTTTACCATCTGATGCCACGAAGCAGGCACTGGCACTGTTACAGTAAGTTCCTGTTAGACACAACACAAAGATTGCAGGCTTAATATTGGGCAATGCACATAACTCTGAAGGACACTCATAAATGGAGCCATCCAAGAAAACTTCTTCAAAGAGCAATAATCGGGACAAACTAGATTGAGAATGGGTTTGAATTAGAAAGGGTATATTTTTTTTTCCTTTCAAGACTTATGGCATCAGTATCAATAAGACAGAAGAACACTGCATTTTGACCGCAAAGCTGGAACATACTGCTGATTCGTTTGCTACTGCTGGAACTGAGTAGCTGTGACAGTTGTTCAGTATTTCCTGAGAAATTCCGAGAGAATATCCTCCTGCCACCTGGACAAAAAAAATAACTAAGTGCAGCAAGAGTCTCAGCAAGAGTGAAAATGTCCCTCTTAATCAAAATTCTTGTTATTAAGCTACTACTACTACCACCACCACCACCACCACCACCACCACCACCACCACCAACAACAACAACTCAAAAATCAGCTTTATATAAAAATGTACGGTATATTTACCAAGTACAGTGCTGGGTACTAGCGTGGGTAGCCAAGCAACATTGCTGAAGGCAGAGGTGTGCAGAGAGTTGATACGGGCCAATTCTGAGACGCCTCCAGTGCAGGACAGGGGTCCAATGTGGTCCACTCGCCACAAAATCAGCTCACTGTAGATGGCGTTGGGGTCATGGAAGGTCCTTGTGGCTGCATTACGAAGCTGCTTCCTTAATAATGGATAACAGTTACAATTACTAGCCTATCACCAGCAAACTAAACCCATTATTGACGGCTTCAGTTCTCTACCTCTACTTCATGCTATACCTGGGAAGACCCTTTGGTAGGGGAAAGGTAGGAGGCTGCTCTCCTTCCAAACTTCCAGGGGCTGAGGGAGGGGTGAGCAGGGCATTGTGGTGAGAGGAGGTCAGCAGCAGCGGCAGCACTGTGTGACAAGCTTGGTCATTCAGATGGAAACGATGGCCGCAGTACCGAAACTTATGAGATACTGTCAGTACATTGGAGAAGTCAGAACGCTCTGCAAATGTCACAGCCCACTGCAGACAGAGGAATCAAAGCTTTTTGTGAGGGAAACAGAATATGCAAAAAAACATCAAATTATAGTGTGAACTGCAAAATGATAGATTGTCTGAGAATTGCGTCAAGCCTGTGGAAACATCTTGGGCTAAAGTGGCAATTTATCAAAACATGTGAGCAAAGCCCTCAGAAAGAAGAGCGAGGTTAACCTCAACCTCGTACCTGGTTAAGAGATCCATCAACATGCTTGGAGACCATCATGACAGCTGGACTAATGTGAGGGTTGGGAGGGGAGGTCACAGCAGCAGAACTAAGGCCAGCTGAGGCTGAAGCAGAGTGGGACACATGTTGGACTATCCTTCCCTGCTTGCCTACTCCAGCGCTTACACCCTCAGTCAAAGTGCAGGCATACATGAGGATGTTTTTACTCAGTGAGTTGGCATCTCCTGTGGGAAACGCCACCGGAATACGGGAGGAGAAGGACACCTGGAGGAAAATAAAAACAGTTGCGAATATTTTCTTAGTGTCTTAACCCTTAAATCAACATAATAATTCAGCTTCCTAATGATATTCCTTTTGGATTACTCATCTGTGCTAAACCAACTCAAACACGTATTTAACTTGTATTGTGTAGATATGTTTTAATATTAGAGCATTAAAGTCTTTTCATACTCTACTGTATTTTTGCAGTCAATGCAAAAGGGATATTTTCGAACAAATGTAAACATCTGTGCAGCTGAAGCCCAAAATTCAGTCCTTTTAAATTTAATATCCTGTTTGGTCCTCCTTAGAGGAGTGCTGAAGTGCTGCTCTTTCTAGGACAGCCGGATGCTACAGTGCAAGCTTCTCGCTGCATATCAAAGTGAAAATTAGGTGAAAAATTACTTGGGCTCTAACTTTATTAAAATGACAAAGACTTCCTTCAGTAAGTTATAACAGCTTTTGCTAATTAACATTAATTCTGTGGGTAACTTGATAAAGCGCAGAGTACTCTCCATAATTCTCTATTGGAGAAAATGAAAAAAATATATTCTGAATGTCAAATACAGCTGGAGGAATGCTGAGTCAATTTATATTTGAGAAAAAACAGTCACACAGTTTGTGCTGTGAGCAAGGTGTGTACGAGCAAGTAAACGACTGAATTCAATTTAAAACAGAAAAGTTACAATTTAGGAAAAGAGATTATGATTTGCTTGAAAAATGTTTTTCATATTCTGAATTTTTGCGCACACCTGAACCTGTCTGAAGATGCCCTGGTTGAATTCGTCCAAGTATTTTACATGCCAAACCAGGAAAGATCCATCCAATGGATGGATGGTAAACAGCATGTCTGGGCTCTTGTTCCACTCTGTGATCAGAGTCTCCATCTTCCTCTCTAGCAGCATGGAAGGCAGAGGCATGCTAGAGCTGGATCCTGGGGAGGATGCCTTGGTGCTTCCCTGCTCCCCTGACTCACCCTCTTCTCCTTGCTCTGAGGATGCTTTGTCAGACATCTCATCCAGGTCTGGAAAAAACAAACAAAAACAAAAAATTATTTAGTCTTACACGTGCCCTTTAACATGGTAGGTTTTAAGCAGCCTTATATATTGTTAGCCTGGTCATACCAAAGTCAAACTTCATAGGGGATCCTTCAGGATCCAAGGGGTCCTCAGTAGTTTGGTCCAGCTGTTGTTCAGAGAATTTACGGAGTTGCAGCATAAAAAGGTCCATGGATGAAGTGAAGCTAAGATCCTTATTATTGAGCCAGTGAACCACAAAGCCTCCGCCACCTGTGCCATCGTCTGGGTTAAACACTGCAGAGTCAGCTAGCACTGATGGGATATCTGACAGACAGAAACATGGCAGGAGCACAAATATTACACAAGCTTAGATTAAGTTTACAGCTCCATTCAATGTGCACATTGATTCATTTTAAAACCCAGTCCAACAAAAAACACTACCTGTGTTGGGATTAATACTGGCCGAGATATGGAAGTGACACAGGGCATTGGCATGATGAGTGATGTGGCGGTGAGTGTGTGCATCCTGTGTGCCCAGCTGAGAGGGCAGCAGCTCACTGTGTGCCACTAAAGCAGAGGACCGTCGCCGGCCACGGCGCAGATGTTTTAGGTGGTGGATTGACTAATTAGAGAGGGAGCACAGGAATAAAGGCAAGAGAACAGGTCTGTGTTATTCCTTTCTGAGAAATATTCCATTTTTTGGTCATTTATGAATTATTTCTGCTGAGATTGAACTAAGTGTACCTCCAAAGCATGTTGGATCTTGTCCTTATTGCCTGCCAGGCCTGGCAGGCTAGAGCTGAAGGACTGTGTGTTCTCAGTGATCTGTCCACCAAGCAGACTGTCTTCAGGTAACAGGGTCTCCGACCATAATCTACACACTCCATCCTCACAAGATGTCAGCAACACATTGCACACTGAACCCCTAGAAAATAACACAAGAATGTAATCGTCCTTCAGTAGTTCTTTTTTTGATTCATTTTGCCTTTATTAAAAATGTTCAGTCAAAACACATTTTAGGGACACAACAACAATTTCTTAGAACAAGAGTTAAGTATGCATACCCCATGACTAAAATAAAATTATTGCTGGATGCCCAGTTATTGAACCACGTTTTTAACCAAGTGCGCTGAATATCGTTCTGGCCTAGTAACGCATCACTCAAAGGAGGCAAAACCTCATTTTATAGCCAAAACATTATGTCTGGCTTTAAAAGACAACAAGCACGCACAACAAAAGTGGACAAATAAACACGTTTACAGCATATTATGTGTGTGATCATGTGTGCTTTCTTACTTGGGCATGTACTTGCTGGTCTTCCTCCAGGACACACCAGTGACCGAGCGAGGATGAGCCAAGTAAACAAAGGAGAAGTGAACAGGAAGAGGCTTTTTATCAGACGGGTCCTGGACCACCACTGCGGATCTCCAGCCAGTAGTGGGATACCAAACCTTGAGTAAACAGTCATCCTGTACATGTGCAGAAAATCATTATATAGGCAAACTGAGGTACAAAAAAATGTTTCAACAATTTGCCATTTATAAAAAAATGTTAACATGAATCTTCAACCTTTCCAATTGTGGCAAAATACTCTCCATCAGGAGACCACTTGGCTGCGTGGACAGACGCAGCGGTCCTAAAAGAAAAGGAAAAAGAAACAAAAACAATATCAGCTATTAAGGTTTCTCATGTGATGCCAAACACATTCCTCAAGAGCTGTTCACCACGTTGGACATAATGCAATCAATGGTTGTTAGGCAATAAGATTCTCAACTGGCAGGAAATGGAAGCTCCATCAGATTGAAAGCTCTCGTTGAGTGAAATCCGTCACAAAGAAAGTGCTATAGCAAAACGTCACTGAGCAGTCTATAGCAGCGGTCCCCAACCTTTTTTGCGCCACGGGCCAGTTTATGCCCGAAAATATTTTCACGGACTTGCCTTTAAGGTGTTGTGGATAAATACAACAAAATAAAACTAATACCAGTACCGAAAAAAATATTTATTCATAACACACGTGAAAAGACCCAGGAAAACAGAGTTAACGATGAAAACGATAACAAAATAACGCTGAAAACCGATAAAAACCCTGAAAACCTGAGCCTCAACTCTCGCGGCCCGGTACCAAACGACTCACAGACCGGTACCGGTCCGCGGCCCGGGGGTTGGGGGACCGCTGGTCTATAGGACTGCAACTGTAACTGAGAGCTTCAGCCATTATTTTCCCCAGCAACCACTTCCAACCTTCTGGGAAATACTCGTTTCCCCCCCATTATTATAAATCCTCAAGTGATAATCCCCCCTTAGACTGTCTTGGTGCAAAACAAAGACATAAATCATGTCTCCTGGAAGGGGGAGGACGTATCACAGGCAGGGCACAGCGAGCTGAAATCTCTGAAACCGACTGGCCTTCACTTCCTACGAGACAGAGAAGCTCTTCTACCCCTGTATACGGGAGGAAACAGGACTGGACAACCGTGAATAGGAAGGTTAACAACAAACCTCCAAAACAACTGAATGTGAAACTGCAGAACAGATTTGCTCCACTATCAAAGGACCCTGGATCTATATCGGACAACCATCCATCTAAAAGCAGCGAAATAAGGTCTGAAAATCTGTTGAAAAGTGAAAGGCCACAGGGAAAGCTAAAGGCTAGGCCTGAAACTCTGATTGTGGGTGACTCTGCCGTAAAGGATGTACAAAGGATGTGCGGTAAGAACACTAAAGTCCTCTGCTTTCCTAACGATATGGTCAACAACCTGAAGGAGAGAATTCTTCAAATTGCAGATGAATATCCAACTGTGACAAACATTGTTCTGCATACAGGGTCAAACGATGTGTCCAAACAACAGTCGGAGGTTCTGAAACGGGACTTTACTGGATTATTAAATACTGTAAACTCTCTGAATGCAGCTGTATTCATCAGTGGACCTGTACCGCCGGTCAGAGGAGGAGACGAGAGATTCAGCAGGTTGTTTACACTGAATAAATGGCTTATATCAGCATGTGCTGACCACTCAGTGCACTTTATCGACAACTTTAATATTTTTTGGGAACGCAGGCATCTGTTCAAAGCAAATGGATTTAATTTTAACAAGTCAGGGGTGAAACTGTTCACCTCCAACTTGTTTTATTCCATACGTCATCCATCCGTGCTTGGTGCCAAGGCTGAGATAAACGAGGAGTTATCTCATAAAGAGGAACAAACAGTACTCCAAGAACAGACAAAGCCCAGCAGAAACCTTGAGGAGGAGCTCCATTTGCCCCCACCCGGGAAGAGCCTCAGAAAGGAGAGACATCCATGGCATCTGAGGAAGAGCCTCAGAAAGGAGAGACATCTAAGGCAAGAAGAGGGGTCCCTATTTGCCTCCAACTCTCTCAACAACACCAACGACCAGGACAAGGGACCACGACCTTCCCCAGTCCCCCAAACCCCTGACAGGCCATCACCCTCCTCCCCCTCCCTTTCTCCCTCCTCCCCACACCTGAAATTCACTGAGGAGATGATGGAGCGGGTCAATGCTGGGCTCAGATCTACCCCCCGTCCCAATCCCTTTTTGTCCCCCATAAACCCCCCACCAGAGCGGCCAAAGGTTCGCCATCGAGCCCCACCCTCAACAGAGCAATCGAAGTCACATTGCCCAGCCTCGCCCCCCTTAGTTCCTCTTCATGCCCTGTCTCCGCAGTCTGATGTGTGATGTGTGAAGGGTCCGGGCTGTGAGGATTATGGCAGTGATGACTTTTCCCAGGAGAAGCTGGGACCCTGTTTACTAGAAGGTTTTAAAATTTCTGTACTTTTAGGTGACAGGAGACATGTGGCCTGGTCAAAACACAGAGAGCTGCACTCTAAAAGATCTTTAAACATAGTAAACATACCTTGTGTGCCACAGACTGCTCCCAAACACGAGGGGACAAGTAATACCTCTAAAACACTTAAGTTGGCTTTATTAAACATTAGATCTCTAGCTGGGAAAACATTTTTAATTAATGATTTAATCACTGAGCACAGCCTTGATTTTATGTTTTTAACTGAAACTTGGTTGGACCAAAGTAATAGTGGAGCTGTTCTCATCGAGACGACCCCTCCTAACTACAGTTTTATCAGTGAGGTCAGGGCGAGCAGGAGAGGAGGAGGGGTTGCTGTCTTATTTAATGAATCATTTCAATGTAAGCAGCTATCTCCTGGAAGTTTTCAGTCTTTTGAATATGTGGCTTTACAGCTGAAGGCCCCATCCAAAGTTGTGTTTCTTAATGTTTACAGGCCTCCCAAATACTGCACAGACTTTTTTAATGACCTCAGTGAACTGCTGTCTGTGATCTGTGTTGATTTTGACTGTGTAATTATTGCTGGGGATTTTAACATTCATGTGGACAACCCTCAGGACAAAGGGACTAAAGACCTGAGTAACACTCTGGGCAACTTTGGGCTGACTCAGCATGTAACAGAGGCCACACATAATAGAGGACACACTCTTGACCTACTGATCTCCAAAGGCCTGAGCATTTCAAAGGTTACTGTGTCTGATGTGGGCCTGTCTGATCATTACTGTGTTTTCTTTGAAAGTAAAATCTCAGCCCACACAAATATATCAACAACAGTGATCACAAAACGGTGTATAACTGAACACAGTAGTGCAATTTTTAACCAGGTCTTCCCATTAACACCTGACCTGCCCAGAGGGTCAGTCAATGAGCTCGTCAATAGCTTCAATGCTAACATGTTAAATGTAATGGACACTATTGCTCCCATTAAGGTGAAGGTTATCTCTGGAAGGAAAAAGTCTCCATGGAGAAACTCCACACTGGTGAAAAATGAAAAGAGAGTGTAGGAAAGCTGAGCGCAGATGGAGAAAAACAAACCTCCAGGTTCATTATGACATTTATAAAGAGAAACTTCACAATTATAATTTACAACTGAGGAATGCAAGGAGGTCCTACTTCTCTGACATCATCACTAAAAACAGCCATAATGCTCGGGTCTTATTTTCTACAGTTGACAGGCTAACAAACCCTCCTGTGTCAGTGGCAGCTGAACTTCATTCGACCATGGCCTGCAATGACTTTGCCAAATTCTTCCCTGAAAAAATCCAAAAAATTAGACAAGCAATTGGTACATCAACAGCAGATCCAGGATATGTACTGTGTCCACCAAAAAACTGTTTAAACACCATGAAACAGTTTCAACCTATTAACAGCAAAGACCTGGAGGACATCTTAGGTCAACTGAACTCCTCCTCCTGCTGTTTAGATGTCCTGCCAACAAGTTTTTTCAAAAAGGTCTCAAAGACTTTAGAGTCAGACCTGTTACAGATCGTCAACTTTTCTTTATTATCAGGTGTGTTTCCAGAATCACTAAAAACTGCTGTAATCAAACCTATACTGAAAAAGGACAATCTTGACAAGACACAAATGAACAACTACAGGCCGATCTCAAATCTCCCGTTTTTAAGTAAGATCATTGAAAAAGCAGTTTCTCAACAGCTCAGTTACTTCTTAAAACAGAATAATTGCTACGATGCCTTCCAGTCAGGTTTTAGACAGAACCACAGCACTGAAACCGCTCTGACCAAAGTGTTTAATGACATATGTCTAAATACAGACAGTGGAAAAATGTCAGTCCTAGTTTTACTGGATCTCAGTGCAGCATTTGATACAGTTGACCACAACATATTACTCAAACGACTGGAGAACTGGACAGGTCTTTCAGGAACTGTACTAAACTGGTTCAAAACATACGTAGAAAACAGGAAATACTTTGTATCAATAGGTAACTTCACATCTGAGCAGACAAGTATCACATGTGGAGTTCCCCAAGGTTCCATCTTGGGACCCCTTCTGTTTAACATCTACATGCTCCCACTGGCACAGATTATAAACAACAACAAAATAAACTATCACAGCTATGCAGATGACACACAAATATATATCACAATGTCACCAGGAGACCGAGGCCCTGTACAGGCTCTTGGTAAATGCATTGAGGAAATCAATGACTGGTTGTGCCACAATTTTCTCCAGCTAAACAAAAACAAAACTGAGGTAATAGTCTTTGGCGCCAAAGAAAAACGATTACAGGTCACCAGAGAACTTCAATCTATACATCTAAAAACCACAAACCAGGCGAGAAATTTGGGTGTAGTGATGGATGCAGACCTAAACTTAGAAAAACACATTAAGACAATAACAAAGTCAGCTTACTATCACCTCAAGAATATATCAAGGATAAAAGATCTGATGTCTCAACAGGACCTGGAAAAACTAGTCCATGCATTCATCTTTAGTAGGCTTGATTACTGTAACAGCATCTTTACAGGTCTACCTAAAAAAAATCAGTCAGACAACTACAGCTCATTCAGAACTCTGCTGCTCGAGTCCTCACTAAGACCAAAAAAGTGGACCACATCAGTCCAGCTCTGAGGTCCTTACACTGGCTGCCTGTCCGTCAGAGGATAGACTTTAAAGTTCTGATGCTGGCCTATAAAGCTCTGAATGGTTTAGGACCAAAATACATCAATGACCTCCTGACCCAGTATGAACCATCCAGATCCCTCAGGTCATCTGGATCCGGTCTTTTATCAGTTCCCAGAGTCAGAACCAGACACGGAGAAGCTGCATTCAGCTTTTATGCTCCTTATATCTGGAACAAACTCCCAGAAAGCCTCAGATCAGCTGAAACACTCAGTTTATTTAAATCCAGGTTGAAGACTCACCTGTTCTCAGCTGCATTTGAATAAAGCACCAAATCCACACTTTAAGCTTAAATTTCAAAACTTACATTTAACTACTGATTTTATCTACTGTTCTGATTTTATCTGTTTTGATTTTATATACTGTTGTTTGTTTGTTTGTTAACTAGTTAGTTAGTTTATTTGCTTGTTTTATTCAATTTTAAATCATGCTTTTTATTTGTTCTTGTTTCTAATGTCTCTGTAAAGCACTTTGAATCACCTTGTTGTTGAATTGTGCTATACAAATAAACTTGCCTTGCCTTGCCTTTGCACAGGTGTTTGCCAGATGGTCAAGGATCGATCTCTATTCCTGTGTGAGTGGGGTTTTATTCACCTGCTCCTACACTGTCACCATAATTTTCACACGTTCAACGCAGCAAAAAGTTAACCTCACATGGTTAGTGGTCAAGCGTCAGCAAAACCCTTAACATCCACTTCTCCATGGAAACAGTCTGTTTCTTTGTGCACAAGGTACTGTTGGTCGCAACCATTTCGTAGTTTTCTGTTAGTCATCATATGACAGTAACAGATGTGGTTTCATATGTCTGTGTCTACTCACACAGCTTAAGGCGTGAGAGCGGCACTGCCTGCTGACTCAGAAGACTAGTCTTCGTGTAAGGCCAGATGTGTTTGATAATCAGTAACTGACTGTAGGTTTTATGAGGGAAAGGGAAGATTACAGAATGTATTCTGCACAATGAAGTGATTAACTCTTCACTGCATAAGAGAAAATGACCAAAAAACGTTTACTTCCAAAGTAATAGTGAAAAAATAATGTATGCAAAATATTCAGCTGTTGCCTCAAAGGTACACAAACTAGAATAACTGCCTTGTTGCAGCCGACATCCATGTCTGGGCATGCTCATCATATTACACTGTGTGTTGTAAAGTGTTTTTGAAGAACATGATGGTCTGTGAACATTTGTGTGTGTGTGTTATATATATATATATATATATATATATATATATATATATATTTTAAATTTTATTTCTGTTTAATGTTATCATCGATGATGATTTAATTCAGTTACGACCAGAAAGGCTTTTTTTTGTGACCTTTGACAAACAAAATCTATTCAGTTCCTTCCTGTTTAGATTGGTGCCAAATTTGAAGAAAATCCCTTTCTGCATTTGAGTGTTATCATGTTTAAAAGGATGGGGCAGGTAGACAGACACAGAACCCAAAAATATAATACCTTTTCAGTGCAGAGGTCTAAAAATCCACCTCAACTTTCTCAAAACGGATTTTAAATAATTTCTAGATTCCACTTAAAATTAGACAAACTTGGCTGAAGAAAACATCTTCAATTCCACAAAAAGAGATAAGAGGAGGTGGGGGAAAAGTATCTGGTCTGTTCAACACTTAATTTACTGGTTAGTTAAATGTCAAGGTATTTATCCTAAAACGGTAGCTTTGTAAGGCGCATCACCCTGACGCAGCGAGTTTTGTTTTTTAATAAAACAGTATATAGAATGTAAGCCAAAACGCACTTGCACTGCCAGACACAGTTCCAGTCACTGAGGACAGGGTGGGGCTTGTCGTCAATCATCTGCCCATCCTCCTCCTCAATCAGGGCATCCGTCAGTGGAGGTGCCCACAGCTGGAGTCGCTCGGTTGCTGCTAGGATACGGTTCCCTGAGGACACAAAAGCACTGTGTTACACACCTCATGTCCCACGTTGACTACTACACTACGCAGAGCCACATACAAACTGTGACTCTTACATAATGCACATGCTGTTTCAGCCAAATCAAAGGGTGGTAGGAGAAGGAGCTGCCTTTATCTGGTAATCATAGAAAGCATTTGTGTACCTTGTGGGTCCCAGGCCAGGTTGTAGGTGATGGCATCAAGGAAGAACTGTCCTGTCTTTTGCCACTGATAGTTAAGCTGCTGTTAGTGGTGGGAGAGCGACACACACCATGCAGTGTTAGTGGAACAAAGGTGTAATTAAATCTGCTACAAACTGATTTAAATCCTTAAATCTGCCTAAAAAGCTGGCGCTGGTACTCACCTTGTGGCGTTTATTTGGGTTGATAGAAAGAGGTTCAAAGATGCAGACTGTGTTTCCGTAGGATGCAGCAATCTAAAAATAAAGAGCTGTGTTCATCATCACAACATTACTCACCCCATCAGTGCTTTTGCACAGTCACTCCCACAGGAAAAAGGAAGGTGTGGTGTGGTGCAGGAGAGCGAAATGGCAAAGGAAGACGAGAAGTTGAAGACAAATGCAAACGAGGAAAAATTTACCTCTTTCCGCTCAGCATAATTGATAAAATCTTTTAGCCACAGGACAAAAAAAACTAAAGCTGTGTGTGGGAGTGTGTCTCTGTGAGCATTTAACACTTACCCTGCCAAGCTGGTGGGAGCACTCCACACAGCCCACCTGTATGTTTCCATTTTGAGCTCCCGGGATAATCTGAACACACTCAAAGTCACTAGCCAAGATCACTACGTCGCATCCTGAGCCATAGGCCTGAAAATACCAGAGTATAGGAAAAACAAAATCACATTTTAAGTCATTCAACAAATGTAATCAAGACACTGAGATTTAAAATTACAATAATTGCAAAATGTGTCTGGAAGCTGGAGATCATTCTATATGCAAATCTTTTCACTATGCTATTTTTACTACTTCAAATATTTATATGACTTGATTTTAACTACATGGACAATATATAGCCAAGCATATACAATATCTGCAAAAGCTGTGTCAATCACATGAGGCATGAAAGAACAGCTCAACAATTGGAAAGAGGCGTCTACAGGAAATTACATTCGTAGCTGAATGGTGGGGAGAAAGAATAACAACAGCGTGACTCTGCAGTCGCTGAAACAACCTCCTGATCTGTTTCTATTACACGCCGATATTGGTCATTTTTGGTTTTACCATTTATCACACTGAAAAAAATTTATTTTCCTGAAAATAAAGTGCATACACAGGACTGATCAGCCACTGCAATCATAATATCATTTAATGCACATATGTGGTGATTTTATAGCACTATAGCATGATTTCACATGATTTATTGAAAACAGCATTTGTGAACATCATTCTCATGTGGCACTGAATGAAAAACTGAGCCTTTAACAGCACATGTGACACTGCATCTGAACGACCTGAGCCTTGCCAATGCAGGATTTTTAAGACCAATGTTTGGGGATTTAAAAAGCTAATATTTTGGTACTGGTCAACATTTTGTTTTCCTTTTTAGATACATGAAACATATTCCCGACATTTGTTGGCTAGTTATTTACTAGTTTATGCTCTGCCTGACTGCGCTTAGAACAGCTGCTTGTTGTTTTTGTTGCATTCAGCGCTGTTGCAAACAGGAAGGTTGCAGAGTGCCCTCTGGTGGACAAATCTCCACATATTCGAAGGGTGTTTCTCCCATCTCTCATTTAATTTTCATTTGTCAGCAGCTATAAATGCCAATACTGATTGAACTGAAAGTAGCTAATATCATCCCGCCAATAAATCAATCAGGCTCTAAAACAGAAAAGCATATGAGGCACATATCCCCAGCATCTAAGATAGTCTAAGACACATTTTGTGGATCATATTTCACACAATATTTAAAGAAAACTGATAAACATTGATGAGACAAAAATTTCACTGATCACATTCACCATTATATGCATGCTATCGCACTGCCGAATAACTGCTGTAAGACTAGTTTTAGTTACTTCTCATACAAATCAAATAAAACCAATTCCAGACAAGTTCCTTTCCACCTGCAATACTTAACCATGGGAGGATATCCATGGTGTAAAGTCCATACAGTGTGCATTTTTTGTTTCCTTTTCAGTTTTGCTGAACAGACAAACGTTCATAAACAAAACTTCTGCTTTCGCTCTCATCTTGGCAGATGAACAAGGGCGAGCCACAAAACTAAGTAATATTACATTGTAACTGTCACACTTTCAGTCTCATTCATAAATAAAACCAAAGAGGAGCTTAAAAAGTTAAATTAAATGTTCAAAATATTTACATTTTGTGTTTTAGACAGTGCATGAGCAACAGTCTGCCAGCAAGGATTTTTATACACTTGTGCAGACCCGGTGTAATACCTACAATATAAAGATTTGGAACATCGACTGGAAGGTAAATTGATATGATGCTGATTGCCAGCAGCTGGCATACATGAGCAGAATGACAGCGGCACCTAGGACACCAGCAAACTGGTCTCACAGCAGCAGTACAGTCAGGATGACGGCTTGTGTCTTTCATTATTCAGGAGAACAGGAGGAGACGCTGAGAACCACTAGGTCACACAAAACACGCTATAGCTAGTTATATAACACTGAGTGACGATCAGGGGATGAAGTTATAGTGAAAACTGTCATAGGACCATACTTGAAATACTATAATTTAAAATGTGAGTGACACGTAGAAAGGAATAAGGGAGGTGCAGTGTGTACTTCATTCTTACTGCGACACTTCCCTCTGAACATTACAGCTGGAATTAAAAGCGGTCACCGTCACGCGCTGTCTAGGACTGCTTTGCACCCTCACATTCACATTTAGACACAACAGGACCTGGAGCTAGTGAGCTTAAATATACCCAAGTTAAAGAGGGTGACCCATCGTTGTTGTTTTTTTAAATCATCCTCAAATCCACATAGAGGGTTGGCATACAAAGGACTGCATTTTTTAGTAATAGAAATTCAATTCTGATATTCATGGTAAAAAAGCCAACACTTGATGCATTTTAATATAGAGTACTAAGCAAATAATATTTTTGTTATATATGGTGCTTTGTACTGCTTTGTGATTGTGTAGTGTGATAGTCTGTGTGGAAAGACACTATTAAAACATGGCGTTAGCACATCATACAAGATTAATAATCATCGCAGTGTGTGCTCAGCTTTCAAAGCTTATCCACATGCTATTGCTAACTGACAACTGATGCACTGCCAAATATGATCCAGGTGGAACTTGGCTCTAGAGTATATAGAGCCAAATAGATGGTGTACCAAACAAAGGAATCATTCTGAATTGAATGTCCCACACTGGTTTGGGACAAATACATGTATCGTTACCCTATGACAAAGACTGGCACCGTGTAACAAACAGAGAGAAGATTTAAATGGATAAAAAACATAAAAATACAACAGTGTCACCATCATCAGGTAAGAGATTCTCGGTCAAATTATACCTCAGGTTTGTCTTTTATTTTGGTGTTTTTAAAGACTGAGATATTCCACGGTCACATCTAGACAATCACGTCTCCTGTCTATAGCATCTTTGGCCTCTGACAAGCATTACCTCTGATCTGTCTGCACGGCATTATTCGTGTGCAGAAGGGAAAGGATATTAGAGAGGCAGGGAGACAGATTCTAAGATTAAAGTAGATCAACTAAGAGATGTGAAACACTATGACTTAGTCAACAGTACATTTATTTAAATGGCAGTCTATTGCAAACACCACCGTTTGCTGAAAAGTCTAATCAATGTAATGCCCAGCTAACTTTTAGGATAGTAATTTGATTCAGTAAAAGATTAAATTAGGCGGCCACTGATTGTGTCTGAATATATTTGGATCATCACACTCAAGTATCTACAGCTTCTAAATCCACCGACTTAACGAGTGTGACCCTGATGGAGCTGCATTTCTTCCCTGTCAGACATATAAGCTGCTTATATGAAGAATGTTGCCGCCAATGGATAAATATCGTCTGTCTACTGACGAAAGAGCTGCAATCAAGCAAAGAAACAATAAACTGTCAGTTTTCTGTTAAATACAAACTAGAGCTGGGCGATATAAGATTTTTTCATATCACGATATGTTTTTTTTTTTTCATTTCAGGCGATAACGATATCTATCACGATATAAGCCAAATAACTATATTTGTAAGATTTAAATGTGCCGTTGCTCACAAGTAAAATGTGAAATAATCAGCAGCTTGTTTTTATTTAAATATTTATTTAAGGAACATGAGACTTTTTCAGATAAATAAAGGCAAATATTGCAAACTACACAAAAGGCAGCCGCTAAAGCGTTTAAGTTTCAAAATAGAACAAACAAAACAGACTAAATTGTCAATTCCACTTAGAAACAAAATATTAATTCTAAAAATAAATCTTAGTTTGTTTTACAGAAGAACAGACAAAACTGACTAACTTTTGTCAATATCAAATAAACTGAGAACTAAAAGGAAATTCTCAATCTCTCCTTGTTGTATATCTTAGCTTTTCAAACAGTGTTAACAGTTACTTTAGTCTGACAAAAGCCGAATGACGAATTAGCGCTTCCAGTCAGAGACTGAGGCTACGTCCACATGTACACGGGTATTTTTGAAAACGGAGATTTTCCGTTTACGTTTTAAGAAATAATCCCGTCCACACATAAAGGGAGAAATGAAGGAGAACGCTGCTATGAACATGCCAAAGCAGCAGGTGGCGCTAGATTCCTAACCGTGCAGAAATGTTGGCCAATCAGAAGTCTAGAAGCCTCGGTGGGAAAAAGTAAACAAAGCTGGGGCATAGAAGCAGAACCGAGTCGTATGTGTGGACGGACAGTAACTGTGTGTATATGTAAGCATTTAAACACTGCAGAGAGTAGAATTAACAGTATTGTAGAAATTCATTTCACCGAAACAATAACGTGGCGCACAGTGTGACGTCAAAAAATGCGCACACCTTTGACGCTGCGTTTTCTCCGTTTTTCTAGTCCACACGTAAATGCAAAAACTGAGTTTTTAAAAATCTTCGTTTTCAGTGACGAAAAACGCCGTTTACGTGTGGACGAAAGGTGCAAACGCATAGAAAAATCTGCGTTTTCAAAAATACCCGGGTACGTGTGGACGTAGCGCATGCACCAGTTTATTGTATTTCCAGACTTGCTTTCGGCACAATTTACAGTGCACGCTACTCTGTTTTTTGTCAGACTTGAAATAGCCGAAATAACTTCACACTACGGAACTTCTATGGCTCTTCCGTTCGACAATCTCTCCGGCATTGGAACCATCATCTGTTTTCTCTTCGGTCACGCTCGGTTGATTTTTCTAGTCGGCACACTCATTTCCTCCATTACCCGGGCGGTACGGTGGCTGGCTGCTTCCCAAACAAATACACATGTGCGGCTTGGCACTTGTGCTGTACGTAACAAGTCACGTGACGTGACGCTGCGGCTGTGATTGGTTCGGCTCTGCGCTACTTAATTTGGATTGGTTGTTTTTTTTTTGTTTGTTAGTTTTTTTTTTAAAGAGGACAAGAGCGGCGAGGTCTATCGCGATAGTTTAATTTTTCTATCGAGAAAAAGTTATACCGCGATACATATCGTTATCGTTCTATCGCCCAGCTCTAATACAAACTATGTATTTTTGAGCACTATCTACTTGAGAGTAGGGCTGCACGATTAATCGTTAGAAAATCGCGATGTCGATTCATACTTATGTGCGATCTCATTTCCAAATGACAACGATTTAAAAAAGAAAAAAAAAAGAAAAAAAAATGACGAAGATGCCGATTGTACCGAATTTTGATCCGGGACGTAATCTGCATGAAAACAAGCGCTCACTCTTCCTGCTCAACAAATGACAAGGGCGGAGCCTTATACCACGTGATACAGAAGCTGTGCCATGTGATGCTAAAATTAGCAGGGAAAAAAATAACGGAGAGCACGTCAGGGATGACGAGAAAGTGACAGGAGAAAATCCGTCCCGGTCAACCACCCAAACATCAATAACGGGACCCTTATACAGTGCTTCCCTATACACGTCGAACTCCCGCAGGCACAAAGAAATTACAGAGGCTATCACTTATCACCTGACCAAAGATATGGCTCCCATCAACACTGTGCAAAACGAGGGATTTAGGAAAATGATCAACACCCTAGACAAACGCTACACAGTGCTGTCCCGCAACTATTTTTCTATTGTTGCACTACCTGCTCTATACACGCAGTGTCGAGCAACGGTGGAGACGGAATTTCAAGCAGTACAACATTTTGCGGCAACAACAAAACGTGAGACATTAGTTGTTTTTATGTTTATTTATTGTTTTTATGTTCACTTTCAACTGTTACGAAGTTGATGTGCAGTTAATAAGTGCAATAAATATTTATACTGGAAAAGAAAATCGTGAGAGAATCGTGATCTCAATTCTAAGCCAAAAAATCGTGATTCTCATGAAAGACAGCGCAGGTATCTATAACATGTGTTATTACTGATAAGAGCTAAAGAAACGAGGGACATTTTGCCAGTCTCATTTTAAATGCTATTTGCATAATGACAGAGAGGTATTTGTTAATGTCTTTTAAAATAAAGGAGTGAATGTAATTGTGTTCTGTGGTAATGAAAGTAGATATGAGGAACAAAGTGAGAGATCACTTCTGCCTTCATTACATCAAATGCCACTTTTACATAATCACGTGATCATGTTCCAAAGCCCCAGCTGCTACCATCTGTGGCATATTTGTGCAAGCTAGCAGGACTTACAGTAAACATAAAAAGCTTTTGGTGCATTGTTTTCTTTAAAGGATTGATCAATTCTGACTTGCAGTAACCTGGTAAGTCTATCAGTCTGTAAGATGTTAACCCTTGCGAATTGTATGGCACAGACCTGTACTTTGACTCTTCCACTTATAGTCACATGGCATGGTCTTTACTGTTCTCTGCAGCAAGATTGCAAGAAAACAATGAATGTTTTAATGCCAAATACAACATCTAGATTCAATCATTCTTCATTCTCTCAGGTAGTCATAGCATATTCAACTGAATCAATGTAGCCAGCCAGGCAGGTTGCTTTTAGAACAACAGGGGACCTGTTTTAGTGACACTTTTTCTTCATAGATACATAATTAACAAACATTTTTTGGCCAAGATTTATGTAATCTTAGACAATCCTATCCATCTTTGATCAATGTGCAGCACCTTCTTCTATTGCAGTAACTATAAGAACATTTTCAGAAATATGGAGCTTTGGGAGGGAGTACGTGCTCCTCCTCTCCTTGTGCTTAGTTTACAGATGTATTCTATTTTTAGCAGATCACACATCTGCAGATCTGCATATCAAACCCACTAGGCTTTTTACAGATATTAAGACACCGACTAAGGCTTAAGAATCACTTTAATAGACATGAAAATGATCTTTCTAACCAAACTTTACAGCTGTGTGTTAGCCACAGTTAACGACAGAAAAAACAACACGTGATTATTAAAAATCTGCCAATATTATATTTTTAAATATGTACTGTTCCCTTTAATTCCAACTTATAGATCAAACTGTTCTGGTTTCTCAGCACATAACCACCATCTATCAGGCCACTGCACAGAGAGAAGGCAACATCTCTGTTTTTCACTTTCCAACTCTATTTAAAAATATCTCTTCTGATTTCTGTCAATATGTCAATGCAGATAGTTTAGAATGAAACACTGCAGACGCCACGCTGAAGCTGGTGCCCTCATGGCTGCTCTAGATTAGATATGTACGTATGTGTTCGTGCGTTTTGTCAGGATCTGGCCTCCGAGCCCTAAGGGTCAGTGGGAGTGTAAATGTGTTTGCTGGACATGAAGCCCAGTGCTCTTCAAATACCCTCTCAGACACTGAAAGAAAACACCAGGCACAGAAACTGGGCCCTTTCGGCAAAGCGATATGCAATGCTTTAGCTTCAAAATCATCTTTGTCCTTTGCTGTAGCGCATATTTGAGGATATTGAAAGACGCAATGACAAAACACCACCTCATTAATAGGCAACAGGAACAAGCCCAGATCTGGCAGCTGTAATAAGCCAAAATAAAGTACATTCATCAGGCTATCAGTAAAGTCATCATTCCTCTTCTGCTATCGATTCAACACCAACACAGAGAGCAACAGTTTTGGATTCTGCTGCACGTTTACTTCAGCCTGTCAATTTGTTGGGGGTGAAAGATGACTGTGTACTGTGACATTACAGATTCTTGCCATGTCCTGTAGCACAAAGCGAAATATTGACTTGTCTATGTATTCGGGGTCGACTTGAGATAGATCTTAACATATCTTTAACACACAACACGCAACAGAGGCAGACTCAGCTCAAGATAATAGCGTTTGATCAAGATGCCTAAAAACCCATCAAGTCTATGTGACTGATGTCCGACTGCCCCATCTAAAACTGTAAACCTCTAAAGAACATCAAACACTTGGTCATGAAAAATGTAACTCATTTATAAGTCAAAGCAATGGCAAATGTCTTCTGATTATGCTCTTCCCCAGTGACAAAACACGGCCATTCAGCCGCCTAACTCATGTATCCATATAAGGCTCTCTACGTCACGGCTGGCGCAGCTGATGCCAGGATGACAGCGAGCTAACGATCTGTGAGGAGGATTTAACGCCAAATGGGAGCAAGCTAAGCTAGTTCTGCAAACACACCAAACACAGCGTTTTCCTTCTGTGAAGGTGCGCAACGTCGTCAAACCCTGACACACAAGTCGCCCCTAATCTGCACTGCAAACGAATTTCACCGGCGCGTATCCCACTGCAAATATTTGCCAATAAATGTTATGGCTGCGCAAAGGGATTCCCTTGCAGTAATTCTAATGTTACGAGATGCAGCTAAAGGTCATTTGAGTGGCTGTTTTAAAATTTCTTGGGGAGAATAATGTCAAAAACCTTCACGTAAATAGCTAATGCAAACACCGCAGCGGATCATGTACTCGTGGGGTCCTGCTTATCGGTGACTGACTGTCACGGTAAATTAAAAAAGGAGCTCGTGACACGGATGCCCCGCGTAGTCTCAACCCACTGTTTGTGAATCACTCGGTGCGGCAGTTTGGCTAGCACACTACCCGGCTAGCCAGTGCTTTAGCTCGCTAGCCAGCCCGTTTCCAGCCAATATAACGCTGGTTAGCTAACTACCCAGCTAGCTAACTTAGTCGCTAGCTTCAATGGGTGTCATCTTTGAGCAAACAATATCAAAATAAAATCTTACCGTGAACTGAATGTCGTTCACACTTCCCACCGAATAGCAGCAATCTCCTGGGTTCACAGCTCCCGTCAGCACCTGGTGCAGATGCATTTTCCTTTTATTTTAGCAGCAGACGGGCTCTCTTTTTTCTAATTATTTATAACGAGTCCACCCTTTCGGTTTCTCCATCTAGCAGCAGAGACTGGGAATTCCATCATTAACATTAACGTCGTCCTCCACAAACGGTGTTGTTGCGGAGAACCTGACTTGGACTTGAATAAATAAATTTTATCAGGTCCTGACATTTATTTAAACGTGTAAAAACGGCCGCCTGCTGCCTCTCGCTGTCAACACCATCCCGACGATTAATCGTGAGAGCCGAGGCAGCGGGATCTCTGCAGCGATCCTGACATGCGCATTCACAGCGTTGTCCAGGCACGACTGAAAAGCCCTAGATAGCTCAACCTAGACTGGAAATCTTTACTGCTGGATATGTGTGCGAGGCATCACTGGGCGTATTTCTCACTGAGAAAGGTGTGTGCTTAAGCCCTCCTATCTATGTTATAGAATGACATAAAGTTCATATCAGTAATCAACTGTACTTTTATCTGTCATGTTGTTCAGCTGTTCTAGTAGCACTCTTCTGTATTTAAGGGACTCCATCTTTGTGGATTTCAATTTATTGCTTGTAAATGTAGGGTCCGGGGTCTAATTGAACGGGTTAAATCAAAAGTGGTAAAGGGTGGGTTTTAATTTAGACAATATGATGTGTATACTGCGGACAGAAAACATTTAAAATACAACAGTGAGGGCATTTTATAACTGATCAGACACACATTCATAGAGCTCTGTGGCTCTTCTCCTTTGTGGTTCGCCACTGCCAGCTGAAAGAAGGTGGCTAAGATTGCAGACATACTGGTTACGGTTAGTTAGTTAGTTAGTTTCTTTTAGGATGCATGTGGCACAATGTTTCAGTGAAACTCCTGCTTTTTCTTTAGAGAAAAGCTAATAAATCTAGAGATGATCCAAACGGAGACTTTCCCTGTTTAATTTCACTTCAGTTTTGTAAAATAATGTATTTGTCTTTTGGTCTCAATGTCACAAACAATTTCTTTAACATTAGAATTTCCAGTGTTGTACAAAAGTCTTGAGTCACACTTTATTTCATGATATTTTGCTTCCAATGAGCACACATCTTGCAATTTTCAAAGTGGTTTTGAGCAATAGTTCTTCACGTTTTCTCAAGGCCTTTCAATTTTTTTCTTTAGACTGCCTTTTCATGCATTTTCAGTCCAGTTTTTGTACCTGGGGTGTTAAACGCATGTTTGTTTGTTTGTTAAGCCACTGACCAATGGATCATTCAAGCATAAAAGAAGCACATAACCCATTTTAAATTGTATATTTAAGCAATTTGTTACTAGCAGCCTGTTGCAAAAGCTTCCAATTTTTTAGTTAAAGCTATGAAAAATACAACAGTTTGATATTATTTTGCACCAACAAGGTGATATTAACTGAAAAGCTGATAGTATGTATATGAACGAAGAAAAAACAGAATAAAATTTGAGCTGCCATTCAATGCCATCTGTAGGCATCTGATTGGCAGCACCTTCCTTTTTCAGCATATCAATGATCCCAAACACACCGCTGGTGCATTAAAATCATGCACACACAGAGAAACACTATCGGTTATGGATTTGCCTTCCCAGAGCGCAGACCTCAACATTATGAAGCAGTGTGGGATCATCTTGACAGAGAACAAAACAAAAGGCAGCCAACATCCAAAGAAGCAGGGACGTGCAGAGAGGTTTAAGGGGGCGGGTGCTCAAAGTTAAAAAGGGGCACATTGAACCAGGCTGAATAACAACAACACACATTCATCAAGAATCTAATATGGGAAGGGCAGGGCTGTGTTGATCTGAGACTGTAGACATTAAAAAGTCCATAGGAGAGATGGTAGCTGATTAAACAAGTGTCATGAGATAATAACAAAATGCAAAGATTGGTGACAGCGCTTGGAACCATAAGGCAACGAAAAACTGTGACATAAACTCGGCTCTGCCTGTGAATCACTCTTTGCTTCTCTTCTTCCTTCCTTCCCATCATTTCATATATCACTCTCCACTTGCTGTCTATCTGAGAACAAGGCACAACTTGCTATTGCAATAAACTATAATCTAATTATCCACACCTAACAACTCTTGCACTTAATCTATAATAAAATGATGACAGAAAAATGTTATAGCCCTGCCTTTAGTAGCCTCATACAGCTCCTACTGTTTCCTCCTCATGTCCTTACCAGCCATGTCTGCACAATGTTATATCATGAGTAATATTTTTTTTAAATCCAGCTAAATAAAACACACACATGCACACACAGTGACATTTTAGACCTTCTTCAGAATACTGTATATACTATGGGCATCCTTACATTATTATTCATTACTAGAGCTACAATAATAAAGCAATGAGGAGGGGGAAGTAATAAATATGAAATAATGTATTTATGATGATTCCATTTGTTTCACTATCCACTCTGTGCAGGGCAAAGCTTATTACATTTTTAAACTGTAGAGATACAATTTTACTGCTGTAAAATCCAACTTTTTTCTTATTTAAAATATAAATCTAATATAATCTGCTTCTTAATGTATGTTCTTTAAAATACAGCGTGTTTTTTAATATATTATAATTATAATTATTATTATATGGACATGCATATTAGATCGTTTTTTAGTGAAATATATCCCCTCCAGAAAGGCAGGAAATGCCCAGAAACTTACTTTAAAACTAAATATGTTCTAAATACTTTAAAACTAAATATGTTCCCTAAAACGGTGACAGAGCTACAGACCCATGACAGCCTTACACAGGTAGCCAGCAGCTATGACCAGCACTACTTGTGCAGTTAATAAAAGGACAGGTAATGTTTGTCGCGCTGTTGCACACACAGCACGCTCGTTTGTTTCAGTTCGTCAAATTGCCACAAGACAGCTTACCAACGTGTACGTAATAAGCTGATACTCCTGTGTGCTACACACTACAGTGTACGCTGTACACCTACTTACTGGTTTTGTCGCATCAGTCTGTGTCTCTGAGTTAACTTGTGTTTCTCCTACAGCTCCGGACCGCAAAAAATGCGCGTGCTCTTTGTGAGCTCGTTCCCGGCTCGTAACCAGCGCGTTCTGCCGTCGAGGGCGATCATTGGTTAAATGTGATCATGTGACTGATGCAAGCCAGATCCTTTTATTTAGCAAAACTATGATTAATAGTTAAATATTATTGTTGAGGGGCACAGACAGGACTCCGCACGCACACACACATAAAAAAATAAATAAATAAATAAAAAAAATTTAAAAGTTGCCTCAACAAAAGGGCACTTTGGGCACTCATCAGGAAAAGGGCGGGTGCTCAAGCCCCTCTAGCCCCCCCCTCTGCACGTCCCTGCAAAGAAGAGATTTGAATGTCCTTCAAAAAGCCTGGAGAACTACTCCTGAACACTAAAGAAATGACATAAAGGCTCGCCTGAGAGAGTTCAGGCTGTGCTGAAAAATAAAGGTGGTCCAATAACACTGTGGAAGCATAATATAAAATCAGTGAAGAAATGTTCTAATGAATAAAAAGATCACATGCAACTGTCCTGCCTCTTGTTTGTACTTTTTGGATTTTGAGACTCACTCAGGCACCATTTAACAGAGAACAAAGGGAGGTGAGCAAGACCTGACTGAGCTTCAGTGTAACTGTTCCACATCTGTTTATCTGCTCTAATTCATCTCACTGATGAGATTTAACAGAACACATCAGCACAATGCTGTTTATCCTCTTTCCCCCTTAAACTCCCTTTTACATATCGGCTGTAACACTCTCCTTCATTGTTTGTAGAAAAATGATGTGAACGATCTGTGGGGGATGATATGCAACCTACCATCATGGCACTGGCCTAGTTATTTAAGCCACACTGACATCATCAAGCACGGCCTGCCTGCCAGCCACCATGACACACAGGACATCAGAACAGAATATTGTGAGGCAGAAGCCCAGAGAGAATGTGACACATACGCATAAACAGTGTCAACAACAATGGCGGGGCACACTCATCGTGTCGTATGTGTCTATCCATTTAGCATTTGGTGACTACCATTTTTTAAACTTCAAGTGTCAGACTTTACAGCTGTTCTGCGTTCTGGTCATAATGACTGATGATTAGCAATAGGTCCTACAAAGAACATAAGTCCTCCATCAAAAGAGTTACATTTACAGTTTAACCTTCAACATCAGGTTATAATTTACGCTGTCGTAATCTTGTGTAAATTAGAAACAAATTCACCAATTACATAACCCAGAGTGCCATCCACGAGCTTTAAATCCTGTGAGACTTTACCAAAAATGCTCTCTTTTGTTTGTTTTTGAAATTTTTTAAGATTGCAGAGAGGAAGTGTGACTAAAACCTTGAGTGCATTCCTTCAGGATGAAGTCTCGATGAGTGACTGAAAAAGCAGTCTAACCTGTTTATACTAATGCACGTGTTTGCATCTTATTTTGAGATAATGGAAGATATCTGCTTTAGATTATTAGGAAAAAGGGTTTTACTGCCTTACTTTCAGTTAATGTATTTTGTTTTGCACTATGCATATTTTATATGCCATTAGGTCATTTATTGTGAAAATTCTCATGTAGGAACTATTGTACTGCATTTTGGTTCCACTGGTGCACCTGAGGGAGATGCACGCCCATGTTGATATGTGAGCATGGCAAGTTGAAGCAAGAGAAGCCAATTTAATTCAGAGAAAGTTGTTTCTTAAAAGTATCTGTAAAGTGCTCATTTCTGCCTCAAAGCATGGGTCAGCCAGCGAGGTATGTTTGTATGTTATATAGATCATTTTATGTCTTTAATTCACTCGTCTTACTATCTCATTGGATTTTATGTTATGTTTTAGTTCGACGGTGGCGTAGTTTGTGATCAAGGTGAAGCTGTAACAACCCCAAGATCTTACAACTAACATTAAAGCCAACTTCATGCCATCAGTAAAAGAACTCTTTATTGACTTTAAGAAGAGGTAGAAGTGATAGTCGAACTCGGACCTGCATGATTCCCGGCCCCCTGGTGGCAACATCGTGCCAGTGCACCAAGGACCAAGCTGCTGCAAATGTTAATGGACACACAGGTTCACAGTTGCTTCTTCATAAAGATGTCCAGAAGCCAGACATTAAAGTTTATGTTTGGAAAGATGACACAAGGAAGGAGAAACAATAAGGAACTGTGTTAAGCCTGACAACAACAGCATCACAAGTTAGCAAGAAGGGAATTAATGCACCCAAGTTCACAATTCATTACTCAAGTCAAGTTAAAGGGAGATTTTGCATCAACAAATAAATGCATTACAAGAAAAACAAAATGTCAGACACAAATGAGACAGAAATTGAAGCTCCCAGTGCAGAACAAGCTGCAAGGCAAGTGGATGAAACCTCTTTAGAGCAAACAGTGCAAATAGAGCAACGTAGAAGTGAAAGGTCTCGCATGCTCACAGAAAAGGGAAAAGAATTCCATAATCAAAGGTTACAAGGGTTGCAACGTCGCTTTGACAGTATTTATGACAGATGGAAAGCATTAATCAAGGTGGCAAAAAAATCTGTTATAAAAGGAGATCCACCTGACATTCTTGAAGGTCACATGAACGTTGTACAAAGAGAAGCAGCCGAGCTTAATGATATTTATGATGAATACAGAGCAATGGATGGACCACCTCATGATATGCGTTCCAAGCTAGACAAATGCACATCAGTGACTACAGTAGTTTTGCAAAAGATCAAATGTCACATTAAAGGAGAAACTCAAGAGGAGATTGTATGGCCTGATGCAGGCTCTATATTTACATCCTCTAGCTCTGTTAGTGTCTCAGTTCATAGTCCATTTAAAGCCAATACAGTTCTTTCTAATGGTTCCTCCTCCAAAAGACAAGAAGCTGCAGCAGAGTATGAAGCCACAAAGGCTGTGCTTCAGATAATGACAGAACAAGAGAAGTACAGAGAAAGAATGCAAATGCTTGAAGAAGAAGACAAACGCATATTCGCAGAGCAAGCAGCTGCTGCAATGTCACAACGTCTCCTAGAGGAAAAGGAGGAAACTGAGCGCAAGTTACAAAGAGAAAAGGAGAAAGCGGCCCTGATAAAGAGACAACAAGAGGAAAGTGCTGCAAGGAGAAGGTCAGTTGAGGACTTAAGAAGAGAAATTGAAAGATTGGAAAATCTGAAAGGACTCAAGGCAGCACAGGCAAAACTACAAGTTTATGAGGAAGACTACATTTCAGTAAAGCAAGAAAGAGTCACTCTAAACCCTGCAAACTTACAGGTAACAGAGTCCAAGAATACTGCTAATCAACCCTTACAACCACGAAGAGAGTTAAATGTCACTTATGAGAGCACAGGTGAGCTTGTAAAGGTTTTGGCAGAAGCTATGTCAGCTAATAGACTGCCTATTCCAGAGCCCTCGGTATTTAGTGGGGATCCACTTAAGTTTAAGCATTGGAAGGCGTCCTTTCAGACTCTAATAGAGAGAAAGAACATTCCCACTGCCGAAAAGATATTTTTTCTACAGAAGTATGTTGGTGGCTGTGTTAAGGAAGCCTTAGATGGCTATTTTCTGATTGGCTCTGAAGACTCATATGAGGCAGCATGGAATATGCTCAATGAACGTTATGGAGAGCCTTTTGTCATTGCTAAGGCCTTTAGAGACAAGTTACACACCTGGCCAAAGGTCACAGGAAAGGATAGTGCAGAGCTAAGAAAGTTTGTGGACTTTTTACAAAGCTGCCAATCTGCAATGACTAATAATGAGAATCTGAACATTCTCAATGATGGCATTGAGAATCAAAGACTTGCTGCTAAACTACCAGATTGGTTAAGTAACAGGTGGAACCGAAAGGCTACAGAGTACCAGCTGGAGCACAAAAGATTCCCACGTTTCAGTTACTTTGTAACATTCCTGTCAATGGAGGCAAGTATCGCATGTAATCCCATTACATCATACCAAGCCATAAGACAAAGTGACTTTGACCAACCAAAGACAAAACCTCAACCTACACCCATTCCTAAGAGACAAGATACAGTGAAAATCTTCACAACTAACTCTACTGAAAGAAGCATGGTCTCTTGTGTGTTTTGTAAAAGAGCAGGACACGGCTTACACAAGTGTCGTAAGTTCACTGAGAAACCTGTCGCTGAGAGAGTCAAATTCATTCAAGGTGAAAAATTATGTTTTGGCTGTTTAAATAGTGGCCATCTCTCCAAGAACTGCAGCAACAAGATGACATGCAACACATGCTCAAAACGGCATCCTACATGCCTGCATGAAGAAAGACAAAGACAAGAGGCAAAGAAAGAACCACCTAAAGAGCAACAAGTAAGTGAACTGAAGGAAACCCAGCATCAGGTAACACAGTCACAAGACATAGTCAATGAGACCACATCTAATAGAGTGACTCATGAAAGTAAAAACACACAGACATCCGCAATAGTCCCAGTCTACGTATCCACACAAAATGAGCCAAGTAAAGAAATACTGATCTACGCTCTGCTGGACACACAGAGTGATTCTTCATTTATTCTTAATGAAGTAGCAAATAACTTGGACACAACCAAAACTCAAGTTAAGCTCAATCTATCTACAATGTCATCCAAGAAAACTACTGTACCATGCACAAAACTTGAAGCTCTGCAAATAAGAGGACTGTTTTCCAAGAAGAAACTCACTGTACCAGTTGTTTACACACGAGACTTTATACCCGCTAATCGTAGTCATATTCCTACTCCAGACACTGCAAGGGCATGGTCACATTTGGAGCATCTCACTGAACATATTGCACCCCCTTTGGACTGTGATATAGGACTCCTTTTAGGGTACAACTGCACACAAGCCTTAATGCCCAGAGAGGTCGTATGTGGTGAAGAAAACCAGCCATACGCTCAGAGAACAGATTTGGGTTGGAGCATCATCAGCTACTGTGATTCATGTGATACAGGTAATGATGTAATTGGAGTAAGTCACCGCATCATTGTAAAACAAGTTATACCAGAGACTGAGTCACCCACAAAACTAAAGAATAAGGTTCATTATATCTGCAAGACACAAGTAAAGGAAGTAACATTTCCAGATGTAATCAAAGCACTTGAATCAGACTTTACAGAGAGAGCAGTGGAAGAGACAAGCATTTCGCAAGAAGATGTCCGCTTTATTACAAAGCTACAAGAAGGAATAAAGCAAAAGCTAGATGGACACTATGAAATGCCACTGCCTTTCAAGGGCGACAGGCCAGATCTTCCCAATAACATGCCAAGTGCAATGCAACGTTTAAGTAGTCTCGAACGCAGATTCAAAAGGGACCAAAGGTACTACACAGACTATGCAAATTTTATGGCGAACATGATAGCATGTGGTGACGCAGAGAAAGTGCCGGAGAAAGAACTCTGTAATACACCTGTTTGGTATATCCCCCACCATGGGGTATACCACCCTCAGAAGCCCGGCAAGATACGTGTAGTCTTTGACTGCTCTGCACAATATCAAGACACTTCGCTGAACATGCACCTGCTTACAGGGCCTGACCTCACAAACACTTTGGTGGGAGTGCTCTGTAGGTTCAGGAAGGGCTCCGTTGCTGTAATGTGTGACGTGGAACGCATGTTTCACCAGTTTCATGTAACACCTCAAGACCAGGACTACTTACGCTTCCTGTGGTGGGAGCATGGTGACCTAAGCGTTCCACCCTCAGTCTTTCGAATGAAGGTTCATCTCTTTGGCGCTGCTTCTTCTCCTGGCTGTGCCAACTTTGGGTTAAAACATCTAGCCACGCAAGGTGAGGGAAAGTTCACTCCAAACACTGTAAGGTTCATTCAAAGGAACTTTTATGTAGATGATGGACTTGTTAGTGTTATGTCAGAGTCAGAAGCCATAAAACTAGTCCAAGAGGCAAGAGAACTGTGTAGCACAGGTAAACTAAGATTACACAAGTTCATATCAAACAGTGAAAATGTGATAAAGTCATTGCCGAGAGAAGAGTGTGCAGAAAGTATTAAGGATTTAGATTTGGCACTTGGAGAGCCATTAATGGAAAGGGCTCTTGGTGTTCAGTGGTGCGTTTCTGCTGATGAATTTCAGTTCAGAATAACTGTAAAAGAGCACCCAATGACAAGAAGAGGAATTCTGCGCACAATAGCATCAGTGTATGACCCACTGGGATTTGTGGCACCGTTCATCCTAAGAGGAAAGCAAATCCTGCAACAGTTATGTCAAGAGAAAGTTGGATGGGACGAGCCACTCTCAAATGATCTCAGCACACAGTGGGAATCCTGGCTCCTAGATCTTCAAACCCTGTCAAAGGTGAAAGTTCAAAGACATGTCTTACCTGCAAACACAGACATTGCACAGTGTGAATTACACCATTTTTCAGACGCTAGTGTGACAGGCTACGGAGAGTGTAGTTATTTAAGAACAGTAACATCAAAGGGTGATGTTCATTGTGCCCTAGTCCTGGGAAAGGCACGTGTAGCCCCAACCAAGGTCACTACTGTCCCTAGACTTGAATTAACGGCTGCAGTAGTTGCCGCAAGAACAAGTGCAATGTTAAGAAATGAACTGGAGATAAGTGATCTTGAAGAACACTTCTGGACAGATTCCAAGGTAGTGTTGGGATACGTGAATAATGATGCAAAGAGATTTCACGTGTTTGTGGCAAATAGGATTCAAAGGATACGGTCACTCAGACCCACGACAGTGGCATCATGTACCATCTGAAAGTAATCCTGCAGACCATGCATCAAGAGGACTCAGTGTCCAACAGCTACTCAACTCTAACTGGTTTAAAGGTCCAGAGTTTTTGTGGCAAAGCGAGCTACCTGTTGAAAATGGCAAGTTTACGGAAGTCAAGCCCAATGATCCAGAGCTAAAAACAGTACATGTGTTCAACACCAAAGTAGAAGAAAGGAGAACAATACTAGACCGTCTCACCAAATTCTCAGACTGGAGAAGAGCGGTTAAAGCTATTGCTCGTCTACAGAAATTTGTGAAGGATTTTAAAGGACTCACCCAAACAAAAGGTGAAAACACAAGTGTTGAAGACAGACAAAGGGCAGAACTGTTCATAATAAAACTTGCACAAGAAAACACATTCAGCAAAGAAATCAAGGACTTAACTAGAGGAAAAGGACTGTCAAACCAGTGTACCTTGATAGGCCAGTACACAAAACTGTGTTATTGCTAGAAGCAGAATAAATGCTAAATTGTAAACATGTTCCTATTATAATGTTTAAGTAGAAATCACAATAGTTTTGTGATTTGGTGGGAGTTTTACTGCCTTACTTTCAGTTAATGTATTTTGTTTTGCACTATGCATATTTTATATGCCATTAGGTCATTTATTGTGAAAATTCTCATGTAGGAACTATTGTACTGCATTTTGGTTCCACTGGTGCACCTGAGGGAGATGCACGCCCATGTTGATATGTGAGCATGGCAAGTTGAAGCAAGAGAAGCCAATTTAATTCAGAGAAAGTTGTTTCTTAAAAGTATCTGTAAAGTGCTCATTTCTGCCTCAAAGCATGGGTCAGCCAGCGAGGTATGTTTGTATGTTATATAGATCATTTTATGTCTTTAATTCACTCGTCTTACTATCTCATTGGATTTTATGTTATGTTTTAGTTCGACGGTGGCGTAGTTTGTGATCAAGGTGAAGCTGTAACAACCCCAAGATCTTACAACTAACATTAAAGCCAACTTCATGCCATCAGTAAAAGAACTCTTTATTGACTTTAAGAAGAGGTAGAAGTGATAAAGGGAATTGGTACCAGATATGTTGTTCAGTGACTTTGGTTTGCAGGCCAAGAATACTGAGGTCTCTGAGACTCCACTGCTGCAGCACACTATGTGTGAAGATAAGAATGTATTTAGAGCAAAAAAGAAGGAATTGTGCAAGAATGTGTATAGTAGGTGTTTGACAGGGTGAGTAATAGGTACTGTATGTCTGAATATTGCAGGAGGGTTTGATGAAGGTTGATGCAGTGTTTCTAGTCCCTCCAGTACCACTAAGAGACACTACCTTGATCTACAGAGATGAAAATTAAGTGCATTATAGATTTTCTCATTTCATGGATGGCTGCTAGCTGGAGGGAGTTCCAATCTGGGTCTGAGGTGCAAGACATTCTGCTTCCCAGCACAAACATGTAATGGGGTTTCATCACCATTATATGTGATGGGAAGTAATAAAGAAAGAGTGTTCGATACATACTGTTAAAATAGCATGTGAATGTCTCAGCATTGCATCAAGAGGTGTGCAAATAATAACACTCTGTGTAGTTGTGAAGAACTAGCAGGTAGTAAATGGTTACAGAAATAAAGATTCACTGGATCTCGGAAATTGTGTTAATTCTGAATAAAACTTCAAGATACAAGATATAAAAAAGCAGCCAAGCCTGGACGCTGAGCCAGTCAACCTTCTGCATCCTTTGGTTCTATAGTCTGAGCTTCATCTGTGCTGCAATGAGACAAATATAGTGTGTTTACATGACCGCACAAAGTTATAATTTTTCTTTATTGAACCTGTTATACATTTACAACATATCCATTGGCAAGCTTTAAACTTTTTTTTTTTGGAGGGCAGTGACCTCATCCATGGTGTACTGGCCATGAATATCATATGCTTTACAACTGCAAACCGTAATATGGAACTCTCATGAAGATGTCACAGAGGATACCTATACTAATTTACAACTTCTTTTACAATGTTTATTCTTGAACTCTGCTAAAGCAGCTTTTCATGATTCACAGTTCAGAAATGATCCTTATTCACCTTTTACTAGGCCTCGGCACAGCCTCTCAGTTCATCATCTGCCTGAGACAAGCTATTCATTTCAGCCACCTTCCGCTTCCCTTTATGTCTGTTTCTTCTGATTTTCTCACCTCACTAGAATAGATTTGGACAGCAGTCAGGTTTGGCTTTTGTATTTTATTCTGATCTGGCTGTGAGGTGACCATACATCTGCTATCACTGACATCACACAGAGCCAAGGCCAGATAAATATAAAAAAGAAGAAAAAAACTGAGTCAGAGACAGATCAGAGATTTCTGAACTATGACTTTTTGGCTCACAGGAATTGCTTGGCACTCATTGACGGATTATTAGAAACCACGTGTGTATGAGCATATATGTAACAGAGCATGCATATGACATATAATTGGTAAAAACATAGCAGACTCATTCAATATGCTCCAGTGGTTACTTTAAGCCTTTAAATGTTACTTTAACCTCATTAAGGCTGCCTTTGGATTCATCTTCTGATGTGCGCCCACCATATTAATACCCTATTTTTAGATAATTTGTCAAAAGTTTGATTAAGCTCTCTTTTAGAGTACTTAAGAGTCCTGAAAATGAATTAATATTACACTCAAAATAAGTGATGGTGTTCTCCCGAATATGGATTAAAAAAAAGAAAAGAAAACAGTCATTAGATCAACCTGTTTAACTGCTTTTTAAACTTAAATAGCCAATCAGGTGGCATCGCATGGCAGAAACTCAGTGCATTTATTCATAAGATAAGATAACCTTTGTTAGTCCCACGTGTGGGAAATTTGTTAATGAAGACTGTTCTCCAGGTAAAATGCTTTGAATGCACATTTACACAACTAAATGGCTGGAAGATTCAACAAATCCCTTTAGTACGTGACACAAACAAAAGGAAGCATTTCTATAGACAAAGAAACCCCTCCACTTGGTTCGACCTGCTGATGTCATGTGTGACTTCATCAGGACTTTAAAATGAGTAAATGCTAGGCAGGCGTTTCCCCACACCTGACCCACATGAAGACTGAAAAGACAGAACAAAGTAAATATGAACAAGTGACTTAATCTGTAACATAATAAAATATAAAGAAACATGTAACTGAGTATTTGCCTGAATTTGCAGAATGTTTGATTTGCCGGCAACAGAACGCTTACAAACCCGAGACAGTGAGTGCAACAATGTTACTCCACAAATAGTAAATCACAGCAAATAAATAGAAACAAAATAATGTGTATAATGTGCAAAAAAAAAAAAAAAAGGTCAACACATGGGACAAACGGAGAGCCTTGCAACTGCTCATCCACTTTGTCACACCTGTCCATCCCTTTATGACCACAATGTAAGCCATCTTCTGATGGCTGTTTTCAGCAGGTTAGTGCTCCATGTAAAGCTAACTTGTATTTGGTACATGGTGTCATACCTGGGGAATATTGTAAGTTGATAAAATTGTTTCCCTTACTCAAGTTTTAGTATTTGTAAAGAAATTCACCTGCTTTGGACTTTTAAAAAGACTATTATGTGTCTGGTATATGAGGAGCTTTAAATAAAATATCAGTTCCCTGTAAAACTGTGGGTTCTACAGGCCTCCAAGTCTGTTTTCAAAGATCAAACATGCAAATATTCGAGGAACTTAAAGCATCCATCATTCTATCTTAACTTGAGCTCCGCGTCTTAGAGTGCATATTGACAGAGCACAAGGGCCACATATTTGATGTGAAAAAACTGAAGGTCCCAGCTCAAACATGCTCAAATGTTGAGCAGAAAGTATTTTTTCTCTCCAAGAAGAGAAGTGTCGAAAAACTCTCCTACTTTTATTTATTGTTCTTCTTTTTTTTGGGAATAAAAAGTATAATAGTCACAAACCCATTACACCATATTTGTTTTCCAGCCTGCATTGTGAAAAAGATTTTTTTTTAAATCATCTATTGATCTATTATCTGTTAATATTTAGTATTTTTGTCCTTAGTTGGTGGTGACAGATTGTTTGAGCTTGAGACTGAAGGCTGAAAGTCAGGCTGTCTGACACTGGAGTGAGTTGAGTAGGCTGGAAGATGCAGAGCTCTGCTGTAGTGAGCTGGCAGGTGAGCCAATGGATTGTTGTCCTGAAACACAAAGAAGAAAATTACTTTGGATTTATGCAAAAATTACTGAAGACCAGAGAGTAGAAGGTCACCATCCTTAGCTGTACACAAATTTCCACACAGATATGACAAACTGGCAAGGGGTGGACAACCAGCTTGGGTTCAAGTGCTGCAGACCTCAATTGTGGATGGGTTTTACATGTGTAGACCAAATATACAGCAGATCAAGGTTGACTGCCACGCCCAGACCTATACACACAAATACATTCACAGGAGAAAATGGAAACACAAGGAAACAAAAGAACACTCAAGAGGAAAGAGTACTGTAAAAAAAAGTAAACAATGTTTGAAAGTAGCACAAGACTCACTTCTTTTAGCTGAAGAAATAATTGATAAAATCATATGGTACATGAGCAACATGTGTGCAGGTCTGCTCTTTATGTTTTTCACATTAGAAGACCTGGTGAACTTGTACTATTGTCTCCATCATATCTGCTTCAAATTGAGATTAAATCTAATTGAATGATTCGATTTAATGGCTGAAAATCAATGCTGCGTTCAAAAGGACAAGCTTCTTGTCAGCCCGCTCAGCACGAGCGCTAAAGGATACAGAATAAAGGAAAGATTTGGAATCAGGTCCTTAAAAGTTCAAATATCTAAGCTAGTCATGAACAGACATGTCCTACATACCTGCAGTCACAGATCCAGACATGCAATCTCTAAATTTCTGGCTTTCTCAACAGTTTCATTTACTGTAGCTGATGGTGTTCAGCACAACACGTTGCCAGTGACAACAGCTTTTAGTGATAAATTGTCAGGTAAAAGAAATTAAACACAGAATTTTAGAAAATTCAAAGAGCAAATGAAACGCTAGGAAACATTTATAGCACAGGAACTGAAGCAGTGGCAAAAACAACACAGAGTGACATCTTTTTGTTCTTAATCTGTCAGAGGGATTAATCCTATTGCAGATTTTTGTTTGTTGACATCAGTCAAAACTAAACAGTGAGGTAAGACAGTCTATTCACTGTAAGAAGATGTTCAAACAGCATACTGCAACATAAGACTAACTAAGAAAAACACGTTAAACCTTGATGTTAAGTACAGTTTTCTTGAAACCTGGACTCCTGATGGGGTCGGAGCCTTTTTTGTCCACTTTTTCAGAACCTTTCATGTGTGTGTGGGTGCATGGGTAACACGCACCCACACACACATTCAGTAGATTTTGAATCCCACGTTGACATGTAAGATATCATATCAATCAACGTGGTACAAAAACGTTAGGTTTTTTTCAGGAAATTCTGAATTTTATGAAAACTGGAAACAAATGATTTGGTTGCTGAAAAACAATAAAAAATAAGATAGAAAAATAAAACTACTGTAATACTACACTTATTACTCTGCATACCTTTGTAGATGCTGAATTGAGTGTTATATAAGATAAATGCTGCCCTCCTATAGCAGCAACATCTGTATTCATTTCTATGCTGTTTTCATTTTATTCTTGTGAAATGTGTTTGGTTTGTGTTGGACCTTGTAATGACAGGATAGCTTAGATTGTTAATGTTTCTTAAAAAACAGAAATATGCACTGCCACAGAAAGGTGGAAAATCCTGACGGATCCTCCTTAATCTCAGTGTTTGGTAACAGCACCACTCAATAAGGCAAAACTGCCACAGCAGCCATGGATTCTGGGTGAATAGATGACAATTTATTTTCTTTCTTTAGGGACAAATTAAAACCACACACAACAGTGTAATGTGGTTTTGTATTAGTGCTTCCTCATGCCCCTAGCCTCAGTAATTTTGTACTCCATATTTGATTTTGGAGTTACGCAGCTACACTGTAAGTGTCATTGCTTTCTATCTTCTGCTCCTCCTCTATCTCTTTCTCACACACGTCTTCGGCTCTCTGAGATTTCTGTGTCTGTAGCGATACTGAAGATTGATGACAGCTATTTCAGAGTATCGTCTATGTCTTTGACACCATCCCTGATTCTCTCTCTCGCTTTCTCTCCACACTTGTCTCACTCTCCCCTCCTCTTCCCACTCTTTAGAAGGTCAGCCTCTCTTACTGTGGTTAAACTAGTCCATCTGTCTCTCCTGCATTCCTGTCCAGGCAGCCTTGAGCCAACTGATGGATCTCTCGCAATTGCAGTTGTTTCAGGGATGAATCACTGTCTGTGCCAGTGTGTGTGTGTGTGTGTGTGTGTGTGTGTGTGTGTGTATAGACATAAAATTAATTATTTCCTTTCCTATTCACTGGTTTGAAATTCTGTCGAGGTCCTCCTGTGTTCAGTAGTATAAGTAAATGTGTGTACGTGTGGGTACACTCATCAGAGCATTTGTGTTATGAACTAACCTTTTTTCTCTAACAGGATTATCTGTTCCTTCATTTTAATGTCAATGAGCTTTACTTGGTCTTGCTATGTCTTTCTCTTTCATTCATGTCTGACTGTCTGCCGTTCCATTCTATTCTCAGCAAGCAAGCAATTAATTAATTATACACTTAATTATCTTATTTTACAGCTACTTATATGATAGATTTCAGAATGCATTCGTTTTTCAGACATGTTCTTCTATGCGACGCACAGCATATGACCAGAGCAGACCGGACTAGAGCAGATGGTGGGTGTGAGCAGCTTTGTGAGGTCACTCTTGAGTGTGAGGAGAAGATCAAGGGCTTGGCACACAAACACCCATGTGCACACAAACCCACACAATAGCAGACCATACTAATGTGTGTAATCTCAACAGAGTCGCAACAGGTTTGCAAATGACTGTGATAAACACTGATTAGTGAGGAGGAGAGAGGGTATGTGGAGAATGTCTTCATTACTATTTGTTTACACTGTCCATTTTACTTAATTAATGCATGTGCTTGAGATTGGTTTTACTGGAATATACTGGTACATGCCAATCTGCTAAGCTGCCCATCATACCTTATTTTTTGCATTTGGAAGCTTGCATATTATAATTTATTACATGTATTCAGAATGGTCTCTATATTTCAAAACTGTTCTAAATCCCTGACTAGATCATAAAAAAGAGTGGCATGCATGTCTGGGATGTTGACAAAATCAGTGTGTAGTCACTTATTGGTATTCAGTTTGCATAGCAGGGTCAAAGGTTGGAGTCAAGCTGTGGCCACTGTGCATGAAGCTGGCTACCTATCAGCAAGCATGATTGAATCACAGAATGGGAAATGTGCATACGTGCGATCTGTAAGTGTCCTTTAACAGAGCTGTTTTTGTTAAACACCAAAGAGAAGTACACTGTGCAGCAATCAGAATTTTATTCAGTTTTGTTAGATCGCTCGAAATACTTTCAAATTGGGTTTCATAAAAAAGGGTCAGTGGCATTAATGGCCTACTGTGCATATAAAAGATTACTTTCCATTTCTGTAAATAGTGTACTCTCCCATTTTGTTAGTTTTAAAAAGATGCTTATTGGATGTCACCCAACAAGTATCATTCATATACGCTAAAGTGTTAATGTAACAGGATGGGTCAGAAGCAGAGGCATTCTAGTCTTCCAGCCAATGTTGTTGCAATCAAATGAAAACCTATAAAATCCAGTGAAAATGGACTTTAAACCTTTTGCCTCTGTAGAAATCAAAATCATTTTTATTTGTTGTTTCTGTCATGTTTAGATGAGATTATGTCAATGGACTGGTACTTGTATATGGTGCCTTTATACTCCATACGAGCATCATTCACAAACACACAAGTGATTATTTTATATGCTCTGTTGTCTCTGCTCACACTCACACTCACATTCAGTATCTTGTTTGACATGCAGGTTTGCTGGGATTTTGCCACCAGCCTTTCAATTAACAGTCACCTTGCTGTTCTTCTGAGCCACAGTGATAACCTAATGAATTTGCAGCATTGGTCATCTCACAGTTTTAATGTGTTTCACTCAGTAATTGTATAAAATATTTGTTTTCTAAAGTATTTTGCTTTACTGTGAGACTATTTATAGTATTGATGTCAAAACAAAGACTAGAGAAGGTTTATATTGCAATGTGTATTTTAAATATGTGGTTGTTACATGTCTCACAATATTTTAATTAATACTTGATTTCTTGAAATTTTGATCTCTTATTTTAGTCTAGCAAAAAAAACAACATTTATTATATGCCTACCAACATCTAATAGAATAGAGAAGTATCTGGTATGACACCTGAAGGTTTTGGGTGCTTAATAAAAAATAACTGTAGCAAAGAATGTGGTATTTTGGAATCTATCCATCCATCTAAATGGTTATTCAACTTCTAAGCTTTTCATCGCACAGAAATAAGCGGTTTGTCATACTGTAATTACAAATATTAACCAGAAGAGGGCAGTGTTGACTGGAGAGAACAAATCTAGATGACCCTCAGAACTGAAGCAGCTTCTTGGGGAATACATTGCCTGAACACACTACACTATTTCCCTTATCTCAGTTGGTGGGTCTTGGCAAACACCAGCAGTTCTATCTGTAGTAACGGAAAGATGTCTGTGTGTCCATATGCGAATAAAAAAATGTTACTGCTACCAAATTAGTGCATAAAGTGCACAGCCATCTGTGTTTGTTTGCAATACATTTGCAGTGTGTATGTGCATCATACTTCCTTGCATGTATATATGTGACATAGATTTACACGTGTACTATTGGCAGACGGGTGAACCCCAGGAACAGAAGCCTATAGAGTGAGAGGAAATGATTATGCCACATGGTTCCACTATTGCGGCTGGGCAGCTCAACCCCTCCCTTCCCCCCAGCTTATGCAGGGCTCTGTTGGCTCAGCAACCTACAGTGAGATTATCAGAACTGTATCAAGACACAGACCAGTATGGTAAATAAAAAATGAACACACGGTAGACAATAAGATTAGGAAAGCTACCCCACCCAACAAAAAGTGTAGCTTAGAATTCAGAATCACAAAATTTTGCACATATTTCATGCTTGTTTACTATAAAGTAAAAGAAAATATAAAAACTAGATAACATTTAGGTTTTGATTTTGTCCAAATTACCCAGACATGACCTCCTACTGTTGGACATTCTGATTCATTAAGAGGGAACTTGGCACTAATCCAATCACATTACCTGTTTCAAAGGATATCATAGTGTCATTTCTACCATTGTAGGAATGACACTATTTTGACGAAACTACTTTAGAGTTGGGACTTGTAATCGGGTTTGAAAAGGTGCTATTCCCCAATGAAAATTAGATACGACAGAAAATGAAGCAAAAAGAAAGAAAGAAAGAAAAAAAAGAGAGGGGAAAAAAGAAAGAAAGAAAGAAAATGTGTCTTTGAACAGTGGCTGATTTAAAAGTGTACTTTTGTAAATGGTCCTGTCTGTGTGTGTCTTTGTACTCTGGCTGATCATTAATCTGAACTATCAGGTCTGATAAGATGTTTCTAAAGAGAGAAGCAACTGAAAGATCACTTTCAGAGTGATAGGTTTGTGTGTGTGTGTGTGTGTGTGTGTGTATATGTGTGTGGAGACAGAAAGACAGACAGAAAGGTATAGTTTAAAGGACCTTGAGTTTGACGATGGTCATACTGCAGCTGCAGCCCTTGTAAATCTTACAGGAAGCTCATAATAGACTCCTTATCTGCACAGGAGACAATGAAGCCTATCAAGGGAGAACAAAATAAAACGAATCAGTCTGTGAGGTGGAGAAAGAGTATTCAAATGAGCACCTACAGGCATTGGCAGAAGAATTAGCAAGGTCTGGTCAGATGACATTCAGACTCACATGCACATCTAGAAATGTTAAGATGACACCTGCCTTATTTTTAGTTGTTCATTCCTAAGTTAAAGAGAAAAAAAAGGATAAAACTTAAACGTGAGAATTGTTTGGTTAAGACTTTTAAGTCAATGAACTAATGTATTAAAATCCTGCCTATTATATTTGCGTATTATATTTCATATTAATTTACATATTGGAGAGACTGGAGAGAATGCGAGTGTGTCATTTGCCAATATGACAGGAAAAGAAAGCAGGAATAAATGCAAGTTAAAGGTTATTTGTTATTAAATACTGCATGATTAAATAATAATAAATGATTAATGACTCCAGGATGAAAAAACATCCCTTTGTCAGACATCCTTCATTATCACCTTACTCATTCTGCATGACACGTTGTGACTGTGGGGCTGTTAGTTGAAAGCACCAGGCTTAGTCAGATAATTTCCCCTGACAGTGGGTGATATGAAATGAGGTCACCCAGCAAGCACGGTGGCACAGATTCTGCTGTTTAGCTGATTCAAGTATATCATATTTAAGAGTTGGGGAACAGTTCTTCTGTCCTCTACACATCTATGTGTTATACCAGTGCTAAACATGTTTTCTTTGCAGACATCTGTGAGATGCTCTTGAGCATAAATATAGTTTGCAGCACTCCTTTTTTAAATTTATCTAGAATGACACTGCCTTTATGTAACCGTCATAAAAAGGCCAGTGGTTTTTAATGACATTCCATACTGAGTTCACATTTTGCTGCTACACTGATATAGTTCTTTACAGTCAGTAGGGGGCAATAGAGACCAAGAAAAATGCTCATCTGCAAATAACTTGAACCGTTGTTCTAGGCTTGACAATTCTTGATCATTCTTGCACCTGAGATCAACCTATGCTATTGAAAAATATGTCATTATAGAGATAATAAGAGCAGCTGCTGCTATGAGGATTTAATCTTCAAAAGCACGCAGAATAAAGCATACAAATTGCTCTGTGACTCCACTAAAGATCGAGAAAAAAAATGTGTTCATGAATAGAAACATGCTCACATGTGATCGATATGATTTGCAGCCCTTTCAGATGTTTTTTATTTCCTCTTTGTGTGTATTGAATGACTCTCTTAAGATTGTCTGTAATAGTTTGTGCTAGTGATACATGGGAGAGGGATTCAGCTGTCCCGGACTTTTCTCCACTCCGAGTATCACTCCTTTCCTGTAAATGGCAGCTGTCAGAGATGCTCTTGAGTGTATGAGTGCACACATGAAAGAACACGAATGCCTGCATGTGTGTGCTTGACAATGTGTGTGACTTGATCCAGATGGACATGTTAACAAGAGCAAGCATTGCCCTCTGGCAGCAGTTTATTTCTGTGATTAGATTGTGCCATTATGTGATTTCTTCCATAATCAACTCATAATCCCCTCCCGTCTTCACCAGTCACCCTTCCTTTGGCTCCACCTCGTCACTCTTTCCTTCCCCTTTTGGTCCTCGTGTCTCTTTTCATCCTCATCGCACAACGTGTTTGCCTCATGTCTCTTAATGTAGTGCATCTTCTCAACCTCCTGCCCCCAGTGGTTGCACTTGGCCTATAATAATGAGCAATGAGTGAAAGGAAACCGTTGAGCGCCTATTGGCTCAGGGCGCACGATAGCCATTATGGGGCTAAAGCACTGCCAGCGTGCTTGATGAGGGGGAACAACGGAGCCTCGCCCTGGGACACTCCATTAAACTCCCCCTCTTTGTCTTTCTGTCTTTGGATAATACGAAAACACAGAGTAACACACACGCACACAGCTCCAGTGGCTCTCCCGTGTGTTCTTGTACATGACCAAAAGCCATGTCTTCAATCTTGCTTTATAGGATAAGCCATCACCTGGCCAATGGTCTTTGCAGCACCATCTTCTTCCTTCCCCACCAGCGTTACTCCATCCTTATTGCTCTTTCCTTAGCCTCCTGTGTCTTCACATAAGCGTCTCTCAGGCAGCAATATAGGCTTTTAAAAAGATCCGACTGCATAATATGGTAAGAAACAGCCGTTGGCTATTTTAGATTATTGTGGGTCAAATCACATGAAATTGCCAAGGAGCTAAACACAAAGAAAATGTTAAAAGAGAGAGAGGCTTTTTATGGCACTCAACCATACTCATAAAACTAAGACAAAGACAAAATAAAAATCAATTGAGCTTCGGAGAAAAGCCGGGAGGATCACTTTTCATAGTTGTGGATATTGATCATGAATGATGCTTGTTTGCAAACAGTAAAGCCAGGATTGCTAAATGTGGCGCCTTTATTACACCGACTGTATCATTTTTCAGCAGTAAGTTGAACAAGGCTTGCCAGAATTTGTTTAAGTGAGAAATATGACATCAAAATATGTCTCAACTATTCAAAATGCATTCCTTGACACTACAATGACCTTTTGGGGGTTGAAAACTCTTCTTTCTGTATTGTTATTCATCCGAAGTAATTAGTATGCTAATGGGTTAATAAAAGTCTCCTGGTCCTAGGTTGCCTTTGGAGTTGAAATATGACAAAGTTCTTTTTAATGAGGATGTGCTAGTGTTATTGCTTTTTATTGGACTCATCTTTCATCGTAAAACTTTTATTGAAAAACTTTTGCAGAGGGCTTCTATCTCGCTCTCTGAGTGAAATAATGGAGTTCGACCAACAAGCAATCATAGATTTAAATTATACTTTGAGGGAAAGTCTTAACACAGCAAGGGAATATCTTTAGACAGGTTTTTAACAAAGAATTGAAGGCTATAGTTCACTGTAGTGTTAATGCTTTAACACTCAATCTTGCATCATGAGAGCTGAAACTTCATTGAGCTTTTTTTGAAGAAGAAAAATAGACACCAAAGTATTTATTTAAAAAGTTTCAAAATGTTATAATTTTTGTGTGCATCATGGAAATGAGAGAGAACTTGATACTGGATTGGAAAGTGATACCTCGTTCTTTCACATGAAAGTAGCTTAATGGTGACGGAGTTAGGGGACCAAAAAAAGACATTCCAAGATATGCTGTCTAAGTTCATGGCTTCTACATGAACTCACACAGAGAACTGATATTGTTTTTAATGTTGTTGATTACATGCCTCTCTCTTTTTACTACCAAGTAATTGATGATGCAACAAGCAAGTGAAAATAGTGCGAGGCAGCTTTATGGGTCAGTTGAATATAATTAAGTTGAATATAATTAGTTTTTTAATGCTTTTACAAATTTGTGTATTTGGTTATGTGCAGTATAAGTAATTTAAATTTGAATAAATCTGAACTGTGGAAGGGAAGCTCTACAAGCCACTTATGTTATATCCCGGATAAACCCCCAAATATGTTACGGTTCCCAAATCCACAATTCAAAGGAACCTAATATTTTTTTTAAGATGCCACAATTCTGCTGCATTTCCAATAAACCTTTAATAAATATTACATAAATAATAAATTAATAATAATAAACAGACAATTTAAAATTTTATCTTTTGGTGGTTTATTACTAGCAGCCTGTCATAAAAACATATATTTGTTCCCATTTCTTTAGTTGAAACTATGAAAAATTTGAGAGCCATAAAATAGTATCTTTACAGAAACTGAACAAGAAAAATACAAAAGAATTTTTTTTGAGGAAAGTCTAAATAAATGTGAATGTGTGAATGACATAAAATTGTCCAATCAATTTTTTAAACAAGCCAGGTAATCTATGCTAATTGGTCAGGGAACAAAATTGTGCCCCAAGAGGCGAATTCCAAGATCCAATTGAAACTCAGCCTCAGACCCTCATGAGTTAAAAAAAAAACTTTCCATACACTACTATTTGGCCAGTGTCCATATAAGGAAGTCGAAAAATAATTATATATTTCACAAGGACCTCATGGATAATGTAACGTAAAGTTCGAACACAAAATGCATTCTGGCAGGTGGGTTCTGGCAATCACACATAGTGTATGAGCAAACTGTACTTGTAATGTAATGTATAATTTTAATGTATGCCATATTTCTGTAATTAATTGTTTATGATGGATTTTTCTCTTCCCATATTTTTATGAGGGCGGCACCCTAGCACCCTCTACTGACGAGTCGCCACTGATTTCAAGGACGGGGTGTTGGAGGTTTTGACAAAACTGATGGAATTATGAATGCACAAAAGTACCTTCATGATTGGCAACAACTTAATTTTCCAGCATAACAGTTGCCCCAAACACACAATCAATGCACTAAAAACCATACCTGGATTGAAAAACACATAATAGGAAACTATCAGTCATGGATGACCTGGACCTCAACATTATAGAAGCAGTGTGGGATCATCTTTACAGAGAATAGAAGAAAAAGCAGCCAACATCCACATAAAAGCTATTCTGAAGACTACTTAAAGAAATGCCAAGAAAACTTAGTTTAAGTTAGTTCAGTTAAGAGAGCTCAGGCTGTGTTGAAGGATATAGGTGGTCATACCAAAATAGGTTGTTAGAATTGTATAAACTCAGTATTTGAATTATATACTGCATTTCCATTTATGTTTTCATGTTTTAATCAATTGCTACAACTTTTCCCAGCAAAATATAAAGAAATTAGGGTTCACATAAGTCATTTGCAGAGTACTGTATAAAATGGCATACACACTCTCGTGAGCTGAGATGTCAAATTAATCTTTTCAAAGTACACCAAAAAGGTTTTTTACAAAATCATTTTTGCCATCCAAATAATCAGCTGGCACTGTTTCTGGTCTTTTAAAGAGTAACCACTAAAATTATGCCAGTCTTAGAAAAGGTCTAGGTGTCTGCAGGTCAAGCATAGTACAGATGAGGTTAGAGTGGAGTGCAAACACCTGTTACCTCTCACAAGCAATCACCTGGATGCATTGTAAGCAGAGCTTGTGCACTATTTCCCATCTGGAAAGGACTCAAGGACAAGGTACAAAAAAAGAATATCTGAACAGTTTGTCCCCAGTTCATTTCACAGTACACGATGACAAACTACTGAAGCTGAAAATTATAGAAGATTAAATATGTATTTCACATTCTGTCGCATTCTTCTGGATAACATGAGTGCAGAATAGCCTACATATATCACAGTGATAAAAGATATGACTGTAGGCTGTGAGGCTGGTCCTGGGTATAATAAAGTAAAAATCTAGGAGTCTATCTAAAGTTCATAAGAAGGTGACTGATGCATAAATACCCCCCCAACCTGACTGGATGTTACAAAAGTAAACTTATAACTCACAAGCATCACACCAAGCTCTACCTCAGTAGTCAATATAAAACATTCATCATACAACAACTTAATACAGAACTGTATCTTTGCTTTCATCAGTCATGTCATTCACACTACGTACATCCCACATTCTGTTGTGTGTTTACTTTGATTTAAAGATAAAAAAAACAAAAACAAAACAAACCATAATGATAGCAAAGTGTGGGTAACAAAGGTTCAAGTGAGAAATATAAGATTATGATTGTCCCCCTTGTCAATATGATGGAAAAACATCTAAAATTGAAATTGCTCTGAAAGATATTCAGATGCATCACTTAGAAAAAAGTAAAGTAAAAGACTCTGGAGAATGTGCTGGACAACATACATATTTCCTAAGGTGATGGCTGTAATCTGACACTCATACACTGGGCACAAAGATGTGGTTTTTCATTACAACCTGTGAGGTCTGAAAGTAATGTACACAAAACAGAAGCACCCAACCAGTAAAAAAAAAGGAAAAAAAAAAAGAATAAGTGCTTTCTTGGTGTTGTAATCATAGCTGGATGGGCTTATTGATTTGATGTTGGAACAATTCCTGGTGTGTGTATTTGTGTGGGTGCATGAGCTTATATTCCTACGCTTATACTCGGGCTCTGCTCTAATTGCGTGTGATGAGGAGATATACTTGTGTTCTCAGAGCCGGGAGAACGTAAAGGACATCAGAGGACATCACAGCGTTCTCGCAGACCCTTATCATCGTGCAATGTTTCATTCTAAGTGAAGAGTGCAGTAACAAAATTGCCACCATCTACCAACACGAGCTGTTTCTCTTATCATAAATAATAAAGGTGCGAGATGGCTGCGTATAAACCAGCCTTGCATAAACTGGATTGCACAAGACAAGAGTAATATGCACGGAAAACAGGCCAAAAGCTAAATGTTCTTCGTCTGGCACTTGCTGAACTTCACGTAAAATTATAAGACTCGAGAGAAAACACATGATGAAATATCTGACCATAACTCAGCAACAAAACCAAACAAAGGAGCAGAGGTACTAGATCCTCCTCCTTCTCGCACGCTGACATTACTTTCTATTCAGATCTAAATAATTCTCTATCATGAGTGCACCTGGGTGAGGATGGGTTGCTTTGGGAGAACCCATCTTAATCATCTTAGAGCTTCTCCACTGATGAAATATTAACTCCAGGTTAACAGCAGCAAAACCATTGATTCTGACCACAGCTTTGAGTGTGCAGCATTTAAAGCAGCCCTTCAGGAAAGCATGGCATGACTGGCATGTTAGCAAGGTTCCACATAAAAGGACATGGAGGAATTTGCATCGCAAAGTGCTGCTAGTAGCTCTCCTCCAAATAAAGGGGAGTGAATTGGTGTTTGACACATCAAGCTGACAGCTTGAGGTGAGGCAGGCAAATTCCTGTAATCTCTCTCTTTCTCTCTGTATGTGTATGTGAGTGTTCAGGAGAGTCTAAAGAGCACAGAAGGGCCGGAGAGGTCCCCTTGGCATCTGCTGGCTCAACAGCCACCAAGGCCCTCTAATGAGTATAATGAGTCTTTGCCACAGAACTCCTGTCACACTCCCTTCATTCATATTGATTTATGTATTGTTTCTGCAGTGACATTGTCTTTGATGTGGTGTCAGGGGGAAAACGAAGGGAAGAGAAGTCATTGTTAAAGCCGTAATTACAACACACACTCCATGTGGGTACAACGTGATGCAAGACAGGACAAACACTTTGGATTTGAGGAACCCCTGGCTCATTAAGATTTGGTGTCATGACAGATTTAGGAGCTTTTCCTAACTAATCAGCTCTTTTTCCTTTCTCCTGTATAACCCATGACCTCACTTTAGTTTACAATTCATATTCTTTAAACTATGATTTGAAAGGGGGGGGGGGGGGGGGGTATAAGGATAATGGAATGTGTGAGTGCAATGATAAACAGAGGAAAACATAAAGGAAAGAAACCTTCTAGACCCCCTTTTTCTGATTCTAAATGATGTTGATGAGCTGCCCTTTGGCAAAAAGTGAGAGTAATTTATGCAATTTTCAATCATTTGCATTGTTTGAATTGCTTCATACACATTCGCTTTTGGCAAAAGTACTTAAAAACCATTATTTACAATTTGTTTACTACAATGCTCCATTTACATGTTTTCACTTCAAATACACCCACACACCACATGTGAATTATAGATGACATTTTGTTTTTAAACTCACTTTTAGCAATACAAGGACCTGGGGCTCTACTGTATGAGCTGTTTTAAACATATGCATTTAAACCTTTTTTCTTTTTTAGCAAAGCTATTAATGAGCGGTGAGTCAAACCTGCATAATCACAGTGACCACAAGGGCTCCATTCTTCACTTGGTACCATAGCATGTCCCTGGTGTTTTGCCTCATTAGCCAAACATCTATTCCAGTTACTGACTGGCCCATTCTAAGAACTATTTGGCTTTATTCTGCAATTTCACTGCTATATGGCTCTCACCTTCCACCGATTATAGATGGAAGAGGTTCTAAACAAGGATGGCCAATTAATTTTCCCAAGAGGCCACATGAGAAACTGGGAGTGCCATGGAAGGCTGCACCAAAAAGCTCGTAAAGACACAAGATTAATAAACTGAGTTAAACTTACTGGTGCTGCCCTCTACAAGAGTCGCTGTTAAGTATGTGGCCCCTTGGGAAAATTAATTGCCCACCCCTGAATCTGTGAGACTATTGTGTCCTGTTTTGTTTCATTTTTAATGTCTCATGAGCATCTAAACACTGTGCAACATTAAGTGTAAGGACCTTTTTTATTACACCATCCATTTATTCTTCTTTACTATCCTCTCTGCCATACATCCTTATCTTCAACTGGAAAACACACAAGGATTCTGTTGTGTTTTTCTCTGTAATCTACACAGGCCATAATTGTAACATAGAGAAGTTGCTTGGAGAAAATTTAAAGCTTTATGCATCAGATATGGTTAAATACTCCACAGTCTGGATGTGAGTGGCTTACTGCTTGCTAATATTCTTGGATGGCTGGAAACACTGCAGGACCCTAGTTTCAACATTTTGGCCAAATTCAAGGATATATATATATATATATATAACTAAATGAAAATTCTTGTGGGGATAGGTTAATTGGATAATCCAAATTGCCACTAGGTGTGAATGTGAGTGTGAATGGTTGTCTGTCCCTATGTGTTGGCCCTGCGACAGACTGGCGACCTGTCCAGGGTGTACCCCGCCTTTCGCCCTATGACAGCTGGGATAGGCTCCAGCGCCCCCCGCGACCCTGAAAAGGATAAGCGGAAGCGAATGGATGGATGGATAAATGAAAATTCAGTCTCATTCTCTCTTCTCCTGTAATTAGGCATTTCCAGCCTCACCTGTATGGACCGTACCACTTATCAAGGTAAGGAAGGTGCCATAAAAACAAAGAACCAAAGTATACATACACATATTACTAGCAATAATCCTGGTTTCTGCTAACACCTTTACATATGAGTACTGATAGATATATTAGATATTCTAATGCACGTATATATGTTAAAGGAATGTCAGCTACATAAACACTCCACATGCTTCTTTTAGCTAAAATCTCAGATGTTGTTGAACATGTTTTTTGGAATAGGACCCACCCACTTGATTCCCAGGAATACAGATGACCCATAAACAATTGTGAAAAATCTGGTTGTTCAGTCTGTCGTCACTAGCCGTGTCTGGACCTAAACTCCGCTGCAGGTCCATATATCAAACGATCACTATGGCATTACTGAGAGTTGAAAAACTGTCTAAAGTCTTTCATCTTTAATAAAATGATCAGCGTTCTGCTCTACCAGGTGTAACAATTGAGTTTAACATCCAGGCATCCATGAAAACGGAATTTATGACATTTAACGGAGTTAGAAGTTAGCAGGGAGTTAGCTCGCTAGCTTCTATCTAAATACAATATAGCATGTCCTGACTGTGGGGTTTTGGAAACAAATTAAAACGTACAGCTCTGTTATCACTTCCAACATAAATGAAGACAGAAAGCTAAACAGCAGTGACGTTTGTAGGGTTACTGAAGTTTGGCTAGCTGGTATATAATGATGTGCTACGTGACCACTAGCAACACAGCTATGTTAGCATAATATAAACAAGTGAAGGATATAAAAAAAACAACAACAGCAATAGAATAATATTAAACACAAAGTGAACCCGTCTTCCTTCATTAAATAGGTTCTTTTAGATGTTAAGGAGGAATTGACTTAACCAGGCTGGCGGAGAATGAAGACAACCGGACACCTGCGGCAGATGGGGAATCAGTGAACTTTTATTGAGACAGAGACAACCTCTCAACACAGCTCACATCAGGAGATTCCTCATATTTGCTGTGAGGATGGGTATATATTCTCTAAAACTTACAGGAGGGGGTTGTGAGGAAAGTGCTGCATTAGCAGAAAAACAACTCCATAAAAGGAAATCGGCCTTGGGTGTTCTAGTCTCTTCGCTTGCAGATATCTTGCACCTGCAGGATGAGGCGATCGCTTCTTATCGCTCTCAAGGCCAAAGTCGTGAGCACATTTTTATTACACAGTTGCACAGTAACTTTAAAGCTGAACAATATTTAAAGCTGAATAATGTTTGATCAGATTATATTTTCTTCAAATCCCCCTTTTGACCCATCTTAAATGGGTCAACACACAAAAATAAGTAACATTCAAAGGAACACAGAGACGTGTCGAAGCCTGGCTCGAAAAACTCCTCGGGTCTTATCATTTGTCTTTATCTGTCATTGCAGATGAGGAGAAAAGAGTCCAGGCACCACCCTGCCCAGGGGTCGGCTGCAAGCAGTCTCGGTTCCCGACGAAAGCAGTAACAGCTGTCCTGCACACAAGGATACAACGAGTCAGTGCAACCAGGGTAGTGACACAAAATTAACAGTTCCTGTAACTCAGCAACCAAAAAGCATAAGTAATGATAAAAATGTGGAGAGTACAGAGTATACTATAATAATGAGAGATATAAACGTGAAAATGTGAAAGAATAAATCAACCGTAAAATAAACCCAGAACGGTAACTGCTAAGGACATTCAAAAGTGAATATGGTAAAACGTGAGGAAGGGGTGTGGAAAAAAAACAATTTATATCCAGTGGTGGGAGTACACATTCGCTCAGGCTTAAGTCCGGAGACCCTGAGAACATCGCTTAACCCTCACAACCCGACCAGACACAGTTCAACCAGATATATCCTTCAAGAGGAAGTGGGTGAGGGAAACAATTAATAACAAGCCTAATACAAAACACCACAGAGAAACAACCATTCTAGAAGCATTTAAACAAGAGAAAGACGATAATGTTCGTCACCCTCACGATCAGAGTTTTCATCATCCGTTGGCGAGGAGGTGGGAAGTTGACTAGCCAATAAAGGCATCTGCCGGGCGAGATCCTTATCCTCAGGAGTGAGAGCTGTAACAATCAGTCTCTGGAAGAGGGATCGAATGCATGGAATACAACAGCAACCGCAGGTGACTAGGACAGCAACAAAAACTGAGATGGAAACTAGGATGGAAGCTACAAGGGCCTTATATTTGCCAAACATGTTAAGCCAAGAGTCCCACATGGCAGTATCAACGCCCGAGTGTTCCTTCATTTTAACAGTAAGAGCTGTGAGACCAGTAATAGCTTTAGTGAGGGAACCATCAGGAGCTGTGTTATTGGGGATATAGGTACAGCACTCCTGACCAAAAAGGCTGCAGACTCCGCCTCTTTCTGCGAGGAGAAAATCCGTTGCGACCCTGTTTTGGAAAGCCATTAGGGAAGTGGCAGATAACTGTGCATGCACAGCTTCAAAACCATCTCGAGTGTAATTAGCCAGCAGTTGCACATTAAAGTGAATGTAGTTAATTCTGTCTACATTCGCATTTATTTCAACCATCCAAAGTATCGAGGCCCATCCTGCTTTAACCTGGTCTCGCAGTTTATATTCATCGGGGACCCCACGGGGTATACCTACAGCATCAATATAGGTTGGATTATGAGCTGAACCTGGGATTAGAGAACGTTTAGAGCGGCGTTCAGAGGAGGATGGGAGGCCAACTTCGTGTACTTTTATAGAGAGATCTACTGGAGTGACTAAAACAGGTAAAATAAGAGTTATAAGAGCGCAAAGACCTGACGCATCCCGAGGGAAACCATCATATAACTTGTTATTGCCACACCACCACCACAAATCAGCCCTAGCCGTAGGTCGGAAGTTTGGTTTCATAACCGTCATCTCAGTGCACCAAGAAGAGTTCAAGCTACCTAGTTTTACTGCATTGCCAGTCAGGTTAATACAAGTGAAATTGTTCACAGCTACATCTGAAGAAAAGAAAGGTGGTTTATTAGAGACCGAGCGTTGAGTTTTAGGAAAGTGGTTTTCCAGATATGAGCAATGACCTCGTTTTGTATTGTTCATAAGATGCAGGAGGCATGCACTATTGACTGGCGCCGGTACCACCCGTAAGGTGGGGCGGGCTCCCATACAAACTATGCAGTCGGAAGCCGTCTTGTCAGCAGCTTGTTCAGCTAGTAGTAACCAGTTGTTTGTTGCTCCAGAAATACCGGTTAGAATTTGGAAGAGGTCATCTTTAGACATTTTATTTGTGTCTACAATGCGTATTCGGCCGTTTCTCCCCCCGTTTGTATATGTCACCGGAGGGCCATTAAAGGTGGGGTTATCATCTTTAACTACAGAGCTTGGAGCTGCACCAACGCTAGGGCATATTTCCATTTGCCAATACAGGGCGGTGCGATCAGTCCAAGGGGCAAGTATAAATTGTTGACAGGAGGTCAAGGCCAGATCCTTTAGGGTAAAAATTAAGCCTGAAAGATCCGGTTTTTTTGCTATTCTGAGCATATTTTGGTTTCTCCAGTGCAAAGCCTGACCCCTAGAGTGCTTGGACCAATCGAGGTCCGTTTCTGACACTAAACTGGACCACTTCCACTGATGCCAACCTCCCAGGGTTATATACCACACTGAGGAGGAGAGATGTACTGCAAGGTTAAAAAGATCCCCCCCTTGGTCTTTGGTGACGGGAGTGACTGGGAAGCTAGCGAAATCTATTTCGACTACCCAACTTTTATTGTTGGGGACACAGAGAGTAATCATTCTAGTCGTACTTGGGGTGCAGGAGGTAACCGTGTGTCGTTTCTTTCTAAATGGATCGGGCGTGGGCAAAACTGGAGAGGAAGTGGTGGGCAAGACCCTAGGGGCTACATTTGTCAGATTGGGACTGTCAGAAGGGGGCGAAGCTTTTGAACTTGAAAGTGTCAGAAGTTTCGGGGGCCCTTCACAGATCAGGATTATGCCAATGGGAATGAGACCCAGGGCCAGGAAGCAAACAAAGACGCAACATCTTTGCCTGCCTGTCATTTCAGGGGGAAAGGGCCAAGACATGTTTACTTAGCTTGGATGTCTTCTAATAGAGGATGATGGGGCAGAGAAAGGTGGTCCAGTTCCCCCCACCTCGCCAAGGGCGTGTTCTAGGAGTTAAAGAGCAACAAAAAGTATCAGTGACACAACTTTAAATGAGCTTTCAGCGGTTAAAACTATTGCAATGTAAAATGTAAATCTTAAAAACTCAAGCCAATATAAAAGCAAAGTCATAAAAGATGTTAAAAATAGAAAAATAAAAATGTTTAGTTCAGTATGGAGAACACCCCCTTTTGTAACCAGCCGGCTTGTAGGTTGAGTTTTGGCTCCCTCAAGTGGTTGGTGATGCTGTTGCAGCTCCTTCTGACAGGTCCTTCTGCACCTCTCTTAAGGTTCTTCCTGGTTCGGTGGCAGCAGCGCACTGTGTGTAATGAAACCAGGTGTCACCTTTCCCTTCGAGCCTGACAGCGTGGGAGGTCCGCTCTGTTATGCGGTAAGGGCCTGTCCAGCGAGGCTCAGCCCACTTTCTCTTTGTGACTTTCAGGAGGACGTAGTCCATTCCAGGTGTAGCCGCCTCTTTCAGCTCTTGCTGGTTTCTTTCAGCGACCTGTGAGGAATACTGGGCAACAAAACTGCGGAGCATGTTATAATATGTCCTCGGATCGAGGTCTGAATCAGCTTCATCCGACATTAACAGGCGAGAGGAGGGGCCAGGAAAAGGCCTGCCATGCTCCAACTCAAATGGAGTGTAACCAGAGGTTTGATTTACTGAGCATCTTATGGACATTAATGCAAGAGGCAATGCCTTAACCCAATCTAATTTGGTCTGTGCACAGATTTTAGCCAATTTAGTTTTTAGAGTTTGATTCATCCTTTCCACTTTCCCCTGGGATTGGGGGTGGTAAACTGAGCCAAACTTATGTTTCAAACCTAATGCGGCTTCAACCCTCTGCAGATCGTGGTTCCTGAAATGTGAACCATTGTCCGACCTTATGACCTCGGGAAACCCATGCTGTGGTATATAATGATTAATCAGACACTTCACCACAGTTCCACTGTTTTCACTTGCTGTCGGCCAGGCTTCTGGCCAACCTGAAAATGCATCCACAGCCACCAGCAGGTACCTGTAACCACCCACCCTGTCCACCATGTCTGTGTAATCAATGATTATTTCTTTCCCTGGGCAAAGTGGGATGGGGAAGTACCCTGCTATTGGCTTGAAGGCGGGCTTGATTCCAAATTGGTTGCACTCCTTACAGGTTTTAACCATGTATTTTGTCATGTCTTTTAGATAAGGGTGCCACCAGGCGGCTAAGTTCCTCATCATTTGTGCAGGTCCCACATGCCCCACTCCATGTGCCTCTTCCATTGCTGTCTGTCTGACCCCTGGCGGTAGAATGGGCCTTCCATCTGGGCCACGCCAAACATCTGTGTTTGTGGCCCCTCTTGTTACCCACAATGATTTTTCCTGGGGGCTGGCTTTGTCCTGTAACTCTCTGATTGTGGCTAGGCCTAGTTGTATGGGTGGTCTTTCTGGAGGGGGTGTGGCTTCTGGGTCCATTACCATAATCAGGGAGGGTAAGTAACCAGCTGTCTGCTTTGCTACTAAGTCGGCCTGTTTGTTACCTAATGCCACTAAATCCAATCCGGCACTGTGTCCTTTGCATTTTACCACTGCCACCTTAACAGGTAACAACAGTGCTTCCGCTAATTCCCTCATTTCCATCTCATGTTTAATAGGCTTTCCGCTGGCTGTCAAAAAACCAGCTCTTAGCCACTGCTTGAGCTCCACATGCACTGCTCCCACAGCATAAGCTGAATCACTGTATATATTCACTTTCTGTCCCTTTCCCATCCTTAAGGCTTCAATCACCGCTCTCAGTTCAGCTCTCTGTGCAGACTGTTGTCCTGTCAACTGCTCTGCCTTCACTGTTTTCCATCTCATGTCTGTCTGTTCCACTATTGCCCATGCAGCCTTCAACATTCCACTTTCAGTTCTGAAACAACATCCATCTGTGAACCAATCTTTTTCTGCATCCATTAGAGGTTCTGCCTGCAAATCTGGCCTGATTTTCTCCTGTACCTGCACAACCTCTTCACACATATGTGGTTCCCCTGATCCCATGTGATCAGCCATGTTTATGCCTTCATGTGAGTAGGTGATGTGTGGTGCTTCCAAAATGGTACTGAGGCGTCTCTGCCTGAGTGAAGTGAGTGTGAAGGCCTGTGAGGAGACGTAGGCCACCACACTGTGTGATGTCAAAATTTTTAGTGGGTGGTTCATCACTATGTGTGCTGTTTTCTGAATGATTTTTGCAAGTCCAGAAACGTGTTGTGTGCACGGTGGGTGGCGTTTTTCAGTGTTGTCAAGCATTACGCTTACATATGTCAACACTTTTCTCTCTCCCCCTTTTTTCTGGAACAGGATACCATTGATATGGGTTCCAGTTCCAGAAACATCAAGATGAAAAGGCAAAGCATAATCTGGCACAGCAAGGTCAGAGGCGACAGAAAGCTGTTGTTTTAACTTTATAAACGCCTGTTCTGTTTCTGTAGTCCATGAGAGGGGAGCAGAGAGGTTTCTCATGCCTTGTTCATTTACCAAAGCGCGCAAAGGGGAAGTAAGGCCAACATAGTCTGGGACATAGGTCCTGCTGTAACCAGTCAGGCCCAAAAATGACAACATGTCTTTTACAGTTAGAGGTTTTGGATGGTGCAAAATTGAGTTCCTGTGTTCTGGGGACAAGGAAATACCGGACTGTGAGACCATGCGGCCTAGAAAAGAAACCTGTTTTCTTGCAATCTGTAGTTTGTTTTTGCTCACTTTAAAACCTGTGTTGGCCAGGTGTTGAAGCACCACTCTGGTGGCCTCCAAACAGATGTCAGCCGTGGGGGCAGACAGCAAAAGGTCATCCACATATTGTATTAACATACAGTCAGATGGTAGTGGGCTGGTTTGTAAAAGTTCTTTCAAACACTGATTAAACAGTCCTGGGGAGAGGGCAAATCCCTGTGGTAAGCGAGTGTAACGCCATTGTCGGCCTCTAAATGTAAATGAGAAAATGTCACGCAGTGACTCACGAAGTGGGAGGCAGAAAAAGGCATTAGCCAAGTCAATGCAGGTGAACCAGGCATGAGATGGTGGGAGGTTGGTCAAGGCAACATAAGGATTAGGCACAGGCAAAGTAGGAGTGCCAAGTAAGGCATTAATCCTTCTCAAATCATGTGCCATTCTGAACTTCCCCGTGCCTTTTTTCTCAACGGGTAGGATGGGCGTGTTCCACTTAGAGCAGGAGGGCTCCAAGACACCGGCAGTGACCAAACCAGAAATTGTTTCTGCAATCCCAGCCTCAGCCTCCGGTCTGTGTGGGTACTGAGGCTGCCACAAAGGGGTAGCAGATGACAGTTGAAAAGAGACTGGCTCCACATCAACTAAACCTACATCTGTGGGTCCAAGGGACCACAAACAATCAGGAAGAGAGTCGAGTAAAGGCGCAGCATCACAGTGGTCTGTGTGTTCTCTTCCATGTGACCCGCTGACCACTCCATGTTGCAGTGTTGAGGAATTAAAGCAATCATTTAAAATTTGGTATGTCTTGGTAGATGGAGAAAACAAAACCTGTGGGAGTTTTGTAGGTGTCCAGTCAGTGGCCGCAAGGGAACGTTTAACCATTCCACCCAGCTCCTTAGCCTGGTGTCCAGGATGTAAGGCCAGTGACACATGGGGAGCTGCCTCATCAGACATCATGTACCACTGTAATTGATCTGTTGTAAAAGTAACCGCTGCTGCCACTCCCTCCGGTGCCGCAAAAATGCACGACATGTTCAGAGACCAAGCCCGCCCCTCACACTGCTCTTGGAACATGTGCTGGTACCAGGTGGTGTCATGCCTGTCATAAAACAGTGTAACATGAGGTGGGTCAGGGGGAGGGACATAAGGATGTAGGAGTGAGAGCCACGGCCGCCATTGCTGAAAAGCAGTCCAAACTCCTGGTTCAGCAGGTGTTTCAACTTCCAATAATGCCCAGTAGATGTCAGCAGAGTCCGCCAAACAGGAGGAGGGTTGCAGCAGAAACTGACCACCTCCCTCTGGCCCATCAGAGCAGGGAAGTACAACCCCAGTAGGGAGAGTCACCGTTAGGCCTTGTGAAGAGCAGAGTATTGTGGCTCCTAATTTAATCAACAAGTCTCTTCCCAGTAAATTCACAGGCGCCTGTTTTGAACAAACATAGCTGTGTAACAAGGTCTGATCTCCAACCGTTGTGGGGAGGGGCACGGTGTAAGGCAGAGTTTTAGGTTCCCCAGATATGCCCACCACTGTAATCACTCTGTCAGTAAGTCTTTCACGAGCAACATCCTTAATGGTGGAGTACGTAGCTCCAGTGTCCACTAAAAAGCTGCTTCTTCTTCTATCTACAGTTATGGACAGCATAGGGTCCGCCGTTGTCCCTTCACCGTCCTGGGCAGTCTGTGGGGTGTCCTATAGCTGGGGACCACCCTCGTAGTACTCCCACCCCATCACAGGCATCTGTGGGGCCGGGGGCACTTCAACTAAAGCACCACGAGGTCCACCTCTGTGGCCAGGATGCTGATAGGGCCCACCACGGGCTCCCCTGCCTCTTCCAGCAGCCGGGTTCAAAGGGCACGCTTTAGCCCAGTGTCCAGGTTGTCCACACCGGAAACAAACATACATCTGGCCTCCCCTACCACCTCCCATCTGACCCCTTCCCCTGAAACCACCTCTGTTTCCTCCAAATGGGGAACCTCTCTGCCCATAAGGGGCCGGGGAGTGATAAGCACCATACTGGGGGGGCTGTGGATCAGTTGGCCATGGGTTCGGATACAAATCAGGGGCAACTGGACCAGGAGGGGGAGCTGCAGCGGCCACAAGCTGCTTTTTAGGCTTGTCACCTTTTCCACCCAGGTCGTTTTTAGCTTTCTGCAGCTGAACCTTCAACAGTTGCAACTGTAAATCTTCGACGCTCTCCGCTTTATCATCAGACTTAATCTGCACTTTGTTAAGATTAAAAATCAAATGTTTCTTCCAGATTGCAAAGTCACAGTCCTGCAAATCAGGATTATCCTCCATTTTCTGGCTTACTGACTCCGGAATGCCCCTCAGCACCGCCCTTCTAAACCACATGCTCTGTGAACAAGTCCTACTGGGGTGATGACCTGTATGGTTCACCCAGTCTTCAACAGCCTGATTTAGATAATGGGTGGGATTTTGCTTTCCCTCCCATTTAAATTTCTGTAAGGTGCCTTGATTTTTGGGTGGGAATTGTTTGCGCAGGGCCGGTCCAATAAACCTCAAGGCCTGCATTAGTGGCACCTCGTTCTCATGCATGGTAGTACCCGCATTTTGTTCCAGGTCCGCTGCCTGAGATCGGGATGTGCACCTAGTTATAATAGCTCTAAAATCTCCCAGTGCGAGGTCCTGTCCAGCTGTGTATTTATCCAAACCAGCCAACCAGGCATTCCCTCCCTCCATTATGTCAGGGAGTTTGTCCACTAGGGCCTGGACATCTCCGAATGAATAAGGTTGATACACTGGTCTACGTTGCGCTTTAGTCTGGACCAGGGGAAACATGCCTGGAGGCTGAGGCACAGGGCCCTTAGATCTAGTCTGATATCCTAAACTGGGAGGGGTAGAGGGGGGTGTATGGTTAAGGTCACTGAGTTCATCATCAGTATCCTCAGTTTCTTCCCCGCCTGGTGGGGTATCAGTGTCAGCAAAAACGTGGGCTAAACTCATCTGTGTTTCCGGATCCTGACGGCCCACCAAAGACATGGTAACTGTGACATTTGGTGAAGTGCCAGGCTCAGTTTTTGCAGTAGCGGTCAGATCTCCCTTAACAGCGACAGGAGTGCTGGCAAAGGGGTTGGACCGGGAAAGAGGGGCTGACGCAACACGATTTTTCACCTGGACCACTGACCTATGTTCATTTAAGCAGCTGCGTAATGCTGCTTCTTGATCAGTTAATTGTTGTTCAGTGGGTTCCTGTCTGTTCATTCGAACCGCAAATGGTGCGCTCGCAAATGGGTCAGTTAGGCCCTCAGATCCGGTTCCAAAACAATGGGACATAGAGGAGGGGGCTCTACTACTAGCTGAGGATGTCGCCGACAGAGAGGAGCTTCCTGGGCAAAAATGCTTGGTATCTATGGGAGTTGGAGCTACGGGCGGTTCTTCTCCAATAGTCATTATTCCACCAGAGATATTAAGTACCGGATATATGCCTGCTGAGGGAGGAGTTGAGGCAGAATAGGGAGGTGGCTGAGACCTATTTTTCTTCATGTGTGGTTTTGCAGTTTCCCATAAACACACCCAGTGATTAAATTTAGCTTTGCGGCCTGCGTGCTTATCTGCTTCCTTTCTGTGTCTCACCCCGCTCATCACACCTGCACCTGCTGCTGCTGAGTTGGCTTCTTCCTCTTTCTCTTTTGCCTGCATAGCCTTATTCTGCCAAATTATTCCCCAGTTACCACTACTCCCCTCGTCCTTTCCCTTTTCTTTCATTAACCTTTCAGCTGTTTTCCTCAATGACTCTTTCTGCTTTTTTGCTTCTTTAGGCTGGTGTGTGGAGTTGATGACTGTCTCAACACATGTTAATTGTTCTCCCAATGTGCTAAGAATAACACCGGGACCCCAACCATCATCATTAGTTTGTCGATCTAATTCTCCATCCATTTTACTGTCAATGGAGGAGTGTTCTTTTATTGATTTTAAAGGAGAATTTGGGCCAGCTGGGTTTCTGCCTCTGTTAGGCACTAACAGCTGGGGCGCTGCTTTAAAGGTGAGTCAGCACTGAAATATCCCTTCAGGTGTTACCAAGCTTCTACCAAACCGGAGTCTGGCGGGTAACCTTGCCTAGAGCTTCCTGATAGGGGTGCTAGTTGGTTGTCACCTTGTTCACACGTCTCATTCACACTTCATACATTACCTGCAGTCACTCATTACCCTCCTTATGTATGTAATAAATGTGTAAAAAAATTCTATGTGTGGTGTATTATTTTAACCAAAAGAGGAACCTAGTTCCTTTAATTGTGTAATCTGTGAACAACGGAGAACCAAACTGTCCTGCCCAGTGTTCCACAGCAAGCATTCAGCGTGTATTTATGTGTGTCCAATATCAAACAGAACATCAAAACATTTAAAACACTAAAATCATCGGGGTTTTAAGAAGAGATCCGTTTTCTCCTATTGATCAAAGGGACCCCTCCTTTGGACTCCAACCAGTACTTCTCCTTTTTAAGTTTTAGAGGATCTTTTCTAATAAAGTCCTCTGGGCCTTCCTAACCCTTCTGTAGTTTAGAGAATATTACTAAAAAATATTCTCAAGGCCTTTAACCTTTTAATTTGTTTAGAAAGGCGTTACTAATAAACCCTTTCAAGGTCCCAGACCTGCACTGAGGTATGTATCCGACACCGGAGAGCAACCCGTCGGCTGCAACCGTGGTCAGACCTCAGTTCATTCTTATCTTTATTCACTTATTCACTTATTTCTTATTCACTTATCTCTTATTCACTTATTTCTTATTCACTTGTCTGATTCTCAACAAGCCTTAAGTAAGCCAGACAATTTTGGTTATGAATTACTAGGAGTTTGGACACTAAGTATTTTTATAATGTTCAATATAGCAGAAATAAAAGGTCTGCTTACCTTGTTTTTTGTGTGCACACAGCTTTTGTCCAAACTCCGTTCACTCAGACCACGGCCGAAGTCCTCCCATCCGTTCCAGTTGCCCTGGAGCGGATCCTGTTCCGTGACGCCAATTGAAGGATATAAAAAAAACAACAACAGCAATAGAATAATATTAAACACAAAGTGAACCCGTCTTCCTTCATTAAATAGGTTCTTTTAGATGTTAAGGAGGAATTGACTTAACCAGGCTGGCGGAGAATGAAGACAACCGGACACCTGCGGCAGATGGGGAATCAGTGAACTTTTATTGAGACAGAGACAACCTCTCAACACAGCTCACATCAGGAGATTCCTCATATTTGCTGTGAGGATGGGTATATATTCTCTAAAACTTACAGGAGGGGGTTGTGAGGAAAGTGCTGCATTAGCAGAAAAACAACTCCATAAAAGGAAATCGGCCTTGGGTGTTCTAGTCTCTTCGCTTGCAGATATCTTGCACCTGCAGGATGAGGCGATCGCTTCTTATCGCTCTCAAGGCCAAAGTCGTGAGCACATTTTTATTACACAGTTGCACAGTAACTTTAAAGCTGAACAATATTTAAAGCTGAATAATGTTTGATCAGATTATATTTTCTTCACAAGCTAACTTTTTTTCCACTCGATAAACGTTAACGTGAGTGTTCTCGGTGGTCAGGAACAAATGTAATCGTATGGCAGGATGCTGTAAAAGGACCAAACTTCAGCCAGGAGAACAACTGAGATAATCCATCCACAATACGAGGTTAGTCATTCATATACTGCTGCATGGGCTGGGCTGTAGTTACATCCTAAGGTTTTAAAAACTGACCTTAAATAAATGATTAGTGGTAATAAAAGCCGGGGGAGGTCAACAGTGATCACTGACTGTTTTAGGAGCTTTTTGAGATCAAATAGAAGAAAATACATAACATTAAACATGCTAACAACACAAAAGCCATATTAAACGCAGACTACTTTAGACCCGGAAGTAGGATTCGTCGTGTCATCCCTGAACAACTGGATTGCAAAACACTGAAATTGAACTGACCAAGTCAGCAACTAAATTAAACAGAAAGTCATGTAATCAATAATGAAACACTACACTGATACTACTGGGAAATGGGCACAATGGAAATGGGGAAGGAGTGACCCCTGTCAAAGGGAGAATGGACATCAGTGTAGTCCACACATTAAAGATCAGACATCCGTTTTCCATTGTTATTTGCTTGTGTATGCCTTACCCTTACCAAAGAGTTTGCTATTACATTTTGTTCCTCATATTATAGCAGCTTTAATAGACTGGAAAATGAACTCGCAGTTGGAGATAGCATTTGAATATACAGTATGGAGAATACAGTAATTGAAAGAGGTAATAATATTATAGCAAATGCTTAGACTTCATTAGCAAGTGTGTTTAAAGTTCAGCTTTTTTGGACTGCATTAAAATGTGTACTTAATAAATATTAGATCAATCTAAAAAAAATTGACATAACAAGATCAGATATCTTCTACTGAAAAAAAAAAACAGGTACTAAAAGCAAAAAAAAAAATAAATAAAAAAATAAATTAATAATCTCTTATTCTGTTCAGGGTTGCATGGGGCCTGGATAAGTCCTGGACAGGTCACCACTCTGTCGCAGGGCTAACACAGAAAGATAGACAACCATTCACATTTACATGTACAATTTAAAATCACCAATTAATGTAACCCCACTAGCTGTGAGAAGAAGTCGGAGTACCCAGAAAGAACAAACACAGACATGGTGATAACATGAAAACTCCATACAGCCAGATGGTGTATGTAAGCCCAGTACATTCTTCCTGTGAGGCAACAGTCACGAGTGGACTGGTAATATGGCATACTGGGCATTTTCCTGTTGGGCTGATGGACCGGCTTGAAGCCTGCTGCACACCAGGCGTACAAGCACTGACGGCAATCGATTGGTTCATTTTCATTACAGACACTAGATTGCCCAATCAAATGTCTTAATACGACTGGCCCCTCCCCTACCTTTGCTCTGCAAAACACGCAGCTTGTAGAAAAAGTTTAGCATAGAAAAAGTGGTGAAAAAGGTGGAGCTGAAAAGCTGATAGAAAACAATGAAAAGAAACCATTTATTTTATTTTATTTTATTTTTTTGAGCGATCATAGTGGGATGCCTGGACCAAAAATGCAGGGGCTGAGTCCAACCCTGGCAACAGTGCTAACCACTGTGCCTTAATTTAGGAATCCTAGATCAAAAACAAGTGGCTTCTATTTCATATGCTAATCATAAATATATTAAATGAAAAAGCAGGTTTGAAACTTAGTTTTGAACTACAAGAGCAACTCTTAAATATTAAATTAAGTGTACATTTCTTCTTGTGCATAATATGTTTGTGCAGGAGTGATGGATTTGTGAAGAACAAGGAACATGTTGGAAGAGTGGTTTAGAAAAAAGGAAAAACCATTACAGTACATACACAAACCCCCATATCAAGGAAATACTGACAGTAATATAAATAGCAGCAACAGTAAAGATATTAGAAGGGCACTACCAAGATATCTATGTGTCTACCCCTAGTTAACATAGTGTGCCTTCAGCTGGTGCAAGGAGAGGCCTGTTTTCTTATTCAACATGGCTGCTGTCCAAGTTGGACTGGTATTATCATGCTCTGAGTCAGCCTCAGACCTGACAGGGGGGATATCAACCCACTGTACAATTTCCTCCAATAACAAAACAGCCCCCAGACCATAAGAAGGAATCCTGTTTGGTGTTAGTCTAGACACTTTGATGTTAATTGTAGTTGAGAGGGTGGAGATATAATAATCCCCAGAGCATTCTACAGGGTGGGCCATTTATATGGATACATCATAATAACATGGGAATGGTTGGTGATATTAAAGTCCTGTTTGTGGCACATTAGTATATGTGAGGGAGCAAACTCCTCAAGATAGGTGGTGACCATGGTGGCCATTTAGAAGTCGGCCATCTTGGATACAACGTTTGTTTTTTCAATCAGAAGAGGGCCATGTGACACATCAAACTTATTGGTAATGTCACAAGAAAAACAATGGTGTGCTTGGTTTCAACGTAACTTTATTCTTTCATGAGTTATTTACAAGTTTCTCTATGTTCACAGCAATTGACATGTCGAAGAGGTTAACATGTGAGGAGCGGATCGAAATTGTGTTGATTTCTGGTGAACGCAGTCCACAGTCATTGCAGCAGATTTCAATGCAAGACACCCTATGAGACCCATCTCCCATGCTACAGTCAGCAAAGTGCTTGCTAAGTTTCGTGAAACTGGTTCAGTGTTGGATTTGCCAAAATGTGGACGCAAGAAAACTGTCACTGATGAAGAAAAATCAGTGGCTGTCCTGGCTTCATTCAGCAAGAGCCCACAGCGTAGCACTCGCCGCATGTCACTGGAGAGTGGCATTAGTCGAACATCCCTTCGGCGGATATTAGCTACTAACAAATGGCACCCTTACAAACTCCAGCTACTGCAGCATCTCAGCGAGGATGACCCAGATCGGTGCACAGAATTTGCAGAGTAGGCAAAACAAAAATTGGAACAGGATCCTCAGTTCACCCAGAAGATTTTGTTCAGTGATGAGGCAAACTTTTATGTGAATGATGAAGTTAACAAACAAAACCAGCGCTATTGGTCTGACACTAACCCACATTGGATGGATCCCTCCAAGACTGTTGGAACAACAAAAGTGATGGTTTGGTGTGGTATATGGGGTACAACGATAGAGGGTCCATTCTTCATCAATGGAAAGCTCAAAGCCACTGGATATTTGAAATTGCTACATGATGATGTGTTTCCCTCTTTGTGCACTGAAGCTGCACGTTCCCTGAGTTTTTCCAGCAAGATGGTGCAACACCACATTATGGGTGCCAGGTCCGAGCATTCCTAGATGAAGAGTTTCCTGGAAAGTGGATTGGTCATCGTGGGCCAATTGAATGGCCCCCAAGGTCTCCCGATCTGACCCCCTTAGACTTTTATCTTTGGGATCATCTGAAGGCAATTGTCTATGGTGTGAAGATACGAGATGTGCAGCCACCATGGTCACCACCCATCTTGAGGAGTTTGCCCCCTCACATATACTAATGTGCCACAAACAGGACTTTAATATCACCAACCATTCCCATGTTATTATGGTGTATCCATATAAATGGCCCACCCTGTATATATGTGCTCAGGTTCAGAGACCAACTTTGTCTGATTGTGTGACCATGAATTTACTGACTTCTGGATCCAGAATCCTGTCCAAGTTCATTTTCCATTATTTTAACAACACTGTCTTGAAATGCAATAGAAGAAGAACCAAATGCAGCCTGCCGAGACAGACTTGAAACGAACAAAAGGCAAGTCCAAAACAACAAGAGAACACTGCACGGAAACACACTGCAAGCAAACGAGTCTGGAACACAGTATGACACAACAGAACAGAAGCAAAATGCAGCTTTAAAGACTCACAGGAGGCAACCAGAGAGCGTACCTTTGAACATCTGTATAGATTTGTTTAATTGCACTGTAAACTATGGAAACTGCAAAATTTTAGTATACAATAGCACTGTTTTGGTTTTGTTATTTTTCAGTGCCAGCTGAAATCTTATAATCTTATATCTTATAATCCAGTTACTGATACAGAAAATAAATAAAACAACAACAAAAAACAAAACAACACTGTGCTCTAATACAGTGACCCAAATCAGTGACTCCTGATTTGGGCAACAGTTTACCAGCTTCCACACCACTGCTGGCAACCAGTGTGAAGAAAACATTGTAAGATAATCCAGAGAAACCCCACAAACAACACTCTTTGAGTTATTTTATTGGCACGGCAGGTAAGACGCAGGCGAAACACAGGCAAGGCAGCCGTTCTCAGAATAGGCTGCCATGACAGTGGTGGCGGAAGATTAAGTTGTCATAATTTTAAGTGTGACCAGAATGGCAGAAGGCATCAACAAAGGCTGCGGCTGGAGACAGATTCCAGAGAGCAGCAGATCCCAGCAACTAGTGGCAGTTATTGCTGTTCCGTCCACGATGGCTGGAAATAAATGGGCGGCCACACTTTAGCTGTTGTACAACACGACCGAACTATCTGGATTAACCTCACAAATTGCGGAGAGCCAAAATCATGGCGTGGAGAAGGCGAAGGAGTTTTGAGCGAGACGTGAAGCCCGGGTGAATTTATGCTGACGGAGACACAACCCCGCAATTAAATTGCAGGTGTGCTTCCACTCTGCACAACAACAAGACAGAGGAGGAGCGAGAGAAAAGAAACAGAGCAGGGAGCATAACCTCCCTGGCTACAAATAGGAAACCATAAAACCACCAATTTAGGAGAACTCCGAGTTAATTTCTAAGGGGCTCCTTTGGCTTTTCCTTTACACCCCTAATCCATGGATGTATTAAGAGTATTTTTAGATGTTTACTAACTTACCTTCTGCCTGTTTATCACAGTCACTCTGGATATTACATTATAAAATCCCCAGGGGGGATTTTAAATTTATGAAAGAGTAAAAAAATAAATAAATACTGTCTTTGCCTTCGGTCAGTATCTCTGCATCTTCAATTTTTCCCAAATACTTTGAAGTTTCTGTGGAGCAGATGATATCTGGGGGAGATGGTTATGAAGATCAGCATTTAGTTGGTGTATTTGTCTCAATTAGTCTTTGCCATGAGTGTGAACATGTTAATGCAGTAGCTCATGTGCTCTGTGTTCACTGTACAGGTACACACACACACACACACACACACACACACACACACACACACACACACACACACACACACACATTCCAATTATTTTCCTCAACACATTATCTATTGCCCCTTAACCCTTCTTCCCTCTTCGCTAATAAAAACGAGTCGACCCGGCCTTAACATAAATTTTGATGCAATCAGAACTCAGAGCAAAATATTGCAAGTAGTTTCACAGAGAGAGTCGAGAACTGTTTAATCAGCCAAAATTAAGCCGCGAGAATACAGGATAAAATATCTACACAACCTTGTTTTATTTCCCCCGACGTCGTGGACACATCTAAAGAGAGATAAGCTTTAGAAGATATTTTATCTTGTACTCACACTTAGCAGACTTATTTCAAAATATTTAAATGTGAAATATCACACTGCGTTTGCACTTTTTTCCCACATTCAAGGAAAATCACTTGTTTCATCACAGCTTGTGCTGATAAAAGTTGTAGCATTTGCAATGTAAGGAACTGTTTCTTTTTCGCCCTCCTCATAAGAGTTTCAACTGTTTTGGAGAAATCCTTAACGTGTCTTGTACATGTAAAGGGGGAGAGACTTACAGCTGCATATAAGCCTTTTGGCTTATTTCTTTATTATCTTGGATTCTAATAGTTACCTGGTTCTTCTGCCATGTGCCGAGAGCATTTTTTGTCCTGCTGAGATGTGCTCCCAGCTGTGTGCTGACAGGCTAAATGCAGAGTCATATATCTTAAAGGTCTTTTCCCTCCAGATGCACTACGTGAGGACGAATGGCACAAATTTCACTCTGTCTCTGTGGAAAACAGAAGTCTGCTTTCTAAAACTGTACTATCTTTATAAAAACTGGACTCAACCCCTTTTAAGCTTACAAAGTATGGTAAAGACTAGGGGTGCAACGATATTCGTATCGATATTGAACCGTTCGATACAGTGCTTTCGGTTCGGTACGCATATGTATCGAACAATACAACATTTGTAATTTATTTTATCAACTTTCCTTCTGACGATGCTGTCTGTGTCGAGCGCTCAGTGAATCTGCGTTCGACTACTCCGCCTAGGCTGCACTGTCGAGCGCAGATCCACTGAGTGCTCAACACAGACAGCATAGTCAGGAGGAAGAGCGCAGGGCAAGCTAGCAAGACAGAAGTTAAGCTCTCCTTGCAAGATGGACCTCCCCCACCCTCATTCAGATCTGGCGTTTGGAATTATTTTGGTTTTCATGTGACGTATGACCCTGAAGGTAAGCGAGTCATGGACTAAAGTAAAACAGTATGTTGGATGTGCCACGCAATGCTCAATTACATGGGTGGGAACTAGTGTGTTAGCGCAGTTAGCTCGTTAACGTGTTGGCCGTCTAGCCCCATGCACGGGGCGATCGGCAGTAGCTCGTTAACGGAGATTTGCCGTGTTGTGGCGTTAAGGTCATTTCAACGAGATTAACCTGAAAGCACTAGTGGGAACACAACGAATATGACTGCACATTTACGCCGACATCATCCTAGTGCAAAGACAAAAACAAGCAAGCATGCTACTAACTTTAGCCGAGTCATTTAGACAGCTGTTAGCACGTGATTCTCCTTATGCTGCTGAGAATATAGCCCAGAAGAAGCGGATAGTATAGCTTTTATTTTGGAAAGAGACATTTCTCTGTAATAAACTCTCTTTTCCAAAGATGAGTGATTCCTCAATCAGATACAGGGCTTGCAATATCGCTAGCCCGACGTCCCGGAGCTAGCGATCTTTCCAGTCGGGCTACAAAAATCTCTCTGCCCTGCCCGTCGGGCTATTGTAGGAAAAATATATGTCAATGCTTTTGCATTCTTTCAGAAATGTAGCTGGGTAATTATGTCATTGGCATCGGTGAGCCACTGTCAATATGTGACATATTGAAATCGCGTTTGAATTTGCGCTTGTTTTTTTGCTTTCACTTTGCAATCGTGCGAACTGTGTATAGAGAGCGACAGCACTGATCTGTGAGTGATGATAATTTGTGCACCAATTCCTCTGACATCGTCTTATTAATCGTTAGCTTACTATGCAAACATGACAAGTGAAATCTCCCGCAGCAAGCTTAAACATGTGAGAGGTTGATCGCGCAGAGAATCGCTGAGCTTATGTGAGTCCGTGTGTAAAAGTAGCAGTATATATATTTTAGTTCTGCTGAGCCAAATAAGACAGGTCGGGGTGAAGAAGTGACAGCCAAAGAAAAGCTTACCACAAAACGGAGAAGTTATGACAAATGAGACTATAAGGCAAAAAGAAAGTGCAGCTTTATGGTTTCATGGACAAAAGAATTTCTGTGGCTGCAATATGACGAGCTAAATAACCAGGGCTGCACATAAGTGGTCCGCAGGTGCGCATTCGCTGTCAAAATAAAAAACGCGCACAAGGGTTAGGGTTAAATTTAAAAACTGTACTTTTGAGTTAAAATATATATTTATAATTTTAATAAATGACAAATTAAAAAGGCATGAACATTTTTTTGTATCGAAAAAATATCGAACCGTGACACCAAAGTATCGAACCGAACCGAACCGTGAATTTTGTGTATCGTTGCACCCCTAGTAAAGACATATGAAAGTTTTCTACTCTGCCTTTCCAAATGAAACACATGCATGTGTGTTTACATAGTGATGGAAAGAAAGCACAGGTAAAAAGGCTTGCGTTGTCAGTAAAACACTAATAAGGCCTTCATTTTACAATAGGCTGCATCATAAATAAGACATGTGATGGCATAAGCATCAAACTCAATTATTTACCAGGCTGAGTGTCTTGAAAATGGGGCTGATGATGCAGAGGTTTAATTTTAGCTCCCTATAATTTGCACTGTAAATGGGATGTTTCTAAACAGCCAAACCTCATTAGGAAACACCATCATGACTCACTGTGGAAAAAGAAAGCGAAAGGCAGATAAAGATGGTGGTATCCTATGATTTGGCTGCCGTTACTGCGTCTGCTGCAAAGAAACTTTTAGTCGTATTTTTTCAGGCTTCTTTTATTTAAAGAACCGTCCATAACAATATGCCCATGAGAGCTGGAGTATTACACTTTGATGGAAATTAAGATCTGCCTTCACTTCTGAACCGCATCTTAGAAACGCAGAAGCATTGATACAAATGTTGTGATGCAGTTTTAGGAATCAAGCTAACAACCGTTTAGTGCAGAGAGTGATCTCTAAGAATCTAAGAAAGGTTTTAACTGTGGGTTCATTAGATTTTGCAGATTCTTTTAAAGATCAGTTTTAACTCAGCAATAAGTTATTGAATATTTTCAAATCAAAGTAGAAACAAATCCCAGTTCTAAAAATTCTTGAGGGTCACAAGGTAGTTAGTTACGTTACTTTATATATATGTGAGTCTGATTACAGAAAGCACCTCATCTACCCTCACTGATAAAATAATGTGCATTTTATATTATCATTATTATTATTTATGGTGGCCATTTAGAAGTCGGCCATCTTGTCAGTTGTATCAACTTTTGTTTTTTCAATAGGAAGAGGGCCATGTGACACATCAAACTTATTGGTAACGTCACAAGAAAAACAATGGTGTGCTTGGTTTCAACGTAACTTTATTCTTTCATGAGTTATTTACAAGTTTCTCTTGGTTCACAGCCATTGACATGTCGAAGACGTTAACACGTGAGGAGCGGATCGAAATTCAAATCAAATCAAATTCAAATTCAAATCAAATCAAATTCAAATTTTATTTGTCACGTACACAGTCATACACAGTACGATATGTAGTGAAATGCTTGGACAACTGCTCGTGACCTAAAGAAAACAAAAAAGGAAAAGGCTATGAATAAGATAGGAAATAAATATGAAAAATTAAAAAGGGTAAATTTAACTAGGAAGGAATAAAATATAAATTAAGGTTAAAAATGAAATAACTGTACAACACAAATTAGAATGAAGGGTAAATTTAACTGGGAAGAATAAGATAAAATATATAAATTAAAGTTGAAAATAAAATAACTGTACAACAAAATACACAATACACAATATAGAACTATATAAGAATGTATGAAGAAATCTAAATATAAATAAATATATATACACAATAACAGCAGCTGTACAAGTATTAACCGGAAATGAAGAATATAGTGACCAGTGTTGTGCAAAAACAAAGTCCAGAAAGTCCAGTGTGTGTGTAAGAACCATATGTGTGGGTCAGTACTGTGTGGTGGTGTGATTGAGAGACCGTATCGCCTGCGGGAAGAAGCTCCTCCTCAGTCTCTCTGTGTTGGTCTTCAGGGAGCGGAATCGCTTTCCTGACCTCAACAGAGAGAACAGTCTGTTGTTGGGATGGCTGAGGTCCTTCACGATCTTCCTGGCCTTGGTCCAGCACCTCCTGCTGTAGATTGAGTGCAGGTCAGGGAGCTCGGAGCGGATGGTGCGCTCAGCTGACCGCACAACCCTCTGTAGAGCTCGTCTGTCCTGCATGGTGCTGTTCCCGAACCAGGTTAAGATGTTTCCCGCCAGGATGCTCTCTATGGTGCACGAGTAAAAGTTCCTGAGCACCTTGGAGGGCAGTTGGAAGTCTCTCAAGCGTCTGAGGTGGTAGAGACGCTGTCGGGCCTTTTTCACCACGGTGTTGATGTGACAGGACCATGACAGGTCCTGCGTGATGTGAACTCAGAGGTATTTGAAGCTGTCCACTCTCTCCACTGGGCACTCGTTGATGACGAATTGTGTTGATATCTAGTGAACGCAGCAACCGGGTCATTGCAGCAGATTCCAATGCAAGACACCCTACGAGACCACCCATCTCCCATGCTACAGTCAGCAAAGTGCTTGCTAAGTTTCGTGAAACTGGTTCAGTGTTGGATTTGCCAAAATGTGGACGCAAGAAAACTGTCACTGATGAAGAAAAATCAGTGGCTGTCCTAGCTTCATTCAGCAAGAGCCCACAGCGTAGCACTCGCCGCATGTCACTGGAGAGTGGCATTAGTCGAACATCCCTTCGGCGGATATTAGCTACTAACAAATGGCACCCTTACAAACTCCAGCTACTGCAGCATCTCAGCGAGGATGACCCAGATCGATGCACAGAATTTGCAGAGTAGGCAAAACAAAAATTGGAACAGGATCCTCAGTTCACCCAGAAGATTTTGTTCAGTGATGAGGCAAACTTTTATGTGAATCATGAAGTTAACAAACAAAACCAGCGCTATTGGTCTGACACTAACCCACATGGATCCCTCCAAGACTGTTGGAACAACAAAAGTGATGGTTTGGTGTGGTATATGGGATACAACGATAGTGGGTCCATTCTTCATCAATGGAAACCTCAAGGCCACTGGATATTTGAAATTGCTACATGATGATGTGTTTCCCTCTTTGTGCACTGAAGCTGGCACGTTCCCTGAGTTTTTCCAGCAAGATGGTGCACCACCACATTATGGGTGCCAGGTCCGAACATTCCTAGATGAACAGTTTCCTGGAAAGTGGATTGGTCATCGTGGGCCAGTTGAATGGGCCCCAAGGTCTCCCGATCTGACCCCCTTAGACTTTTACCTTTGGAGTCATCTGAAGGCAATTGTCTATGGTGTGAAGATACGAGATACGCAGCACCTGAAACTACGGATACTGGATGCCTGTGCTGGCATTTCTCCTGCGGTGTTGCTATCAGTGTGTGAAGAGTGGGAGAAGAGGGTTGCATTGATAATCCAACACAATGAGCAGCACATTGAACACATTTTATAAGTGGTCAGAAACTTGTAAATAACTCATGAACGAATAAAGTTACGTTGAAACCAAGCACACCATTGTTTTTCTTGTGACATTACCAATAAGTTTGATGTGTCACATGGCCCTCTTCCTATTGAAAAAACAAAAGTTGTATCCAAGATGGCCGACTTCTAAATGGCCACCATGGTCACCACCCATCTTGAGGAGTTTGCCCCCTCACATATACTAATGTGCCACAAACAGGACTTTATTATTACCAACCATTCCCATGTTATTATGGTGTATCCATATAAATGGCCCATCCTGTACAATCTAGCACCCATTCATGCATGCTGATTTTACAAACATTTTTAGTAACGTAAACCTAAACGCAAAACAACTCAAAGCAACAGTAATAAAAATGAGTCAGGTCTCAGATGAATTTCATTCCCCTCAGAGAAAATCTTGATTTTAAACCAATCCACCATCATACTTTTTCTAAAGTGGGCATTTTATGTTCCTACCTTACCACCAGGGAAATTAGGAGCACAAGACTATCCAAACTCAATTCCATTTTTTGGCTTGCCTGTATTCATAATGTTACATACCATCAGTTCATAAGACAGCTTAAAGACACGGTGGTATAATAACACTGTGACACTTAAACTTCTGCTGCTTAACGAGAGCAGACTTTTTTGCCCCCCAAAAAAGACATCACAAAATGGATATACCAAACTCCTGAGCACACTGCACATGCTGTTATTTTTCCATTAGATGTACAACTTGTGTTGTTTAATCACTAAACATGAGTAATTAGCAGGAAAAATGTTCCTCAGCTTTGTTAGCATCTCACGGGACTGGTATTATGACCACAATCACTCACAGAAGACTATGAGTGATATGTAGCTCTCGAGGTTCTGCTCTGCTCTGCTCAGAAAGAAAGAAACAAATACATTTCATATTCCCAGTGGTGCACACCACCACGCTCACATCCATTGTGCCCACACATGTGTGAAATTAAACCTATCCCGACCTTACATCTGACTGAGAATGCTATTTCTCTTGATAAAACATTTTAGCCGCAGAAGTATCAGTGAGGACACATTTTCTTGTTTGATGGCCTGCAAGTCACAAGGGTACTGTAATGGCAACAAGATGCATCTACGTGTACTGTAGGCGATGTCGACAGAAAGAAATGACGGCTGAGTCGATGTGTGCGTGCGAGCGCGTGTGGGTGTATGCAAGTGTGGACAAGCTAGCTTATGTGTATCCATATTCATTAGAAGTGCTGAAGAGAATCCAATAACGGTTGTGTCAGTTGAGATTAAAGAGATTGACCTTTGGTGACTTCAAGTGGAGCATGGGTTTGTGAGTGTGCATGTGTGTTTGTGAGTGTTTGTGGGTATGTGTGAGACAGATGCAGGGTAGATGAAGATTTTATGTTGACACTGATGTTGGGGAGAAAAAAGACAATAACAAGATGGAAACTGAAAAAAAGGGTTTCAGAAATGTAAAAGAGGGTAGACGAGTCCATATTTGTGATTGGCCATATGCTGCAAATACCACCTCTTTCATGTTAACACAACTGTTGCTAGATCAGCTTGTTATATCAAGCTGATGATACACCATTGTGGGAATGCTTAGTCTGATTATCATCTAAGGATACAAATATCCTGATTTAGGCTAGTTACCTAAATTTTACCTGAATAGGACAAAATCCTGCTCTGTTTTATCTATCAAAACCAAACAAAACTAAACAGGAAAAGCCTCCAAATGGCAAAAGCAAAACAGAGGATTTGTCGAAGCTATTTTATTGATGTGAAAACATGTGTCCAGAAAAGCTGGAACCAAACTTGTGTGTGCACATGTGCGTGTGCCTCTACATAAAAATAGCTAAAAGCTAAAAGTTGTTAATTTTCTATGGAATCAACTTAAAGCATGTCCTCCTCTCTACTGTAAACAGCCTGTTTTAAACAGCTTTGAACAAATAATGAAGTAATGGAAGACATAGTCATCATTTGTGTTAGCCTCTGTGAGAAACACTGCGTTCGTGTCGTTATTACACTGGTTGCCACCTTCACTACTTTACTTTTAAATTGATTTTTCTACCTTTTCCACTTTTCTCCATAAACACCACAGACGATGGAGAAAGTGAGTCTATTTTGGGAACAGGTAATGGAGTTTCGGCTTGGATCCCACTCGGAGAATGTCTGAATGACATTCTTTTCCATCAGAGAGAAAGTACTTTGAACACGCTGCGTCTGGGCCAGAAATGGCTCTCACGTAATCAAGGAGTCTCTATGTGTGTCTGAGACTGTTGAGGGGGGTGGAAAAGGGTGGTCATTATGTTGTGCTTGTAGAAATAGAGGGAATAGGAAGAAAGGAAAAAAGACACAAATGGAAGATCAGTTTCTCTACAGGGTGATTTTTAGTAAGGTACAGTAACTTTGCTGTAAATGCTCCCCTAGGTTCTCCTCTGAACAATAACACACAGGCAGTCAAATGCACACACACCTTTAGAGACACTTTGGAAGTTCACTCAGATCCCGTGTTTGTTTGCGAGATGATTTGCAGTCTCTATTGTATTTTTACCATGAATGGCCTCTGATAGCATGTCTAAATACAGTATCTGTGCTGCTGCAGCTGGAGCTGACTCTCCCCTGACCTTTACTTGGCCCAGTCTGCTGTTGTAGAGTAAGAGTGACTGGTGAGAATCAATGGTGTCCTCTCAGCGCGCACAGACACACATTGACAGAGAAGCCTGCACGCACACACTTGCTGCCATGATCATCATCCTGATGTCAAGGGGACATGAAGTCAGCCCTTATCCTCTGGCGTACCTCCAGAAGCTGGTGTGTCCTCACCGGCTTCTGGAGCCGGACAGCCTGACATTCAGCACAGCAGTAAGTCATCGATCCACATACAACCGGAGAGAGAGAGAGAGAGGGGGAGAGAGAGAGAGAGAGAGAGAGAGAGAGAGAGAGAGAGAGAGACTTGGGGTGAAGGGAGAGAAGCTGAGGAGCTTGTGGAGGAGGGAGAGGATACAGGGCAGGGTTGATGGAATGATATCTAGTTGTCGCAATAGATAGCATCAGATAGTTGATAAAGAGCTCAGAAATAGAGTAGGGGGTAAGAGGTGCTGGAAAGCTGACTGATAGACTGATGAAAGTGGGATATCCTGCCACTGGGCTGACAGAAACTCTGTCAGCTCTGAACCCACAGTTTATTGGAGTACTGAGAACTACTGGATACTCTGAAATGGTTTGGTTTCAAATCTTGGTGATGCCTTTTGTCTTTGGTCTGCACTGTGTGTTGGCATGCAAATCTCTGAGGTGCTGTCTAAGTTAGACTGAATAGGATTTGAAATGTGAAGGTTGTAAAGAAGCTTAGCTTTGTTTATACAGAGAGTATTTCTGAGTAAAATGAACACTGTACATTCTTCAGTATTTGGACGCCAGGAACTACATGCAGTGTCTCAAATCCTTTACGTGCACATTTACAAATGCTGATTTGAGAGAAGTGCATTCATAATGACAAAATTTGACTACATGAGATGTAGGTACTTGTAATGGACTAAATTATATTGCTGAAGGTGTGTATTTGTCACCTACAGTGGTTACCATCTTAGCTGCATGGTGGAATTTTAAAGATATATTATCAATACTGATGGCAATGTCAGTGCTGCAGCATTCTGTCATAAAGCTTTTCACCTGGTTGTATCCGTCCTTGACACTACTGTCAGTTTGTGACTGCAACTGGCTATTGACGCTGAAGCGTCGCTTGGCTTGGATGCCATAGGAAACTGTAGTGTGTCTCCATTTCAGCAGTGTGTCAGTCTCCCATAAACAATGGCAACAATGACAAGACAAGCTGCTGCTGACTTAACAAGATAAGTTTTCTTTTATAAACCACCTTCGGTAACGTGCAAGTTAGAGTGTGTCAGGGACCAAGCAGTAAAGCATAAAGGACACAGGTGGTTTTAATTCAAAAAACGGGTTTTATTGACCCAAAAATATGAAAATATATTTAACAAAGCCAAAACTTAAACAGGCAGACCAATAAAAGAGGTCAACTCAATAGACTAAACTCAAGATAATAATTAACAAAACCTCAAACAAACATATGGTAAACTGACCTGCTGAAATGACACACAGGGGGACTTAAATACTGGTTTAGCTAAACCAAATGACACACACGGGGGAAAACAAGATGGCTGCCATATAACCAACTAATACAAAACATTTAAAAAAACATGCTAACTATGAAAACAAACTTTTAAAAAAACACACACACACAGAGAATAAAACATAAAAATTACTTCCACCCTATGACATTTACATGGTTTGCTGTACTGTTCTTCAGTCATCCTTTGCTCATTTGCCTGTTTATTGCAAACAGTTTTGAATTGAATTGTTGATTTTCACTGACACAAAAACAAGACTGTTTTTGCCTTGATTTCCATGTGTGGCCAATTTAAACATATAACCATCGTCTGCCCTCCTTTTTGTTCCTCAATGGTTCAAATACAGAAAAGAAAACAAGAAAAAAACAAGAACACAATCAATTACCAATTCTGAGGATAAACAACATGCAACATATTTCACAATGTCAGCAAAAATTAAGCCAAAAGCCTGTGTAAGAAAATGTAAATGTAAAAAGTACAATGCATCCCCCCCCCCCCCTCAAAAAAAACGAAACAAAAAATCAGATACACAACTACAGTCTTGCATGACTGTCTGTGTGTGTGTGCCTTTGACACTGAAAGAAGCCCCCCCAAGAGTCAGAGGCAGAGAGCGAAAGACCCAGGAGACCCAGACTCTGCATAGCTCCCTATGTGTACTGAAGCTTCAGTGCCACACATCTCAATGACAACTGCATGCCAACCCCAGCAGCAGGAGAAAGAAGGCCCCAGATGGCGCATCAAGGCCAAAGGGCAAGAGCCCCAGAGAACCATAACAATGCACTGCAAACCTCAGCCATCCCCAAGGGCCCTGTTCTTGACACCAGAGAACTGCCTGGTGCCTGGGGCAGTAGGCAGAAGAGCACATGGTCAACACAATGACGGTAAGGTGCCCAGGTCCTCTGACTGCAAAATCCCCCAAATCATCACTCCTCCAACTCCACTGTTTGACAGTTGACATGAGGCATTTGGGGCTGTGTTGTTTTTCCAAACGTCTCTATTTGGTCTCTTTTTCCAAAGGAAATTGTTCTTGTGTTTCTTTAAAATGCACTTTTGCAAACACAAGCCATGCTGTCTTGTTCTTTTAGAAGGACAAGGCTTTCTCCTTGGGGCGATCGTGCCTCAAGAGTTGGGCGTTTGTCTTGTAATCGGAAGGTTGCCGGTTCGAGCCCTGGCTCCGACAGTATCGGTTGTTGTGTCCTTGGGCAAGACACTTCACCCGTTGCCTACTTGTGGTGGTCAGAGGGCCCGGTGGCGCCAGTGTTTTTTGAGCACTGAACAGTATGACCTTGCTGGGAATTTGCTGGGGCGGCCAGTCCAGGGAAGATTGATGACCGTCATGTGCTGAGTGACATAAATGTCTTCCACTTGTGAATAATCTTTCTCACTGAAGAATGATGAACCCTAAACTGTTTGGAAAGGGTCTCCGAATCTTCCCAGACTGATATTTTTCCTCTTTGACATTATGTCAACACCCAACCGAATGCTCCAGATCAGCAAACTGCTAAAATGTTTGCATTGATTTCCAACACCTGGCTGCTTCTTACCCTATGAATTCCTATGGAAGCAGTAGGGGTGTGCTTAGTTTTCCACACACTGCTTCTACATTTTAGTTTTTGTTAAATAATTAATGACACATCTCATAGTTGTTACCGAGTCTGTGGATTTGCATATATGCCTAAACCCAATTGTTCAGGTGTGGTAAATTTCTATGGTGTCATTCAGTACTGAGACACTGCAAAGACTACTGTGGAAAATCAGAAGCAAAACAGCAATGAATCTAAGGGTGCAAGTAGACGCCTGAATAGGAATTTCAGCAGAAATCTCTTATCTCTTATGATATGCAAGTTCTTACTGGCAGTTAAAATTAAGTTGGTAACCAGAAAAACCTAAACCTGGGGTAGATAAAACAGTAAATCTGCATTCTTTACAACCTTTATAGCCTTTGTCCTTTGAACACGTTTATCTTTTGTTTCATGAACCTTTTTCTCTGACGTCCGCACACACAGAGTCCAATGCTTTGTCTTTTTAGCATTAGAACTGTTTGACTTTATTTCCTGTGATAATTTTTAATATCTCATAGTTGTTACCGAGTTTTTCATCATGCTGATTCCAGTTATGGTGTGAATGGTATTATACTTGCAGGTGTGTCTCAGCTTGTTGCCTTGTTGTTGTGTTGTCTGACTGCTGTTTCTGGTGAGATGTGTTTAGGCACCCTTTGTGTTTTTGTCTACTGCTCACTCATTGTTTACACCCTTTCCTGTCACTGTTATTTACAATTTCTATCTGTTCAGTCATATTTTTACACCCCTTGTTATTTTCACAAAACAAAGATGTGTTAGAGGGGATATTAACTATGCACCTAGAATATATTGGTAGGGGTGGTATTTTTAAAATATACACACTCTTGCCTTTTAGCAGACACCCTAGCTGTCGCTTTTTGAATTGGAGTAAAAACTGTGTTCTTGTCATACTTTTTTTTTTTTTTTTAGTTTGGTTCCAGACAGAAAGCTGCTAATGACTGCTGCTGGTTCCATTCACAATCATCTGGGGTGATTAGGACTGTGACCTTTAGCAGAGTCAGATAATTCAGAGCTTAGAGATTTTTATCCCCCTCTAAATTCTAAGAGAGAGCCAGAGAGAGAGAGAAAGGAGGCACTGTTGGGCTTATCAAAAGGAAGGAGAAGCATATCTGAGAAACGAGGTGCAGGGGAGAGGATGAGAAGAGACATGAAGTGGAAGAAGGGGTGGAGGCACAGAAAAAGGTGGGAGGATCACACTTTGCAGCTCACCCCAGAGGTGCTGACATTATCTGGGAGACACAAGCATCGAAAAGAGGTGAAGTCCATGAAAGGAGGAGGAGGACGGGAAAAAGATGGAATAAAGAGGAGTGAAATGTAGCTTCTGACGTTCTTCAGAAATACCTGACATTTACCTGGTTTTGGTGTGTGAAGTCTAGACAATTGGAGTCCAGTAAAAGGCCACCCGTCCTCTCTCTCTCTCTCTCTCTATTCACTGCTGAAAAGAGACTTTCTAATATCCTGAGCAGATCACTCAATGATCGGGATGTAAAAAAATATTGTTTGCCAGACCCAAAAGAATCAATTCCTTATCCAAACAGTGTGTGTTAATATGCAAGTATTGTGTGGCTGAGATTGGCTGGAGACCAGAAGGTTTAAAAAAGAAAAAAAAATAGTAACAATTGTGAGACATCAGTGAAAGTCTTACTTCATTAATTGCATCAAATGGTCTGATTGGTTTCACTGAATGGACATGTGACTTTTCCTGGCAAAAAGTAATGAAATGAAATATGTGCAGCTCTGAAATGGGGAAAATTAACAATTTAAATAATCTACAGAAGAGGATACGAACCTGGACTATAAAGCAAACAAACATTTTTTGTTGTTGTGAGGGTTTAAAACTGGTTTATTTTCAGCCATGGAAGTTCCAAAGCTTTGTGGATAACAATGTTTCTCATTTGGGCCATCTGACAGTTGGTCCATCGCTTCGCTTCAGAGTGAAATATCGTAACTAACTAATGGATACCCATTAAGTTTGGTACAGATGTCTTTACTCACCAAAATGATGAATCCTATTGATGTTGGTGATCCCCATTAACTCTGGTACCACCAGAGGGTTTTTGCTTTGACGTCTAAAATTGTATTCCATGTTCCATAAAAATTGCCACAAAACTTCGTAAACACATTTCTAGTTCCAGGACAAATCAAATGATTTTAGTAATTCTATTGTTTTTCATTCATTATCACATTTAGGTTCACATTGGTGGTGAAAGAAATATCTCTATTATGGAAATATATTGGATAGGTTGAAAGTTTATGGCATCAATGTAGCGATGAATTTTTCATCTATTGCCATCGTCACAAGAACATTTAACACTGCAAAATAACTTAATCAGTGACAAAATGCTTGTGAATGGGAGTTCTAATAGTCTTCATCCCAGTTTGTATTATACTCTTATACTCTGTCATCTACTAATCAATGGTTGGTGGTTTGAGACCTTAGGCAAGATACCGAACCCTGAGTTGCCCCAGATGCATCCATTGGAGTGCGAGTGAGTGTGAGTCTGTTAGGTTAAAATGAGGCTTGTAGTATGAAAAGTGTTCTGAGTGTTTAAATAGAGTAGAAAAGCAGTACATAAGTACCAGCCCATTATCAATGATGGACATGAATTTTCAGGTTTTATGTTCCTCAGCATGACTTTTCATCAGTCTGCTCACATGTGTGCTGATAAAATGGTAAAAAAAAGACAGCATTTTTAAGTTGTCCTCACTTTCCTAAAAAAACAAGCTAGTGTGATACACATTGCAATTTTTTCACACACTGTTTGATTATATTAATATTATATTAATTACAAATATGTTGCTTGGTTAGCTTTAGTTTAATGTAGGCCTTTAAAAATGAATCAATTAGGTTTAGAAAATATAATAATTTAGGTTAAAATACAACCGATACAAGTTGTTTTTTTTTATATTCGTTTGCCATGGTGACACATTTTCTCTATAAATAATTTATGTGCTTCTGACATGAAATATGTTTTCTACTGAAATGCTTTGCTTGAAAATTCATGTTCACTGACACAAAAAAATAGAATCATTTTTCATTCACTCCCATGAGGCTGTGCTGTAGTGTCAACTGTACACTTCAGTTCAGTTGAACTTAAAAACGCCAACACTGCCTTTATGCATACAAGCAGCGGTAAAAACATTTTGAATTAAAGCAAAACCCAATCTAATCGTGGATTCAGTGAAGTTGAATAAAATTGTTACTATCAAAAAATTCAGTGGCTGATGAGCAAGTATCGGCAGCTGCAATTGAGTGAAGAAATCAATCAATGTTAAATGCAAAGGTGACAAAAGTACAGACATGCTGTACTTTGGTAGAAGTAAACATACTAGTATTAAAAATACTCAGATAAAAGTTGAAGTACTGAGTCAACCAATTTACTCAAGTAAAAGTGAAAAAGTACCGGCTCTGAACTCCTTAAAGAACATTTCTAACACCTAATTTTGTGCAAAGCTAACTAAAGCTTGTGCTACATTAATGTAATAATAAAATAATATTAGTAGACAGAAATACAAACTTTATTTTTGTGTAAATGTTAATTCTAATAAACGTACTCAGCTTGAACTAGTTAAGCAAAATATAAAATGAAAAATAGGAAAATGAAAAATAGCTTGTTTCTGTTGCCTACATTGTAGAGGGTGGCTTTGTCTCTAAACAGGAAAATGAATGAATGGTTGAAGTGGGATTCAGCAGGTGGGGAAATCACTTGTAGTGGCTCAGTGTGGGGAAAAGAATGACAACAATAATTTCTATCGAGAGCTCCGATAGATTTCCTTAGTGTACAGGCTGTGATCAGCTGACCTGCTGCTCTTTGTGGATTTGCACACCTGAATTTAACCAGATGTCAGCAGATGTTTAATGAGTTGTCCTGGCTGATTTCCATCCTCTACACTGACAGTACACACTGTTTATGCTGTCTTATTTTCTAGATAGTATAAAGTTGGTATGAAGGTTGAATTCAGCGAATGTATCTCAGCATTATTAGTTTAACTTCATATGAATCTCTGCTACACACTGACCATGAAACCACAGCCGCTCTGAACCAGTCACACACTGTTCTTTGCTTTAAATCCATCACAGTGCAGCAAACTAACCTGTTTATCCTGCACTAACCTGCAGATAATTTTCATGCAGCCTCTAAATAACACAGTTAGTGTACCTCAGTTTGATTTGCAGGACTTTTCACAATATGAAAATATAAAGTGTCACATCTACAGACTCAATATCTGATTTAAAAACACAAGGACTTACATGTATGCTTTAAAGTTATTATCTTTAAATATGACCTCTCTTCTTCCCCGCCTGTCCCGTGTTTATGAAGTGAAGTTAACTCGCTTTCTTTTCTCTCCCTGTCAAATACAGCAGCGGGACCTTCAGTTAGAATCACACAAACTGCACACAAACAATTTGTGTGATTGCTAATGTTTATTAAGCTGATAGAAACGTTGCATTTGAAATTACCTGCCACAACACGTTACTCCGCTTGTCTTCTGTAGGGCTAGCTAGATTTTAGATAAGTTCCACAACCACAATTTATGGACATTTGAAGTTGTTCCGATGTTATGCAAGAAAAAGAAAACAAAAAATAGGAACAAATAATTTTAACCCCTTACAGTTTTGCCTCTTGCATCTCCTTTTCTCATCTCCTGCTCATTAATACATGAACAAAAATGCCTTTCATGAGTTACAGCTTCAAGTCGGTTTGATGTTTGGAGGTTAGCAGTGACATGAAATAACAACTTCTTTCAAATGTATCAAACCAAAAGTAATGAGTCTGTTTTAAAAATGTAAGGAGAAGAAAATAGAGAAATTTGTTCAAACATGCAGGGAGTGAAAGCAAAAAGCAGTCAGAAAAATAAATTACTCAAGTAAAGTACAGATACCTGAAATTTCTACTTAAGTACTGTAACAAGGTATTTGTACTTTGTTACTTCCCACCTCTGGCTAAATGACAACATGTCTGTAAAATATAGACATTGAAAAGAGCTAATCAGCATTAGGATTTGTCTTTATAGCTTATTCAGTATTTATTGCAGTGGGACTGGTCGTTAAGGTGACGTGCCAGACTAAATTAGTGACTTAGAGGACAAATGAGACCCAGGAAGGCTAGATTAGAGCGAGCCTGAACTTATCTTGGTCAGACTCCTAATTGGGGATTAATTTAGCTTAGCTTTTTAGCACTCTTTATGCAAACAAGAAACAAACAGGTTCCTCTTTAGGTGAATGGGATCAAATGAAGAACAAAAAATTAAATAAGGAAAAGGCAATCCAGTGTGGCATTAGGTGTAAATCATTAAAGTGAATGAAGTGAGGTTCGGTGCCTATGTGTGCTTCATTAAATACAGAACACATGCATCCAACCGAAGCCTTTACTCCTTCAGCTGCTTATGTGAAAAAGCCACTGAAGGTGACGATATGTGGAGCTGTATTATTAGTAGCATGGTTAAAGGAAGGGACAACTAACCGCTGACCTCCACGTCGATTTCAAATAACTTCTTATTATAAACACCCACAGCAACTCAATTATTTAATCACGCCTCTAGGCCTGCTAAATCAGCACTATCAATGAATCTGTGGAAGAATACAGCTTTGCACCTTGCCAGGGCCGTCATTTCATCATGATTAAAACTCAGTGGTTCGGGAACTTGTCAGATGCCGCACAATTACCCTGTTTGGCAAAATGCCAAATGCACAATGTGCATTCACATCCACAGTTGTGTGAACATGTCTCCAAGGTGAACCTGCACTATGAAGGTAAATTTGCATTATCAAGCTCAATTATTAAAAAGAAAGAAAAAAAATCAATTATACAAATCAACAAAAAAAACACAAGGTGCAGAAACCATAGCTATTTTTTGTTATTTTTTCAAATTGACGTATAAATACCAAAAAAAAGGTAGTTACAAAACAAATGTGACACTTTTTGTGTGCATCTCTGTTTACAAGGGCAGCTGTGGCAGATAAAATGATCCTTTTATTTGAGCCACAAGAAATGAAACTGTAAAATTTGTGTCTCTGGCTGGAATCGAACCAGCTATCAAGGAGTTAGGTTCAATAAGTGAATTAGGTTAATTGGCAACAGTTCATTAACATGACAAGGTATGAAAAGAGCATCTTAGATCAGTAAGGATGGTGACAGGTTCACCAATGTGCAACAAAAAGTTAAAAAAAATTATTTTATGATGAGCATGATGCTGTCAGAAGATTTTAAAATCTTTCTGTGCTAGACAAAGATGCTGATGTTGTGCATTGGCAATATATGAAACAAACTGAACTGAATTGATTAGAAATATATTTCTGGAAATGGCTGTGGTGAAAAGGATGTGCATCACAATTTTTAATCTTTTTAACAGGGCAATTCAGAAAACACAAACACACACACAAGGGAATTGCAAGCATTTACAGGTAGCACTGACGTGCCAGCTGTTCTCTGCAAGACACCAAACATCGACTGCCAGTGACACAAACACTTGAATGCAGTTTCATTTTCCTTGCACAGTGACATCTTGATAAAGAGCTGTTTTGCATCTCCCACAATGAAATGTTCCTATGCAGGTAACAGGAATTTGCATTTGTCACCCAAAAAAGATAAAACAATAAATACATTGGATAGTAAAATGACATTCAAGATGGAATATGAGATTAAATAATGGTGTCGGAAGACAGAACCACAGGAGAGATTAGTGTAGGTCAGAAGGAAGTGCAGTGGTTTTCCTGAGATCTCAGCTGACCTGAATGACTGACTGCTGGCTAGATCTATCACTCCAGGAGAAAAAGACATATACTGTAAAAAAAGTAAACAAAGTCTAACAAAGTTCTGGATTTCCTGTTTTGATTTCTTGCTTATTCTATTATATTTTGAGGCTTTGATCCATAATCGTGTTTCTATGTGTCATTATTCTTGTGATTTTATTTAGTCTGTTGCTGTTTTTAATTTCTGGCCACCAGCTGTCACCCGACCACATTTTATTCACTTTGGTAATTTTTAACTTGTTACTGTCCGACATGTCACAGAGGCCTGTCTGTTTATTGAATGTTTGCCTATTTGGCATTCCCCAATGAAGATGTCAATGACACAGGAACTGTTAGCCCAAAATGCATGTAGGACACATTACACAGATATTACCTCCTCGTGTCTGAAAATAAGTTTGATTTTTTGGTTACTGATAAGGTTGCTGATAAGCTGGGGAACCATTTATGGAGAGCAAAGAAAGAGTACTCAGTGCTACAAGTTGGTGGAACCACTTGTCCGGCACCTGTACAATGAGAGCTGTCTGAGTGTTTATTTGCTTTTTATAGACAAAAGGAATTATTTTTTTTAAAAACACCAGAAAAATATCAATATAATAGCATGACTAAATATCAGTTACAGAAAAAAATATCAGTCCATGGCTTTACCCGGGCTTTAAATACACCGGATACTTATTTTAGCCCTCACAGCGATTTGCAACAACATTGTTGCCTCAGTTGTGCTTTGATACTTCTTCCACAGGCCCAATCTGTCCTGTCCCCTGAGTTATGGAGGCCTGTATTTGACTCAAACAACAAAATTAAAGAGGAGACAGGAGAGCTGGCTAATTAGAGCACATGTTGCATATGTCTTGGGAGAATTAAATATATTGCACTGCATAATAACAAAACTTTGTTGTGTTTGCTGGTTAACTGAATTGATTCCTGAAAAGCTGCTTGCTCGATTAAGCCTGTGTGTGCTCTTCTTTTGGCAGGCGGGCCTGCTTCATCTTCATTCTGCAAAATAAATGTTGTTGTTTTACGGTAATTTATTCATGTGTATGTAACACTAAGGCACATTTAGAAGCTCGTGAGGATTTATACATGGGGACTTAACTCTTGGCTACATTCTACATGTAGCCAGGGTGAACTGAAATACTCACAGAAAACTGCTCATTTATCAGGGTTTCCAATTCCAGAATAATCACAGCAATTTGTAAAACTATACAACGGTTGCATGGTAATTTACACCAAAAAGGTCAATTCAAGAGCTTCTTTCTTCATTCATTCCTTCAGGGGGAACCATACACGTACAGAAGCGTCTTAGAGTGTGTGTGTGTGTGTTTAAGCGTAACCTCAGTGGCAAGTTCACTGTGCTCTGCTGAGGTATGTTTCAGAAGAGAAGCCAGAGGAGGGTAGAGTCAAATATCTGCTCTGACCTCGTATGTGTGGGATCTGTCTGTGGTCCCGCAACACTGGCCCTCTGCCAGGTGAAACAGCCCACACAGTGAAATCCTGCGAATGTTGTGAGTCAAAATTGTGGATATCTTCATTTCAGTAATGCAGGGATTATACAGTCAAAACGTCATCCCTGCTGACCTGCCAGGTGCAGCAAAGTGAAGTGAGAGCTATAAAAGATCTTATGTAATTCCATTTTAAAAACTGCACTTTTGAGAGGCAAAAAAAAGTTTGAATATGTTACTTGCGGAGTGAAAAAGTCACAATCGCAACAGTTACAATCCCCCAGTCCCCATTTAACTTTTCCACTGTTATCTTTCAAAACTGGGTGCAGTAATAAATGGTTCCCAACCAAAAAAGTAAAAAAAAAAACCCCCGTCTTCATTCTGTTTTCTTTTTCATTTCACTTGCACTTTTTTTTGTTATATCGCTGCGATTTCGCCAATGCATTTCTCGTAAATCAGTTTTTGCTCACGGTGCTCGCAGATTTGAAAAATGACATTGAAAACATTGAAGCACTACGTGTCCTTCCAGATAATCTGCAAAACACGCTGTGAGATCAGTCAGTGTGACAAGCAGAAACACAAACCTCATTCCGTGCACCCTCATTGTGCTGGGCTGACAGGCGCAGTCTCGGGTAACTTAAAACTTTGCAGGGCATAGTTTATGGTTAAGGAAAGTTATATGTAGAGGCAAAAATGTGCTTTCTTTGTAGTTTCTTTGAAATGAGTCTCGATATTGTTTGATAAATGACAGAATATTGATCTTTCTCCCTCCAAAATACCATTTTGAATATATCTGATTGTAACTACTTAGCAGAGAATAAAACTGAGAGCTTCTGCATATCACAAAAATCATTTATGAGTTAACATTACTGTTACATATGAATATTATATGCCTGGTGAAGCTGGAGAGAACCCATTTATGCATTTGTTTTGCACATGATACAGCAACCTGTGTCATGTGCAATCTGAGTATATGTATTGGGAAGGCGTCGGAGGATAGAACTGAGAGGATAATGCAGCTGAAATCACTGGCACGACTTTGTCTTGGACTCAGTGTCATGGTTTATTAACCTCTGACACATGATTGGTTAAAGATGGCTGTCTGTCAGTTCGTTATTACCAATTTCCCCCCCAATGAGAAGCTGTTAGCTTCCTTTCCAGCAACAAGTTAGCTGCCATGGTGAGATTTCACTTCTTTCTGCTCTGTTCCCTAACCTTCCCCATTACTGATAATTTGGACTATTAGTTAGGGAGTGCCATCTGGGTACTCTAATTATCCTCTTATGTTTCCCAGCTTCTCTTAACTACGTCCTGTCCTTTCCCAGACATCTTTTCTCTCATTCTCTGACAGCTTTAGAGAGAGAAGTGAACATAGTAAGGGATAAAAGTTAAGGAGTGCTGAAGATGAGAGACAGAACGCTCCATTAAAAAGGATACTGGGAAGTGGAAAAAAATCAGATTTGATGAATTCTAAATGAGAAGAGGAAACTAATCTTTTTCACCCCCTTTATGTTGTCTCCTCACTGTCTGCTGTGTTTGCTTACAGCACTTCAGAAGACACCGTACTTCAAACTATTTGATAAAAGAGAACACGCGCTGTGATTTCAAATATTAGAAAAGTTAGCTTTTTATTGCCGTTCTATGTTTTTCTAACCAAACGTTTGTTCCAGTTTCAATAAATAACCACAAAAAACCCCCTTTTAATTTAAATAGTCGTCTCTTCTTAAGTGTGTTGCATAAGTATTGTGCCAGTGGGGCTCAAAATATCACAACAAGCACACGCGCTCACACGCAAACAAATCCAATTACCATATATCTGTATCCCTCTCTCCAAATGTCATGCAGACAGCTGCCTGAATTATCACTGAACAGCAAATCATTCGCCATATGTTAATTATAAAACTAATAAAAAGCAATAATGATTCCGATGAACATTTGGAGAATAATGTCAGTGACATCACACTGCAGGCCCACAATAATTAGCACATTGCTTCCAGTACATTCTGTACAGTAGGTGATAGACAGTTAATCTTTTTATAGAGATTTTTGCCTCGCTTTGCTTAAAGAAACTAGTTCTGCATCTGGAACTCTTTTGTGCTGACACAATGTATTGGCACAGGGGGTCATTATCTGTGACAAGACTAAATACAATTTAGCTTTACGTAATTGTATCTAGTGGCTCACACATTCCCCTAAAAAGTGAAAGAACCCCGGTTTGACCGCGGGAGGAGACACAAATCCCTTCGGGGTTGTGCCAGGAAGGCCATTCCAGTGTAAAAATCTGCCAAATCAAACATGGGGAACTACCCGCTGTGGCGAACCCTTGTTAACGAGGGAGCAGCCAAAGTAGCACATCAAATGTAGAAACCAAGATGTTCTTAGAAACTTCTCAAATCACTCCTGCACCATCCTTTCTATATTCTCACCGAAATGTCTTCAGTATCCAGTCTGAAATACCAAAATACAAAAGGTTTGATTTGGTCATTAGATAGTTGAGAAACACTCATTTTGGCAGTGAAACGAGCTGTAGACACAGACTCTTTTCATAGCTGATATTTTGACTCAGTGGAGCAACCAAGAACATAGAAAGTTGTTCTTTTCTTTAAAGGGGAATCCACACAGGAAGTGGCTCGTTTATTGTGCATCACTTTATCGCTGATGATTGGTTAGAAGCACCTGAGACATTGTGGTTGCCTAGGTAACTGTGTAATGTATTTATCACCCTTTCATATGTCAATCAAAAACATTATTTTCCGTCATTAGTAGCTTCTTTAATTATTTGCCAAGAAGTTGAATAGGTTTAGCTCTGGACCCACGCACTTTGCGTTGCAGTGGCTATTTTGCCTGTCTCGAGTTAGTACTTTGTTGCAAATCTCTCCCTGTGTGGATGCACTTTAAATATCTCAGTGTAAGCCAGTATGCACAATATCAGGAACCTAAAACTGAAGCATGGAATTAAATCTTCAATTTCATTTTCACAGAACTAAAAAACATACTTATCACTTTTTATAAAGTGTAATGTCACGTGCCTTCTGTTCACTCTAACAACTCTGGTATACCAGCTTGTTGTGGATGTTGATTGTTTGGTACTTGGGAAGTTGGTGTAATGAGTTTCAATTACCCACTTTCATTTGTTGATGTTAGAATATTGATTAGTGCAACTTTATGTCGTGATAGTTAATAACTCTACAAAGATAATATTTGCACATATTTTCACATGTGTGTGAGAGCCTCTCTGTTATTCACCCATCTCAATAACTGCTCGTTCAATCAACTTCAAGCGTAGTTAAAGTAACCGCAGTGTAGAGTTTGAGGTCGATTCAGATGAACACTCACCCCTCACACAGAAACTATTTCTCTGTGTGAGGGGTGTAGCAGACACAAACATTTCTGTCTTTGTGAGGACGATCATTGCCATAATGTGTTCAAGATGAATTCCCTTTTAATTGTCAAGCAGCTGCCTTGCAGTTCCTGCATTTTGTGTTCATTAGCAGGACACACACATGTGTTTAGCATACTTGAAAAGTTGTCTACTTTTCAAACCAGCAATGTTATATGTTAATCTGTTAGCTTTCACAACTGATTGCTTACATGTGAGGCATTTAAGGGACATCTGTAACTTGTAGACTGAAACCCTGATTAAACAAAGAAAGTTCCGGTGTTCATGAGTGGTTACTCATGTTTGTATGTGTGTGTATGTGTGTGTGTGTGTGTTTCTAATGTCTAATATCCCTGTTTTTAATAGCAAATAAGTTGTAGTCAACAGGCTTTGGCATGCAGGTGAACATGTAAAAAAATGGATCCTGCATTATTATCCCTTTTTGGGGCGATCGTGGCTCAAGAGTTGGGAATTCGCCTTGTAATCGGAAGGTTGCCGGTTCGAGCAGTCTGGGTCGTTGTGTCCTTGGGCAAGACACTTCACCCGTTGCCTACTGGTGGTGGTCAGAGGGCCCGGTGGCGCCAGTGTCCAGCAGCCTCGCCTCTGTCAGTGCGCCCCAGGATGGCTGTGGCTACAATGTAGCTTGCCACCACCTGTGTGTGTGTGAATGGGTGGATGACTGGATGTGTAGGATTAGCCAGATAATCTGGCTAATCAGATAATCTGGCCTGTAAAAATGGCCCGTATACAAATACAAGCCATTTTTTGTGTTCACATAATAATGATGCCAGTTCTTTTAGCCAGTAAAATATAATTAAAGAACTTTTAAAGGTAATTTTGACAAAACCTGAATGCAGCTTCTAAATTTTATGTATGTTGCAGCCTGGCATTGCTTCAATTGATGGCAAAGGGACACTTAGTAAGAAGAAAATAATAACATCCCATTAGCTAGCACTACAGAAGAGTAGCGAGCAGAAACAGAGAAACATTTTAAGTGGCCAGAAATTTCATATTTCAACAAATATGAGCGAGCGCACAATCTGTTTCTGTGCAGTTTGTCATAAAATGTATCTGTGAGCTGAATGTACAGCTGCTGTACATCCTAGAGCGAGTAAAAAAGTTCATTTGTGATGATGACAGATGGTGAAAACTGTCAGAAAGAGAGGACGGGAGAGGAAGATGAAAGATTCTTTTTAAAGCTAAGAACTGCTCAGCAAGTGCAGTTTTACAAAATGTTCTACATAAATTTACAATGTTCTGATTCATTTTAAAGGTTTTAGGTAAGATGTTGGAAGCAAACATGTTGCTGAATCATGTTTTTGAGAAATATCCTGCAAAAAAAATACACAGATTTTGTGTTATAAGCTGTTATAATCTCGTATATCTGAATGCAGGTTATACTGGTTAGTTTACAGCACTGTGCTATGCACCTATGTTGGACGGCTGTTGGAGCAGGCCATGAAGTATTATCAGTTAAATCAACGGCAGCAAACATGAGATCCTATCTTTCATACTCATGAAACATCTGCTTATGTCTGGTTGAATTCTGTTGGCTAAATCCACAAAGCGCAGTGAAAATCAGAGTAGCAGCACAGGTCAAATGATCACAGCCTGTAAACAAAGAGAAATCTGCTGGAGCTCATAGAACAAGTTATTAGGTGATTTAAGTAATTCTTCCCCCATGCTGCACCACTGGACTGTTCCCCCACCTGCCAAATCCTGCTTTAACCCCTGCCTCTAACAGGCTGTGTACTACTGTATTTGGAAACACTTGAGTGAGCCTTTATATTCTTTCCATCTTTCCTTATTTCCACTTGCCCTCTAGCCACACATCCCACCTTTCTTTCAGCAGTCCCTCCTTTCACAAAGCACTGGATGGTAAAATCAAATACCTCTACATGGCCCATCTAGTAGTGCCTCGCTACAAGGTTATCTGGCAGCTTTACTCTTTGTACTGGGTTTACAGAAAAGTGATGATTACCCCTAACTGCTCAGTTTTTATAGATAGAGAGAAGAACGGTATGAAAAATTCAAAATCAGAATACAAAAATGGGTGTACCAGGAGTATTTGCTGTCTTGAAGCCTGAGAAAACAAGCAGCTTGACCTTTCTCTTTCTCTCTCTCTAAAACTAAATGGACAGGGGAGAGAGGAACAGTGGTGGATCAATGTGGTGTGTAGGAAAAAAAGAATAGGGAATGAAAGTGATAATGGTAGAAAGCACACACACACACACACACACACACACACACACACACACACACACACACACACACACACACACACACACACACACACACAGACACTCAGACCGCACTCTCAGCAGACTTGCTGTTCTTTTCAATTGCACACACAGTACTGACAGCTTGTCAGTCCTACACACACACACACACACACACACACACACACACACACACACACACACACACACAAACAGAGAGGCAACGTTTCAGTCTTGATTTAAGCTGTTTTGTCAGTTTCACAGTAGTAGATTTTTCTTCCAGTTTTATGCTGCCAGGAAGACAACAACGCTTTTTATACCATGCTTTATACAGCTGTCTCTCCGACACACACACACACACACACACACACACACACACACACACACACATACATGCAAACACACACAATGCTGTTAGAAATCACTGATGAATTCTCTTGGTTGAATTATTGCACCTGCCAATCAAATCCCCTATTATTCTTGTGAGTTTTGCTGTTTTTTTCAGAGCATTTGTTTTGTGTGGGTGGATGAAGAAATAATCTTACTTTTTCCCCTCTGTCTTCTTTGTTTGTGTTTCTGATTTACAGTGAACTAAACTCATGCGATCTATATGTCTTTTACCAGCTTCCACCCAACATCAAGGCTACATGCTTCTTACTTGCACCCTGTAGCAATGACGTGACAATGTATATCTGTCTCTCCACTGTGAGCGGGTCATGTACATTTATGAATGACTGTACATGCCTGGATGCCATTTTATTCAAGCTACCTCTCAGGAGTTTTGCTTTTTTCGCATGGTGACACTGGCCCACGGCCCCGGGAGACCCTCCATGTCAGAGCTCTTTCTATCTCCGCAGATATATACATTATTTAACAGGGTTTTTTTCTTTTATTTTGAAAGGGTCACACCATAAAGAAGTATGGAAGATGGAAAGTTCAGCAGTGCGTGAAAAGCAAGTTTTGAGAGCAAGAGGCCAACCTATCCTGTGCTGATCTGCACAATAAGGAAAACAGATAGAAAAAAAACAGATACATAGACATGACAGATCATTCGAGACGAGTTATTACTGAAGTGGCATCTCTCTGCAACATGCGTTCATTTGCCAGTAATGTTTAGAAGATCTGAGCTGGTCACGTCTGCTCCAAAAATAATGGATGAAACTAAATACACATACATTACTTGACAAAGAAGGCTTCAGCTTGAGACCGACAGCATGCTTTGTGTAGGTTCTCTGTGTGTGTAGAGATGTTTGCCAGGAGTGTTTCAGGAATGTTAACAGAAAGTATTTCCCAGAATCCACAGTGCAGAAGGCTTTAGTTTTCAGTCTCATAGTAATTAGTATGTAGCTATGTAATTTATATTGTGGTGGCCCCAGTAAGCTATATTAAGAATGCTTAGCTAACAAAAATGTACTCAATCCACCTGCTGTAGAGTTATTCTAAAATATAATGTTAGTTGCTCTAATTGAGGAAGTTAGCAAACGCAAAGTCTGCTACACTGTGCGGCTGTCACTGGTAGCAGGCACAAGCAGGCTATGACTTAGCTATGACTTGTCACCACACGAACATCAAACTGATCACTGGATTCGCCTTTAGGATCCTCATTAGCCTCTGCTAAACTTATGGCGTATCTTAGCTCCTGAGGGTGAGTTATTAGGAGTGTGGACACTGCATTTAATCAATAGTTATTATTAATCTCTTCAACAGCGTGTCTTTTGTGCTGTCTTCCTCCCTTTAGCTCCAAAAGGCCGTGGCAGATGGCCAGGCTAAGGTTGGGGCAGGCTGCCCTTAAAGGCGACTGCTGTTGTGATTTGGCATTGTATAAATAAAATTGAATCGAATTAAATACCTGAGTTTGGGGTCTTTAGTAAAGATAGGCTATAGCACTGATAACGATTTGAGGTCACTTTCTTGCGACAGTGAAAGCCCTGATAAGCTCCTGGAACCAAAATAACAAGTGCTGCTTCTTAGAGGAGGGAAGATGGCAGAGGACAGTTAAGACAACAATGGTTTGGCTGATTTAAAGAGCACAAACAACCTGACTGGATGCCTAGCAGAAGCAGGGATGAGGGGGTTGTTGCCCAGTAAAGGTGGGGTTGTGAAGCTGTGTGGTTTATTAAAACATGGCTTGTGAGCTAAGTGTGCCTGTGCAGAGCAGGAGATAGAGCCATATCTCATAGTTCCAGTTAAAGAGGCATGATCAGTCACTGCCACTGGCTCGACTACACTGCCAGAACACACAGCTGTTGGCATGTAGGTAAGTGGGAGATTTTGTGTGTTTGTAAGCATTACTGCTTGTATTTTTGGCAGCATTTGTATTTTACTCTGGCAGAAATATGTGGCTAACCGTACTGTTATTGAGAATTAAAGCATCTCTTGAGAAGGGTCATGAAAACAAACCTGGTAGTCGGAGGGCTGAGTTCAGAGATGGATTCTGTTGGTTTGCTGCTGTTCCATACAGTATCTGTAGCAGAAATGTAATCAGGGTTATGTGTGCCCTCTGGGGCTCTTAGTGAGGGATGTTGCCATTCTGTACGGAGCAGATAGAGCTGGTTTGGCCTGAGATGGCCTGATCATTTACATTGACACTGATGACGCCATTAGCCAGCTGCCAGGAAACCTGTCAGACATGTTTCACTAGGCAGAGCCGCAGACACCACACGTCATGTATCAGGCTTTAAAGCGCAACCTCTTCCTATCTGGTTTTAATGTTAGTTCGTTCAACGATTTAAAGGTCAGGATTCAATGGAAATTGCTCAAAATTGCTATAAGGAAATGCACAGCATTATTAACTGTGCCAATAATGAATTGAAATGAAAGCACAAGTCTTATTTGCAAAGTGCCCGAAGAATATTGCACACGCTCCTTACTGCAGGGGGTATGTCCAGCTGATCTATTTGCATAAACAAATGCTCGGATAACTGCTTTAGTTTGAAGAGACAGTAAAATGGCAAATATGTTTGTAATAACACTTCTCTGCTTAACTGTGAACTGTGTGAACTGCTGAGGGATTCTTTGACGTTGAGAAGCTGAAATAGTTTCAGACAGATGTCAAAGTCACACTACACATCCAATTCACAAAATGCAGGCTTGTGTAAACCAAACATCCTAGCACCTTTTTTTCCTTTAGCATAAATGGTAACTCTTTGTTCCCCCAGTTTTCACATGATTCACTCAAAGAAAAAGTAAGAATCTTCTAGAGAGCACACAAGGACACACACACACAAAATATTTCAATACTACCTCATGGCTATTGTGGTGTGATGTGGATAAATGCAGTGCTGCAGGCCTCGATTACCTTTCCTAGTTACGTCTCAGCAAACGACAGGTACACTCAGCACTTCTTCAGATTTTCTTTTTAGCAGGCAGAGATGATACAAGTCAATAGCTGTGCTCCTGCAGTATCCTTTTTATACAGAGAATTGATACTTAGCAATTGTTATCTGTATTGGAGAAGAATGATACTTAATATAATGCATGAAGTATTCAAACCACATGTTATTATCCAAGCAATTACTGCTCCTGTCATTCCGGAGCTGCAGTTCGCTATTATGACTCATACCTCCTTAGACGATCAGAACATAGTTTGTGTAGTTTTATTTAGTTTGAGGTTGAATAGTGGGAGTTTGGAAAACATGACAATTTGTTTCAAAGTAAAATCAAGATGATTATATGATTTATTTGTACTGTAAACATATTTTTTGTTATCCTGTCAAAACAATTTTAGGCAAAATAGATATATCTGCAGTAAAGTGCACTCATGGTAAACGGTTGAGGTGGGTTCATAAAGTGGTATGCAGAGGCAGCAGCAGAAACTGCAGGCCTATGTGGGCTGAAACAGCTTAAATAGCACGCCCCATATATATTTTGCAAATAGGATGTGCATAAGGGTAAAGCTTATGTGGGCTGGCACAGGGATCGGCTGATCTGCCAGGATTTCTGGCAGAGCTCGACTTAGTGATCTCCCAGAACTAAAGCTATGCAGCTATGCTGGTATCACTCATTCCTGACAACACATATGAAACACCAACTGGTTAGCTCAGCTTATCAATAACAGTGGACAACAGCTAGACCTGCATCTAAAGGTAGTCCATGCCAATCAGTACTGCTGCTCAATGACTTCTGCATAAAAAAACAAACAAATCCAAAACAGTTTGGCATATAACACTTTATGTCTAGTGCAAAGATGTGTGAGAGTAACAGTCCTCATATTTAAGCCCCTGAAAGAAAGCACAGTGGCCTAGTTCCCAAACAAAAGTCTGAGTTTAGCTTTCTTCTGTATATAGAAGAAAGCATGTCCTCATTTAAATTGACAGCCTCAACATACTTCTATCACTTTCTGTTGTTTCCTTCTTCCTGTAAGTGAGTGTAAGTCACATTTCCAACACTGTAAATAGACACTCATTTAATTACAAACACTGCAACCTTTCTAGGAGGATTTGTGTTTAATTTTAAAGAGATGAGTCATAGACCGTGTTATTTTTTTAAAAAAGAAAAAGGAATTACTATAAGCATCAAGTTGGCTTAGGCTCAGTTTAAAAATAAAGGTTTGTTTTCCCAAGTGTGCAGTGGGATGTACTGCAAGTCAGCTTTAAAAAGAGCTGAAGGAGAGGTTAGTGACGGTAACTGTGGAATCGCAGTCAAGTATGAGAGCTTAAACTAATAATGCATTACACTTAATGCATGAGAAAGGCCATAAAGCGATTTGTCACTGCTGCTGGTCAAGTATAGCATTGGTTTTATTGTATGTCTGCCCTGTGGTCATTTAAACTGCAATTAGATGAGCACATCAGCGAATGTGTTAAGCTATGTCTTTGTACCACAAAACAAATGGACTGCCACAGAGTACACAGTATATTTCTACATGTATTATGCATTGTGCTTGACCTCATATTACTACAGGTCTTCCTCCTATGGGAACCAAACTGAACGTTCTCATCTGCTGTAGTATGTTCCGTCTAAATGTAAATGGACACACTGACATGCACAATCCACGAGGCTAGCGGGGGCCACTGTCCTCCTTTCTAGCCCATTAAATGGGGACTCCATTATCTGAACTCCATACTACACAAACATACATACAGACGACAGCAACACAGACTATAGGCACATAAAGCAGTCCTCCTTGAATAGCTCCCGCCATGCTGCGTCGTGCATATTTTATAACATCCAGCATTAAAAGCCAAAGAAATAAGGAATGCCTAGGCAGGCGGGCGGGTTAGCTCTATGCCCCACTTCTTTTCTAGTTCAGCTGTTTTTGTTTTGTTGCAAACATAAAGAGAGCTGGACAGAGGCAGTGTTGTGGAAAGTGGAAAATAAGATCGCTAATTGTGTGAATGTAGAGTTGAAAAAGAGATTACATATGCTAGAAAACACGACCATGGGACAGTATTCCATAGGTGGCCGGCTGGATTTCACCAGTGCTGGTTTTCTCGATGACCTTTTGCCCTGCATCTTTCTACTGGGAATTATTCAGGCTTCCACTTGAATGACAATTTATTGCAAAGCCCAATAACAATTAGGTGAAAGAAGCTTGGTTTAGCAAAGAAACTGATACTCGTCAGTATATAATTGGCTGATAATAGTGTGTTTGTTTTGAGTGCATATTCTCTCTTGTGTTTATCAATGTTTGAGTGATTACAGCACAAACTACTGGATTTTTCTATGTCTGTGTTTGTTTACATGTGTTGCTGTATATCAGACTAACACCCTGGTAAGTCAACATCTTTTCCCGTCATCGCCGCCACTGTTATGCAGACACCTCACACCGGGTCACGCAGGCAGGTTGTTGTGTCAGTGTAACACGCTGAGTGTTGCAGTCATCCTTTACTTTGTCCAGCTTTTCCTCCTCCCGATGGCGGTCAGCCGAGAATTGTGGGGTCAGGTAAGAGTCGCTTCTGTCACACAAACACCTTCACGACTCACACGGTTGTTCTCTCCTCCACCTCATCTCTGAGAATAAATATTTAATTGCTGTCCTCGCTTTTATTTATCAAGTGCTTACAGACTCGAATGATCAGCAATGTGCATCGTCTATGTCAGTGTGGAACTTCACAGCTGGAACTGTACAGTCGGGTTAGCTTGTTTGAAGTGTTTACTGTGATTGAGGCGACTCTCTTTAGTTAGTGCTTCAACTGTGTGGCTGTGCCGCCCTTCCATCAAAGCCTGTGCTATTTTGGTTTGTTGTATTTGTTTATTGTGATTGGTGGTTGTCCTTACATGTGGTCTTTTGCTTGATCGAGGCTTCTAGAGCTGCTTCAATCATCATCCATCATGGAAAATTTAGGTGAAATTATGTGTTTTTAAGGTCAGGTCTGAAAGGTTTAGAGTTGCTCATTTTTCCTAAACCAGTGATGGTCTTGGGTTTATGTGTGGTATTTCTAGAGCAGTGTTTTTCTGTTTTGGAATTTTATTTTTCTCGTAATCATACTCCTCGTTTCTCTATATTTTGCTAGAAAACCTAAAAAGCTTTTAAGTCATTATTTTCTCTCTCTTTCTTTCTCTGAAGGACATTCAAAGCTCATCTTTGGATAATCACTGCCTTTTGTTCAATTCTCCGTCAAAATGATCAATAAATAATGTTCATATTAAGGTCTGTACTCTGGGGAGTCTGATCCATGACTGATATTCTTCTTTTGTGTTTTTCTACCCAGGTATCCTTATACTGCACTTGCAGAGTGTTTGGGATTATTTTCATGTTGAAAAATGAAGCCACTGCCAGATGCTTTTCAGATGATATTTCATGGTGGATCTAAATCTCCTGATGATGATTCAAACCAAAAATTTTAATTTGGATTCATCGCTCCATCAGACTTGCTGCCACTGATTTTTATTCAAGGTTTTGTGTAATTTTGGCATACCTCAGTCTTTTCTCCCTATTTTCCTTCCTTAATAATGGCTTCTTTGGCAGCCACCCTTCTACTGAGACCATTTCTGATGAGACTTCAGCAAACAGGCGATGGATCGACTGAAGGGCCAGATGTATCTTTCATGCACTGTTTCAGATCTTTGCTGTTTTCTCACCATTTCTTACAGACAGGACTTTCACATACAGCACTGTTCCTATGTTGTAGTTTTTTTTAGGCCTAACACAACTTTGGCCATAACTTGTCCAGTTTCCTCAGTTTTTTTAAGGACACACCACACCAAGATATACCAAGACATCAGCTAACAGCTCTTTGAGAATCACCTTGTTAGCACAAAAATCCTATTTTATACTTGTCAAAGTGTCTTTGGCATTTTTCATATTCAGCTAACAAAAAATGAAAAAAATAACTGGTAACTGGTTCTTTCACAAGTTTTCTGTTATGTTTAGACACAACACTGTGGTTCATCCCTTGAGTTAGGTGGCTTTTTAAAGTGGAATGTTTCATATGTCAGTATTACATGGCTCGGCAGCGAGTTAAATGCTCAGTAGCCAAAAAAGAACTTTAAAAGACCATCAGAAAACCTGAAGAACTATTGCTTCAGATAGAAGAAAGTTTGGCTCTTTGGAAGTGCCTGAACCCTGAAGTACTGTTATGGTGTTCTTGTTATGGATAAAAAGTGTATTTTTTTTGTTAAATATCTGATCTGCACTTTGCCAACATCTGTCAACAAATATAATTCTAATAAAGTTGTTCTATATAGTGTGTTGATATGGCACACTGACGTCTGGGGGAATTTTAGATGGCACTCATCTTCAGAAAGGTTGCCGACCCCCGGGTTAGAGTGTTTATTTGTTATTTTGGTTCGTTGCTTTTGTTCAGTTTGTTTCATGGTTATGCGGGATGACTATTTAAAGCATCTTGCATTCATCACAGAAGTTTTATAATTAGATTTATATGTTTCAGATCAGCCCTGTGACAAACTGGCGACCTGCCTAGGGTGTACCCTGCCTTTCACCCTAAGACAGCTGGGATAGGCTTCAGTCCCCCTGCGACCTTGAAAAGGATAGGCAGAAGAGAATGGCTCGATGGATGAATGGATGTTTCTGATCATGTTCAGAGGTTCAGAATCACTCAGTTTAACTAAACCATTAACTGAATGTACCTTTTTTATACTACTGCATATTTTACAAGAACAGAAAGGTTGTATATACAGTATATAAACTTGATTTGACATTGTAAAACTTAAAGCAAACTGTAGAGTAAACATAAACAGTGATTAGCTTTGTGTGTTGTTGGGCTCGATTATAAAGAAGCAGAAAAAGACGCATTCCAGTTTGGTAAGGTTCTGTGAAGATTAAACAGGCGGTTGGCCATCTTGGAACACCGCGCCGTCCAAGAGAGCTGTAACCTGGCAGCAAGAAACTCCAGGATACAAGGCCCTGGCTCTTGAGGTGTATGCACACATGTGTGTTTTTGTGTGTGTGTGTGCTTAGCTGGCATGTTTGGTCGCCATCTGCAATCTCCAGGGATCCTGGCTAAGGTGGGCACACATGCACACAGACAACCACAGAAAGATAGGCGTCGCATACATGCAAGAACATGAACACTACACACTCTGCATCCTCGCAGCTGTGGCTTGCTAAAGTTTGGCTGCCAGCGTGTGTGCACCAAGTGAACTATAATCATACTCAATGCAAAAGATCAAAATCCTATTTCGGGGAAAGCAGGCGAACAAAACCTCCAGGAAATTCTTTTTTTCTCTCTCTTACTCTCTCTCACACACACACACACCCACACATGTCCTGGGATATTAAGGAATGTGATATCACTGCAGGCGATCAGTTATATTGGCCAGCACAGATCCACAAGGTGCTGTAATATTCACATATTTTACCACTCCTGTGATCAGCTGAAAGAAATGTATAAAACATGAAATATAAATGTCAGGGATGTAAATGAGGGGTGATGTTGCCAAGGGGACAAAAAAGTTCATTATGAACGTTTTAGTGATTTGGCAGAGATCAATTCTTCAATGCCAGCGCCATTGTTTAAAAGTCCAGATTAGCTCTTTAATACTGCAGGTCTATTGATAGTGATTACGAGCTTAACTGAACAAAGAGGTTGGTGATCATACAAATTTAGCTGATGAGGATGTTGCCAGGACAGGCCACTCGATCCGAGCCATGTCCTCGTGTTAATCTATTGCCGCCCTGTTACCACAGATACTGGGAATCAGAGCATAAATCCATATCCAAGCCAACATTCCTGCCCCTTCTCCACTCATGTTCATGTTTTGTAATAGTGTCAATTTGTTTGCCCAGGTGCAAAGGGAAAGAGCAGTTATAGATCATATTTGTCGAATACACTGAAGCTGATTAGAGGGGATGAGTTGAAGGCCTAAAGCTGCTTTTCCTAATCCCGAGATTAGTAATAATAAGAGGTCTGTGTTACTCACACAGAGACAAAACAGTGGTTTTGGCTCAATCCTGAACACAAAGCTGGTATCTGCACTCTCTCAGAACACTCCCTTGGCCACAGTAGTGACAGTCCCAACTGGGACAAGCATAGCAAGCCAGTAAGGCTCACTGCCAGGCCAGCGTTTCCAGTCTGAGCAGTGCCTAGAAACCTGCTACTGTGGAGTCCAGTGTTGGGCTGAAGATTAACCTACTAACACAATTGAAAAAGTTCCAGGCCTTTTTCTTTCACACACTTTGTTGTGTTGCAGTCTCCCTCTCCCTCATCCAGGGTTCAGTTTTTGGTATTGGTTCAGCGTACACACCTAAACTTGCACACAATTTTAGGCCTAATTGCAAACCTCAGGGGGGCACTTTTCTGTTGCATCATGAAACAAATGCTACACGAATTAGCAAAGGTTGCATTTAAGTGAGTGGAACAGCTACATTTTTTTTAATCTAAGAAAAGGCTTTCCTCGCTTGAATTAGAAATGAAGTGCAACAAGACCTCCTGTAGGATGCTTTGGCGAAAAATCAGATAAAAGATTTATTAGACATTTCGAAAAAAAAAAAAAAAAGATTCCGATGATCAAGACAAATACCAAACTGAAATACATTCACAAGCAAAGAGAGAAGCAAAGCAGAAAAATAGAAAATACAATTATCGGTGTCTGTTTGACCCTGGGGAATTCACAGTATAATGCCACTGGATCTAATTCACTTGCAAAAGAGTTGAGCAGGATGTAAAGCACGATTCACACTGGACTCAGACCATGAAAAAGCCTCTTTTCCTCCAACCTTTCACGCAGACAAAAAGCCGCTGCATCTCCACTCCATGTGAGACTCGCGGCTTTGAATCTGCATGTGGGACAAAGGCGCCCGGGCTAAAAACAAACACTCAGCATGAATAAATATATACGTTTGCTTTATACTGAGTATCCTTTCATGCAAACATTGCGAGAGAGGGACGGCCAACATACGGTTGCAAGGACCGGCTACTTGCTTGACATCAGAGGGAATTCAGGGGAGTGCATCTACGTATTAATGTATTCTTTTTAAAAACTCCTACTCAGTGGACCATGAATTGAGTCTTTTCATAGGAGCCCATCTCATACTGGTGTGAAATGAGGTGAAAATAAGCAGACTTAAAAGAGACAGCTTTGCAGGAAGTCTTCTCTGAATGTCTATGGAGGTTTGCTGAGGTGACCCAAACAAATCAGCTTTTGAAGGGAGTCAAGGGTGAATTCAGCGCACTGGGAAACAAACACACATGCAGGCAACGCTCGCTGTCAGCGGATATGCATGTCAGAGCTAGTGCTGTCATTTTCTCATTGCAAGGCTTTCCTCACGTGGTTCTCTGCCTTCTGGGCCTTGCACTTGCAGGGCTATCTAGTCCCTGGACTGCCAACTGTAAGCACAACATACTACAGTCTGTCAGACTGATTGTTATGCACACACGAGGCTCACCAACAAACACTGTCCTACTTTTCAACTGAATTGTAAACTCAAAATACACAAAATATTCATGACAATAAATAAATTCTGAGGAACATAATAAACTAAATGGCACCTCTATCTGCAGCAGAGTGCTGTTTTATGCGGGGGCATCTGTGTGCTGCATATTTATCAAAGTGACAGCAGGCATCAGGGATACAGGGGCTCCAACATAACCACTTACTCACTAATGGCTTACACAGCCACGGATCATTATCCCTCACAGCACAGCACAGCACAACACAACACTGCACTGCACAGCACCATGCTGCACGGCAACCCCCTCAGTCCCAGCATTACATTGGCTTGACTGCAGTGTGAAGTGTGTAGGAGGCTGATTAGATCTTTTCCCAGAATGCTTCCTGAATTTCAGCATCAAAATGTTTGCAGGGATTACTCGTTAGTGTAACAGTTTGAAGCTACCGGTCTTTCCTGTGTTTCCAACTATATATTTGGAAATGCCACGATTAAAGGCTCGATTGATTTGTGGATATGGTTAAAGTAACAATGTAATTAACAAAGTAATTACTCAGATCAGTGGATCTGAGTGGTCAGATAATCAGATCATAAACAACCCAACAGTTTATACTTCTGTTCTAACCAGTTTTGCCAGTTTGTTCTAAGAGTAAACTTAAAATATTATTTTACCTGAAGACCGAGTGCTTCAGCAGTTTTCTGTAATTATACTTTCCTCACATAATACGTAGCAAATTGCTTAGATTTAATTATTTGTTCTTCTACCTGGCCTACTCGAGAGCACCTGTCGGATCAGTCATCAGAGCCATCCAGTTCTTCCTTTCTTCTTCCTTTCAGCAAAAATCATCCACTGAACTGGAAAATGATTATAAGCATGCAAGAACAAAAGGTGAACCTTTCACCAGAAAGTCAGTCTGAAAACTGTGACAGATGTGACTACCGTCTGAACAATGTAAGTGTTTCTGACACGACGAAGCAGGAATGTCTGATACCATATGTGTGGGAATGTTTTGTTTTAAAACAACTAAAAGACATTTAGAGTGAGGAGGGGTGGTGGGGGCACTTTTAACCAAGATACAGGAGTTTAACTCTCATCTGGTATAAGTTTTATGTTTTGCATGGGGTCCCTCTGGGTTCTCCAGGTTCGTTACACAGCTCAAAGACGTGCAAGGGTTAGGTTAACTAACCGTAATTGTGAATGATTGACTGTCTCTCTGTGTTAGCCCTTCAGTAGATTGGCAACCTATTCAGGGTGTACCTTTCACTGTGGGACGGGTGGGGGAGGGGATCCAGCTCCCCCACAACCCAGGGTTGGATAATTGGAAGAAAACAGATGGATCATTGTTTACTTTTATTTTCACTGACAGTTCTGTTAGGCACTATTTTTTAAGTGATCTGAGACTATCATGGTTAAAGCAGTTCCTTTACCACTTTAGCAGACTAAATTTCTAGTTTATCAGGACACCTTTTTGTGTCCTATCTAAAAGAAGTAACACAGTAGAATACAAGGTTAATTTAAAAATGTTATAAAAACTGCTTGCCTTCAGAAACCACAGCCTCAGTTTCTAGGTGAAGGGATTGTCTCATAAAAGCTTTGACCTCATAACTAAAAAGATTCCTCAGAGAATTCAGCTCTAAAAGTATGTTTAAGCATATCATACAATAACATAGTAATAAACAACCGTAAGCCTTAGACAGCTGTTGAATACAGTCCACAATACACAGCGTGGATGTTTTTTTTTTTTATTCTCACTTCCCTCTGAGTATTAACAATGCACCACTCCAGGCTGTCTCTCACTCTCATGCAAACAGTTCGCACTTGACAAATCCAATCACACATATGCACGCATCCTCAGACAGATGTCAAAGCAAGCACTTAGTCATGGTTCTTAGTCAAAATAGAGTTTTCACTGAGGGCTGTAGTAACTGTCATGTGACTCTGTTGCTTTTTTTCTGTTGTTTTCATTTGTTTGGTAGCCTGTGACTGATTTTGAAACGTTCAATGATACCAGCTGTATCACTGAATACATGCAGATATGGGGAAAAAAAGACAAAAAAGCTGTATTCAATAAAAACATTTAAAACTTTTTACAGATGCATTTAGAACAAAAGTCGTTTCTGTTAGCTGATGGTTGAAATGCTAAATTACAGCTGCGAAACTGTATTGTTTTATACTATTGGTAGGTGCCATCTCAAACTAAACTTCAAACTCCACTGTTGTTTTCCCCCTTTGTGGGTAAAGGGAAGTATCAACAAATACACGTAAAAGAGTGACGTGCATGAACTTTGACTTGCTGGAACAAGTCAAAGAGGCGCAGTGAGCCTCACAGGCAGAAAATTCATGATGTAGCCGTAGAGCCACTTCAGTTCATTTATGCAATTTTATCATCAGGTATGAAAATTTGGTACCAGATGTTCCTTGTAGTTAATGTTTAAAGGAAAAAGGCTTTGTGGATTATTGGAATGAAGAAAACACCTAATTTAGTCTATTTATTGCATCAAAAAAGCTTTGATGTTTTAAGCACACCTGCTGTTCATCAAAGCAGATGGAGTTGGATGGGACTGACCAGTCTTTATTTACGCTTTAAATATGGCCTGATCTTCATCTAATTTGCAGTTATAGTCGAACACAATCTGACTACACTAATAACGCATAAACAGCGGTTTCTGAGCACACTGAGTAATTTCCTGTTGTTCAGGATACAGAAAAATAAAGACATTTAGTAACTCGCAGGTCCTGCTGTAGCAACAACTAGCCTCAGATGTTTCATGTAGCTGCATGTGAGACTTGCATGGCAATGAGGAGATTTGGACACATTACTCCTATAAAAACACACATATTTCTGGGACTTCTTGATTGAACAGCGAACTTCAGGTCATGCTGCAGCATTTCAGTTGTGGTAATGTTAGGATTTGTTATGACCGTTGTCAAAATCTGTGTTTTCTTCAAAAGCTCTGCTGTTTATTCACTTGCCTGCTTGGGGTCATTGTGGTTTGGCTCAGCCTTTGGTCATGGGTTGGTGCCATGAAATAAAATTTCTTGATACAATAATTCTGTGCTCGTAGTTCCCACATTGACTGAGAGATAACAAAAAGCAAATCAGACTACAAATGAATGCTCCCATCCATTTAATTTAATTAGAACGAAACATTATTATTCAGACTTTTAGTACAAGATTTTAAAGCGTAAGAACATAAAACCCCATTACATTACAGATAACACAAGTAGAGCCGGGAGGCAGACAATCTGATAATTATATCGAAAGTGAGTCAGTCTCCAGTATTTTAGCTGAAGTGTAAAAAACTTGGTATTTCCTAGGGTTTGAGAACCTCAACAGTCCAGGCAAACATGATATCCATGGGTAAGGCACATTAAAAAATAAGAAATATGAATACATGTAAGAAATACCAACATCTCATATAAGCTGTGTCCTTTTTACAGGCCACAGCACACTGTCCAAATTTTTTTTTAAGAATTAAAAAGAAATATATATCCAAAGATAGTTTTTTAAGGCCCTGTAACTTCACTGGCAAACGTTTTTGGTGGGCTGCTTTGCTCTGAAAATCGATGACCATGTCTTTGGTTTGTGTAGCATTTAAACTGAATTTAAATGCATAGAGCCAATGAAAACGGAGCAAGAGAGCCAGAGAGAAAGCGGCAGTGCCCATCTGTTTGCTACAGGCAAGATAAATAGTGATGGATTCATTGTTCAGTCAATTAGAATTCAGGGAGACAGAGGGGGGTGGGGGGTGGTGGTAGAGGGAGGGCCGAAAAGAAAAAGAGAGAGCGTGGCGTGTTGAAGAGCCCCTGTGAAGAGAGTGCGATTTCACAGGCCAAGTGTGAATGGCTAACACAGCTGAGTGAGGGAGGTGAGAGCATACCCCGAGGTGAGAGAGGGATGTTCTGTTGGATGAAAGCCGTGGGTTGAGGGGTGACTGGGGGTTAAGGCTGAGGAGCCGTGCAGGGCTGGCACTCAGACCACGACTAACTTTTTTCTCCCTACATTTAGAAACCCAAGCAAAAGAAAGCTGAAGTGTCTACGTAGCTATAACGGGCTAATTACTACATTTTCCTGATTCTACCTTAGTGTGAACAGGACAGCAGGTAAAAATGTGTTGATGTAATTTAATTTTTTTAAACTTTGGGAACATAACTAGAAACCTCTAAATGAACAAACCCTACGATCCTGGTTGCTGTTTTGAACACTAAGGAAGTAAAAAAAACCAACAGACTGAGACTGAGTTTTACATCAGTGTCATTGGATCAATCAGTCCTTCTGCTTGACCCTCTCCAATTAACCTAAACAGTTATGTTATAAACTTTGAACATTTATAAGTATTCTTATGAAATTTTAGTTTGATACATCAAATACTTTTCGACATATATATATATATATATATATATATATATATATATATATATATATATATATATATATATATATATATATATCGATTTTATATATTTTATAAAATATATATCGATATATTTTTCTGAAATGTGGTAACTCCGTCTTTCAAGACTTTTTTTTTCACACACTGAAATCTGAGGCCATGTTTAAACATGACTCAGTATCTAAAATTAAACTATTAAAGATAACAGCCTGAAATTTTAAGAAACATTTTGCATAATAGAATCAGACTGCTTTCCTTTTTTTTTTTGGCATATCTGAAGCAATGTCTGAACACAAACATTACCAAATCTATTTAAAATAAATCTATAAATCTATTCAAAATCTTTAAAATGAACCAGAATGTATAATTTGGGATATATACATCAAAAAATACAAAGTATTATGTAGTTTAAATGTGACTGATATTTTAAGCTATCCTGTAGTATTCCATATTTGCTGATGAAATGATACATGAGGAAGTTGGAAGAGTATGTATAAGTGTTGTAAGATAATGGTGAGGTATGCATTCAAAGCAATAAATGTTTTTAAGGTGTGATTACAGTAAAAGTTGGATCTCGACTAATAATTAAGGTTGATTGACAGGCTGACAGATGACATCAGGGTCCTGACAGACTATGATGAAATCTGGGGGATAATGGGTATCACGAGAGCAGGATACCAAAGATAAGGCTGCAAAGCATAAGGAAAAAGAACATCCAATGAGAATGGGGAAGGTGAGAGAGAACATGCAAAAGAACCAATGCTGAACTTTTCATTCAGACTCGGACATAAACAAAATGACTGTTGTTACCTCGTCATATTAAAAACAAAATCTCATTTAAATCTCCTCGTCTACTCAGTTTAGTGCAGTTCAAATGCAAATACATTCAAGTGGCTTCACTTTTTGATGTCATTTCAAGTTTATTTCCAGAGCTGAGCATCTTTGGATAAACTGGATAAAGAAGACTTTGGTCCCAGAAGCTCAGCGCTGTGAGGAAAGAGGAAACGGGGACTCGGGGTGAGCAAGAGGGTGCTAGAAGACGATGAGCGTTTCTGCAGGAAAGACACTTGAAAGAGTGAGAATGGCAATGGGATGTTGAAACAGAGAGAAATAACAGCCCAGCCCTGCCTCTGACATTTCTGCCCGCCCAAACGACCACAGCAGGAACATAACGATGTATGCCTCCCTCCGGGGCCACTGTTTACTCCTACTGCCGTCCTGCTCTGCAACAGACAAACCTGATTGCTGGCGTGAGCACTTTTCTGCTGAGACTGCCATTTTAATTTAATTATCCAGGCACGTTTTGGAGGCTTTACAGCACACATGCAGATGCAAAGCAACCTGCTCATCTAACATATGAATTCAAAATAATTATATTTGAATCATGATGCTCACGATGATTCTCACCCCTCATACTCCGTGTTTTTAATTCCTTCTGTCAAATTGGAAATAAAGTTACAACAACTCTTTGTCCTTACAGGTCTTCAAGGTCCCAAATTCGTGGGCAGTGACAACAAATCCCTTTCTGTAACTAATGAGCCTTAAAGAATAGAGAGTATGACCTCTGAGAGCTGCTTAGACATAGATGGAGGACAGAGAAAGGGGAGAAGTAAGAAAGAGGGAGGATTTAAATCAAAAGGGAGGAAATTTAAAATGATCTGGACAACGTGAAAGCCAGCACCGAGAGGATGGGATGTGGCACACACTGAGTTACTAATAAGACTTGTCATGCTGATGGTGGTTGAAAAAAAAATCAAATATGGGCTTAATTTTTTTTGAAATAGCTGAAATGTATCCGACTGCACAGTTTTATATCTCATTTATATTTTTATCATTTTAAGTAAGTGAGTCATCTTTATAACATGACATTGTTATGCAGTAGAGCTCAACTGCCTACTCATACTGTTCTTCCTGAAGTCATAGCAAAGCCAGTGAGTCTCCAAGATGGCAGAGCAATGCTAGGCTGTCAGGCCAAAGGAATGAGCGTGTTTGGTTACATTAAATAAGAATTAGATAACAAACTGTTGTGTTAATATGAACTTTTGAGGTGGATGTGATTGCAAGGGTTATGTTTTTGTCCTGATAGGCAGTCAGCATCCCAGGCTGACTGTGGGACATGCTGTTTTGATGCAAACCACAGTGAATCCTGTCACACAGATGGACACTTTCATAACTATTGTAAGAGTGTCGTTTAACCCTGTCAACCAGAAAGTAACTTTCCCAGTGATAAAACACTTTCTTTAGACATATTCTGCAGTGAGTATGTTTCTGCTCTGTTATTATGATTGTGACAGACTAACTGTCAGAAGGATGTTAGCATCAGCAAATGTAGATGTGACGCTCTACAGAGATTTATTTAAAAGCTTTGAAGTGGTGACATCACATTTAGGCCACAGATGATGTCTCAGTAGTCTTGGCCCTAACCTTACCCAAACTCCACACAGAGTACAAGACTTCCAAAATCAAACCACTATCTGCAATGTATTTAAGTGGAACCGCTGGTTTTGTGAAGTTCACTCTGATATGGACCCTGTGAGCCGCTGTCAAAGCAGAATTTGTTGGTGGATATAACTAAAACTGTATTATTGTGGTCCATCGTCTGTGCTGTTAGCAGGGAAAGGCTTGAAAACTTGGAAACGGCGATAGAGCGGACTTGATCAAAGAGAAAAAAGACAAGGGAAAAGGGATCTAAATATGGGAGAAAACTAATTATAATGCTCCAAAGAATTCAGTGGCACTTCTGAATTCTGTTTGCTCCTTTTGTTATTTTGATATCGTTACCAATTTCATCAATGCAGCATTCCCATGTGTTACTACAAGAAAAAGTATGATGAACAAATAATACCAAACTGAAGTCACCATAAAGGCATATTTATAAATCAGTTAATAAGCCCATATTAAATGTAAGTAATTATTCATTATTAATTATGGATTCACCCTTTAGTTAGATGCACATTTACATGTTACTGTTAGGATAAAAGTTAATTGTTTGTGTGTTAATAGAGGTTTTATAAATACTTGCTTAAGGTGGAATTTGATGTTTAATTAGGGCAGTTATGAGTTGTTAATAAAGCCTCTTTTTTTAACCATACAATACCATACCAGCTTTATCTATAAAGCACTTTAACATAAAACCAGGGTTCACAACGTGCTGTCCATATACAAATAGCATAAGCAAAGTAAAATAAGATAAAATAAAACATGAGTGACCTCGTCTAAAGTCAGTTAAACATAAGGCCCAGGGGCCAGTATTGACCTGGGAAATACATCAATCCAGTCTACTGGACAGCTTTAGAAAATGTAAAGGAAGACACAAATTTTGGACTTCCAATTGTATTTTCACAAGTTTTAGAGCTTTTCCTACTGATAAAGACCTCCCCCATGACCATTCATAATACACAAGAGTAACTGAGTTATAGACGTCTGTATTTACTTTAAATTTACTTATTATAATTTAATCACAAAGATTCACGCTGACAGATTTCTGTTATTTACTGCAACATTCATTTATCATGTAGAAAAAGTGAGACATACTTATAGTATCTCCTGTTTTCTTAATGATGAATTCAGTGTTTACAAATTTCCTTATTACCTTACTGTTTATCTTAGTATTGATTTATTTACCTTACTAATGCTTGATAGAGTGTAGTTATTATAAAGTGTTGCCAAAACTTCACTCAAACCCTTACCCACATGCTCATCAATGCCAAGTAATGCAAAGAAGTCTGCTTTTAATCAAACACCCATCAACGAAGTGCGAGTACAGGGTATAAAGCAGTGACATGAATAACTTACAAAAACTTACATGTGTGGTCCTTTATTTTCAATCATTCCTGGAGAAGAAAGATAGACATTATTTGTCCAAATAAATCGTAACAGCTTCATTTTATAAATAAAAAAGACTGAGTCATTTTAATAAAATAAATGTCAACTGAGCCAAGCACTATGTGTGTGTGTGTGTGTGTGTGTGTTTGGTATTCATTTATTTATTTATTTTTCTAGGGCATCCTCTAAAGTCAGTCAGCATTAAAAATGTTCAGTCAGCCTTGTTTAACCTGCAGGAGATTTTGAAAGCTCATGTAAAGTGTTTCATCGTCACAGTGGGGATAAATTCATTCAGCTTAAATTGGACTGCTGGCTGTACTGGCTAGTTTAAGTTTATTATGTTGCACTTGTCTCAGTTGACATTTTTAATATAATACAATATAATATAATAACTGCAGGCAGCTCAGTCTTTTTTTACTAACAAAATGTAGCATTTGAGCTAAACTTACTTTCAGAATTATGCCAAATAGGCCTTTAATTTTTTCATTTATTTATTTAGTTTTTGTTGAACAGAAACAGTAGAAAAATCAGTGGCTTGATGCAGATCGGTGTATTTTGTGACTGTTGTAAGTCTGTGTGCTCTTTAAATCTTTGTTGAATTCAAGGATCATCAGTGACAACACCACAGTATTTTAGCTTTGTTAGTGATTTTCTGTATAATACCTTCAAGCTAACTTATGATATGAACTGCATACATTTAGCCTGAAAAATGTCACTCTGCACTCACATAATTTGAATACTACTACTACTTGTCAGCAAAACAGTTAAAGTGTTGTAATGTTGAACTTGTGCATTTTTCTTTCATTCATTTATTTTTTTTTTTGTTGTTGGAACAACTCAAAGTTCATAACAAAATCCAAATAAATGAAATGTTTTTAAAGTCAGGTATAAATCTCCATTTTGTTTTGGTAGTTTCATGATACCTTGTGGTGTACTTGGTGACACAGAAGAAAAAAGGACGACAGACAGACAAAGACAGACAAGGGCAGTGACAACAATAGACAGAGACACTGGAGAAGGACGAACCGAGCCACAGGGGGGGTTGACACTCTGCCCTGCTGTCCTTGTGTGATGCTGAAAGATCATCTGTATCCACTAGCAACAGTTGAGAAACTCTTCCTCCTATCGTCTTCCCACACACATCAAATGGTCAGCTAGATGTCCACTTGGCCTGCAGGACACCCGCGATCAATGCTAGCGAGCTCAGGCTGATACTATTTCTGCAGTGACCACCATGGCAACCAAGGTCAATAGGAACATGCTGGGTGGTAGTAAAATTAATTTTCAATTAATAATCAGTGCTGTTTGTGTAATGAGCTCACACAAAATCATGCCCAAACTGATATACTATATGGACCGTATATATTCATGCATGGGTGTGTAAATATAGGAAAAATTAAGTTTGTGGGCTCACATGGAGGTCATGAAAGGTCACACAGTGCACATATCTGTATGACAGGTCACAAAGGTGCACAGGTAAACACAGTCATATAAATACGCATGCATGCACCAGCATATACACTCACTTTGACTCTTTCGCTTTTTATCTCTCATGCTCACAATCACAGACACACACACGCGCACATCCGCACAAAGATCTCTTTATCTGGTGACCAATCTTAATTGCAGCTGCTGCGCCCGTCCAATGGGGTCTCCCTCCTGTCTCATCTCTCCCCTGCTCCATCGCTTCCCCTTCCATAGTCTTCTAAACATTTACGCCTTGTCTTTTTGTCCTCTCCCCACCTCCACCGTCTTTCTATTTTGGCTGAGTTGAGCCGACCTTTCTTATTGTGTATCTGTAGGAGAGCCAGAGTTCTCATCAAACACGACCTCTCAGCGTGGCCTCTCCCTGTTCTTTCCCTCTCCAGTTTTACTTTCTTCCCTCTTCTCCTCTCCTTTGTCCTTTTCCAGCACGCCTTTGTTCTCCTCTACATCAAGTAAGAAGGACAGAGGGTTGGGACCTGCAGCAGCGGGTGCTGCTGAGTGGAGGCTTTGATCAGACAGAAAGCCAAGAAAGGTCGCTGACAGACTGTTAGAGCTCATCCACAGCAGCCTTAACACGTGAACTGTAACTCAATCCATTAAACATACACAGTGGAAAGCTGTGCATTATAAAGAAAACTTCTCTGTTCTTTTAAGTGGATAATGATGTACATCATTTTATTCTTTCACATATTGTCTGAATTACTTTGTTTTTATTGTTTTACCACATGCAAAACAAATGAGGTATACTTTGTGCGTTCACTGAAACTTTTTAAAATGTGACTTTTACAACTGACAAACTTGAAAATGCAACTGGATTATTGTGGGGAGAAAAAAGCATAAAAGCAAAACCTTAACTTTAAGATCATGCAAGGTCACAAACTATTTCCCTTTAATTCTACAATTCAACCGTGGTGCTGCTCGTTGCTGTGGACTGTTTATGTTGTATTTGATATTGCAAACAGTAATATGTACCAGTGATTTTGTAGCTACCCCTGAGAGAACGGCCAACAACAATAATTACAGCCCTCAACATGTTTATTACTCACAAATCTGTAAAGAAATGTGATGACGTCTGGGTGTGTGAAGAGCCAAAAACGAACACAATTAAGCCAAATGCAGTGATTATCTTACCAATTATCCAAACTTAGTTTCTAAATGAATGACATAAAAAATTGCCAATCCCCATATATGCCAAGACCCATACAAAAATGTTTACAACACTATTTATTGTGACTCCATGTAATGAGGGAGAGGAGACACAAATCCCTTTGGGGTTACATCAGTAAGGGCATCTGGGTAAATTAAAAAAAAAAAACTGCTATATTGAATATAGGTCGCTACCCACTGTGCTGACTCCTTGTCAAAACAGAAGACAACAGCATGCTGACTGAATATGGGGAACAGTTAGCCCAGAGGAGCTGGAGAAAGCCAGCATTTAACCTGCTGTTGTTAGCTTGGAACCATTCCTTGCCCTAACAATGCCCACAATTATTCACACAATTAGAGATGCTAACCTGCAGCAATCTACAAATTAAGCCAACACAGCAGGTTCAACCAAGATGAGGGGGTGGGATTCTTTAGGCATACAGAGTGGAGAAAGCTCTGCTATAACAGCACATTATCACTGCATGAGCTCAGGTTATAATATAGCTAAAAGTTGGAAAGTAAGGGTCATGAAGGTTACTTACTACAACAAATGGCCCTCTACATGCCTTTGAAGTTATTTGTAAAACAAATATTGAATACTCATATTGAGCAATAATATCAACTAGATTGCCATCATGTCTGCACAACACAGCATGAATGAATGGGATTCACCCATAGACCCAAACACAGGTGGCTGTTTTGTTTTTTTTAATACTTAAAAGTTTAATTCTGTAAGGAAACACAAAAGGAGCCTGGTGTTTTCTATACTAACAGCATTAAAAGGCTGGTTGGCACTCAGCTTGGAATTTAATTAAGTAGTTTGCTTGGAAGGTAGACAATCTAAACAGCAACTAATCAAAAATAGATTGTACCTCAAGGTTACAAGTTAGTAAAGAACTTTTTGGATGTGGAAAGCAAATTTAATCTGCAGCTGCAGTAAACACAATTCTGCAGTTTCACTTTGAGTGATTATTGAAATAAACAATATGTCTGTCTAAATTGTAATGCAGTAACTTCTTTGTAAGGCATTAGTACAAATGCCCTACAAAGAAATATGACTACTATGATATGAGGACAGTCATGACGTTGGAGGAATCCCTAAACATGCACTTAAAAGTACCCAGATAATTAGTAACCTAATTAAGCCATGACCCATGAACTGGGATAATCACTGCCTAAGATGAAGTTGCACTCTTTTAAAACTGAAAGATATTTTCAAAATTAAGAAGTTTCTGTTCCAAGTCTGCCTCAACAGCTGTTTTTAAAGTATTCTTGAACACATGAGCTTACTCTGCTGGAAATAACCCCGTCAACTTCATTTGGGAAGTATAGGTCAGTGGCAGTGTTGTTAACATACAGTTAGGGCCCTGCGTTTTAGAGAGTGACACTTTATTTAGAATTTTGAGAATAAAGTGCAGACCTTTAGCATTAATTCTAATTGTCTGCAAAAACATTGCATTAACTGTTTAAGAGTTACAGGGATTTTTATACAAAGTCCTCCATTTTCAGAGGCTCAGATGGGTCGAACAAAGTCTAATGTGACCATCCAGCTTTTTAATGTAACCAGTGGTTTGCACTTTCTGTATTTACGTTAATAAATAATGAACAAGATTGTTGATTTGGCCTTTTCCAAAGTTTTTTGACATATAGTGGTTCCGCTATAATGCGGTTCACCTTTCACGGTCTCGCTGTTTCGCTGATTTTTTTTGTGCAATTTTGCATTCTTTTTTAAAAAAAATGTATTTATTTATTTATTTATTTATTTTTACAGCGCATTGTGTTCTGCGTTCTGATTGGCTATAGACCATTGTCAATCAATCTCATGTCTCCTGTACAGTACAGAATGCATTCAGCTTGTCAAATTTACCTAAATCATCGATCGCTAGCAGTGTGACTCTGTGCTGTACTGTAAGTTTGTAAGTTTTCTTCAGCAAACACAAAAATGCATTTGATTTTATCTATAATACTCGACTTATTTTTCTACGATGGTTTGAACTTTTAGAGTGTTTAAAGCATAGAGAAAAGTGTGGAAATGTTGGAGCCTGTCTGAGAAAAGTGTATCAAGTGTGTAGTGAGGAGTTTTACAGCCATAATACATCTATAATAATTGTAAAAAAATAAAGTTAGCTACGTCACGGATTTCACCTGTCGCGGGTTATTTTTAGAATGTAACTACCATGATAAACAAGGGACCACTGTACCTGTATTTTTGGAGGATTTCAAGCTAATGATCGCTGCATCAACATCTTTTTGAACCTCTTATTGAGAGTCACATTAAACGGCCTGTCATGTCATGGAATAACATGGGAACATGAAACAGTTTATCAATCAACTGTCCGTTTACTTTTGTGTCTCTTAAAAATGGGAGCCTATGTCTAAGAATGGCAGTAAATGCAATAGATTTACTCAATGTGTTAAATTAAAACTGAAAGTATGCATTTCAATCACATCTTGATTATTTGATTTAAACTCCACGGTGATGGTGAACAGAGGCAAGAGTGTGAGATATCTCTATCATCAATTTAAATATGGGCAACAAAGGCAACCACCCAGGGCAACGTCTTGAAAAGCATGGCACAGTTTGTCGGCCCAAAACAAAACAATTAGGAGGAAGGGTCAAAGTGTAGGAGGGAGGCAACGTGCTGCTAGGCCACAGCTGGATATAGTCTTCTCTCATGTGGTGCACATACACTGTGTCGCTGTGCATCACTCACACACACACACACACACACACACACACACACACACACACACACACACACACACACACACACACAAAACCTGTTACACAATGCTCCCTGCAGATTAATTAAAGGATGACTTACACTCCTGAGAAATTCAGATTTGGTGTCTTAATGAGGCCATTGCGGCGAGGCAAATCGAATACGTCAGTATCTGCAACTTAGAATTTTAGATGAGGTCATAAATGATGTTTTTAGTCATCTGTCATGGAGGACTTTCATTGATTCTTGTGACTCGAGGATGGAGGCACAGCTGCTGCTGCTAGGTGTCTCCGGTAGAGAATAGGAGGATAGCGCGTGCAGTTCTTTTGTTAAATGTTCCGTTATGAATTCAAATAAGATCTCTCTATGCACTGAAATATTTCTGCTATTCTCATTCACCTTGTTCCACAGGTGTTACTTTACTCTTAGCTTCTGTCTGCACCCACCCACATAGTTTATTCTTATCAGCTTAGATTTCATCAGATCAAATCATACTACATGTTAAGCTTTCAGATATGCATGTTCGACTGTCTCCAAACACTTTATGTATGGCCTAATGGGTCATATCAAAATATTAAATCAGACTGTAAGTATGCTAACTGAACTACATTTTACTCACGTCCTGTATTTCCTCATCTCTTCAATTTCTTCGACAGATCTTGTCCCTGCTACTGCCCCCTCGTCTATTCCTCTGTCTCCATTCTCAGCACGTCTGTTTGCAAGAGTGGACCCATCTACTTATGAACTAAAAGTGGAATCTTTCTGAATATTAATTGCGGCATGCATCAGTTTCGCCCACTCATTTCATTGCAGCACTGACAGCGATGCCCTGCGGAGCACGTCACACAGGGGTAGCTTCATTCAGATAAAGGGACAGATAGACAGAAAAAAGCTGGATTAACGTGTCACCCCACACTGATTTGTGTGTCTTTGCCTGCAGTTAACATATGTGCACATGTGCACGAGCGCAGGGCATGAGATATGTTTCTAAGTCATAGCTCAGAGGCGTTTTTACGGGTACAGATGTGTTTTTCAGCTACGCAGGACAGGGAATGTGTTTGACCTGGGCACGACACAAGCTAGGATAACAACTGTATGTTTAAATAATACAGATGGAGTCCGCTAGAGGGCATACCACGGGACTCAAACTGAAACAAAACAACCAAAACATTATATTTAATTATGGAAATCTGATCTCAATATGGATTGACAAGCTCAGGTGTTGACTGCTGGACATAGAACTGGATCAATCACAACTTTTTAACATGACATTTTTTAACATTTTTTGATGATGTCTGGTTTGTTTCACATATTTAGCTTTGTTTTTTCAGGTTTCAGGTCTATTTGATCAGGTTTTTCTGCCATTTTCACAGATGTGTCTATGAATTCTGTTTCAAGGTCACAATACCCCAATACCCAAGCCCTATATCCTTCTACAGTACATGTAGATCTTGTGAACATAACGCCTTCATGTAGCTGGATTATAATGTTGTTCAAATAGTTTTACTGGATCCCATATCTACCTTCTTTGAGCCACTATAATTTCTGTTTTTTGGGGGTTTTTTTTAAGTTTACTGATCACAATTGGGAATAACCTTTTTTCTACCAAACCTTAAGTGAAACTGCAGCCTATACTCTAAGTAGACTGTACACTATTACAAAATATAGATTACAAAGAAGAGAGAGAAGTTTTGCCCTTGGGGCTCTTAAACTTTAGAATGACCAGCGAGACGAGCTTCAGCAGTTATGTATCACCTCTTAGAGTAATCAAATCCTCAAAGGAGCATTAAAAATAACATTGTTGCTCTCACTGCACTATATGGCCATCTGCAGGATTTGTTTGGGTTTATTTATCTCAAAGAACTTCAAAGACAGCATCTATGTACTCTGCAAGGGAAAAAACACAAACACAAGAATCGATGATAAAAAAAAAGGTCCAATCTCTAAAACCTTGAGTAGTGATGACACTTAAGAATTTGTTTTTACCCTAGTAAAAAATTGCAATCGTTATGAAAAAAAAAGAGTATATTTATTTTGGTTTTGGAATTTTCTGTTTTTAAGAACACGAATGTGTATTCAAAAGCAGTAGTTGGCATTTTTTTTGCTCCCATACAAAGAGGCACTGACTTCACATAAACCTTGGGGCTATCTGTCTAGAAGCACCTAAATACCAAATGAATACCTTGTGTGCTGCATTTGAGAGCGCGTGTGTGTTCGTACAAACAAAAGACATGCTGACGCTGTAAAAAGGAGGCCAGTTGAGACCTGCAGAAGTTAGTTGCAAGGTGGGAAAAATGAGCACGCTGAGAAAAACATCAAGAGGATTAGAGAGAAAATTTAGTGAACAACTGGAAAACAAGAGAGAGAAAGGCTTCTGTGAGAAATGTTTTTTGAGGGTTGCTCTCCCACAGGGCAGTTGGAGCTGAGTCAGGAGGGAGCACAGGTGAGTGCTGGCCCAGGTGAAGCTGTAATTTCCTGTCCGTAGTGTGTGTGGGCTTTGCACCTGCGGAGAGGCATCCTGAAACACAGCTGCTCATCCTCAGCAAAGCACAGGCAACTTCGGTAACAGAGATCCTAACAGTATGACTAACACATACACACACACACGCATGCATATTTAGCTTCAATCTGGCTTTTTATCTGAACTGTAAAACCACCCTGTTTCCAGGGTGTGCTTAGCTCTACATTATACTGCTAGTGGGCTTTTTAGTTCAGCAGGCCAGGAAGGACGACAAAAAGAGGTGCCACACCAAATGTTACATTTATACTAAATAGCAGAGACACATTGGCCTTTTGGTGAACATTAAGCAAATGCTTTGAACAGGCAGTATAAAAGAAACTGATCACAGTTGGTGGTTTGAAGAGAATACTAATGACTAGGCTCGACTATTTGAACATCAGTGACTGATCTAGCAATGCCTCAAGAAATCAAATAAAAGGATACTTGAATCTGAATAGCAGAGGAGTAGGTTTTTCAGTGCTTTGGGGCAATTAGAATGGGCTGGATAACTTACATCATTAAAGTGTTTAAGATTTTCTCAGTCTCTCAATTACCTTTTGCATATGTAAATGGAACATATGTTTAGCCAGTAGCTGCATCTTCTTAATGTGCTGTTATACTGAAGTGCTGATATATTAGCTGATGAGGCTTCATAAAATTATTATTACATTTAGTTTCATCCAGAGCATGCTAATCACCACACAATGTTTTACAACATCTGGGGGAGAATGTCAAATGGTATCACTGCACAGGCCACTTTGGTGAGTCTTCCCTGGTATGAATATTAAAGAGTCACATCCACATGATAAAATAGTGATGATTGAGGGGGAGTCTTAGGTGTGGCTAGTGTCAGGATTGTCAGTTCTAGATTGGGGAAGACTGTAGGAACATCAATAGACAATGGCCTGAGGTGGGAGTGAATAATTCAGCATGAGGAAGCGACGTGTAATGTTTTCTTTTCTCCCCATTAGGGAGACACACAAGCTTGGCTGAACTGACTTTGATCATCTTCTTTTTCTGAAGGGAAAGCAATTAAAGCCATTAATTAACATGAAGTTATTTCGCAGGAGTGACTGCTGTTCATCCTGCTGGAGATCTTAAACGTGATGGGTTTCTACAACCATGTGGCTTAAACAAGGCGCTAAATATGAGCTGCAATGGAAAACCCTGGGCGTTGTGTCATTTCCTGGCAGACTGCTGCAAAATACAAAACATACCGTGCACGGTAACTCTCACTTATCTATACATCCTAAAGGGTAAAGAACATTTTATTTTTTCTATTATTTGCTTACTTACTTAGGACCTCAGAGGAGAGGAATTCTTTTCCAAATCTGTTTCCAACTAGTTTATCTTCCTCTATTTAAACAGTTTTGTCTTGTTTTGTTTTTGTTGACAGCAGTTTGTCCAACTGCTGGCATCAGAAAACCAACATTTTCCACTGCTTGAGGCTTGTACTTCATTGTTTCTGTTTCAAAACAGCTCATTTTTCTTCATTCAGAATGCCGGAAACAGTCCTTGGACATTTGCTCATATTAAAATGGATAAAAGGCCTTTACTTGTGCCTGATTATTCTTTAAGATTTTTGAATATTCAACGTATATTTATGGCATCTTTTGGTTGCACACAAATTTTTACACACCCGTACACAAAACCATGATCAAGCTCATAAACATCATTTTGTTACTTTGGAGAAGTCTTGAACTCCAATGTGCTACGAGAAAGAAAATCATTATGAACGACTTCAGTGTAATCAGCAAAACAGCCTTTTGTTTACAGTAAGGAAACCTTTACTGTATGTTACTGCTGCGATCACTGTATGCATCTGTTATGTTTTATACACATATCACACTGATGGATGATCAGTCATTTGTCACGTAATGATCTCATCATTCTAATGATGATGGAAAAATGTCTATCACAGTTGGATCTTGGACATCATGCGAACATTTGAGTGAAGTCGAGGCTGAAATATCTTTATAACTCTTAAACAGAAATGTAGTAAGAACGCACAACTGGTTGATTTCTGACTACATTTCAAGTTTAAATTTGTTTACAGATTGAAATTCAGTCATTAAATGATGGAAAACAACATTTTGTGGTGCAAAAAAATGGATCAATGGGAATTCAATTCAACTCCAGTTAATCCCCAGCTCATCCCATCTTGATCTGTTTTGGAGACATTCATCTTGTATTTCTTAAAATATTGTTGCCTTTATATTCATTAGAGAAAGCTGCCCTACATTTTTTGAGTTAAATGTAGAACAGTTAATATCATCTATCAGTATTTTTCTATAAATCTCAATAAGCTTTCTTTTTCTGTTTTTGTAATAGTGGCATAAACTCAAATTCAAATTTTATTTTATTTGTCACGTACACAGTCATACACAGTACGATATGTAGTGAAATGCTTGGACACGAAAAAGTAAGGTTGTTACATCGCATCAGTATATTAAACTGTTACTGAAAACTATTGGAAAGAGAGCTTTTTATTGAATAAAAAACTGTCTTGAGGACAGATGCCACTAGAGGTTATTGCTATGCAGATAGCTAATATCACAGGTCCATCAGTAAAGCATGTCTGACCTGTTTCTTCATATTTTTATCTTCACTTTCTGTGACCTACAGTTCTCCGCGTCAGGTTACAGCTGAGTAGTCAGATTTCAAATCTTATTGTTTCCTTTGTTGTTGTAATTTGATATATTTGTCTGAAACTTTTCTCTTTTGTAAATGAGACATTGAGGAATCACATGTAATATTAGGATTGAATGAAAATTTAATCTGGGTGAATGATGGCTACACACAGTGTAAAAAATTTCTATATTTCATATTAAACTTTTATGCCGTCTATGATAACAACAGAATGGAACAAGCTGATGACTTTTTTCTTTCCACCAGTTTTTTAAGATATCCCGATCCAGTCGGACGCATTCATATTCCTTGATCCACTCAATTAAAATAGACAACTTGCTCCTTATTTACCTGTTGCCATAGTGAATTGTGGTATTGTGGTATCCACTGATGACACCTTTCCTTCTCTAGTCACGCATGCGCGTAGCACAGGGTGAACATTCGCACAGTTAATTGAAAAAGCTCTGATGAGCCTTTTTGTAAGTGAAAACTCAGAGTTGATGAATTCAGAGTTTATGAGTAGACTCAGAGTTTGCTGAAAATGCATCCTACCCCTCTATGGCATTAGAGATTTTTAGAGAAAACAAAAATTCACCCTACTTTTTTGGAGCTTGGGGCTCCTTGTTTATATATGAATCAATAAATTAGTCCCCCCCCCCCCCCAGAAATTGGTTAGTTTCTCTCAGGCAACACTGCACAATAAGACAGCTTTCTGTATATACTCATTTTTGAGAAAACAACTAATTGATTCAAAATTTTCATTTTCAGTTAAACAAACATCAAGTTCGTTGTCATATAAGTGTTTATTTCAGCAACTAAATAAATGGAGAACAGACTTTTTATATTGTGATTTTGTTTTCTACTTCAAAACGTGCCAACGACATGACCTTTTCTACGTCTCAGTTCTTTCTATCTAACATTCACACACATGTTTACACTCTGATGAACACATTGGGAGCAACCTGGGTTCATTACCTTGGCATGCAGACTGGAGCAGCCAGAATTGAACCACCAACCTTCCGATCAGCAGATGATTTGTATGCTTTGTGTGAACTTGGGGGTAGTTGTGGCCCAAAAGGTGAGCTACAGCAAACCCCAAGTAACAAACCCCAAACAACTGTGTGAGTGTGTGTGTGTGTGTCTGTGCCTGTGCCTGTGCTCACACACTGGTTATGTGTAAGAATAATTTAGAGATAATAGTCAGAGATTTGAATCTAATCCACCAGTTTTAGGGTGGAGCCTTTAGTTATCAAACCCGAGGCAAAGAGAGCAAAGGCTCAGTCATTAAAGAAGTTAAAGAACCATTTGTGTCAAAGCAGATAAGATGAGAAACATGCACAATATTATTTGAGTCTCTTAATCACATAGAGGCTGCCCACCAAATCATCAGGCACTTAAAGTATCATTATTCAGTACAGACACTGGAAAATCACCCTGCCGTGCCACAGACCTGTACATGAAGCAAAATGGTAATAAAGTTCTTTTATATTAAAGAATTCATACAAAGCCTCCCTTTATTATGCAGACTCAGCACAGAGCATCGTGTACCCCAATTTCACGAGTGGAGAATAGTTTTAGTCTGTCACATCATTGTAGTGGCAACCATCCTGTTTACACCATGTATACAGTGGTATGAATCCTGTAAAATGCTACCATTCATATCAATACGCTCTGTTTACAATGTCCAATGGCGTTTTTTAAGTGTCCTACTGCAAAGCACACAAAGCATCCATGAAATACATGAAAAACTACTTTGTGAAAAATAACTTTTGTTATTCCAGCTAACTGACAATTTGCTCCCTCATTCTTCCTGTTCTTGTTCCTGTTCTTCTCTGTCGTCTCTTTCTCCATCCTCCTCACTCAACTAGAAACTAACAAAAATATAAATCTTATAATAATTATTACAAGAGTAACTGGGGGATCCATGATCGACAACGGGATAACACACTGCTTAGTTATGTGAAAACATCATCAATGAATGTGGGCAAACAAAAGCTTTATAATTTTTGGTGAATTTAAATGTTACAGTGAATAAAACACAAACTGATCCACAACTGAATAGAGGCTGCTGCTGGACATAGAAAGGTAACATCATTTTGACTTGCTGTCACCTGGATCTGGAGCTGTAAGCAAACACGAAGTCACAGCAATGTCCTGTCAGAACAGTTTGAACTTTTGCTGTATTCCAGTTAAAGTGTGTTTCAGAGGTGGATATCACTGTCACCTGATCCAGCCCTAAAGATGCACTTTATAAAAATGTAAAGTTTTAAGAATAATCCTAAAAGTGGAGGTGGTCTCTTCCTCCCGATTTCCAAACTGGGAGCTGGTTCCACAGAGGAGGGGCCTGAAAGATGAAGGCTCTGCCTCACATCTGACTTTTAGATATCCTAGAAACAACAAGTAAGCCTGTAGTGCTCTATTGGGATGATATGGAACTATGAGGTCTTTAAGATAAGATGGCGCTTGTTTATTCATGACCTTGTATATGCGAAGAAAGATTTAAAATTCACTTCTGTATTTAAAAGAGAGTCAGTGAAGATAAACCAGTATGGGAGAAATATACTCTCTTCCTAGCCCCTGCCAACTATTTGTAAAATCAACTACTTCCACTGTAAACCTGATTATTATTTTTATGTAAATTTGTAGATAGCTCATTAAAGGCATCTAAATATCAAAAAAAGGCACATTTTATTCACTATAAGAAAGAATAGGGCAGTAATGGCTGGTATAATAGAGTATTGAACAAGTTCAAATGACTGACTTGCTTTATGTGTGAAACAAATTTGTAAATAACATGTTTTTGATCCAATCAACACATCAAAAAATGACAAAAAGATTCCTTCATATCTTCCCTACCCTGGCTCTGAAGTAAAATGCCTTTTGGCTATCTGGATATATACACTTATCTTGCATTTAAACATTCTAATGAATAAAATACAAACATTGAAGGAAATAAGGCAAAATACATATATATATGTGTGTGTGTGCGTGTGTGTGTGTGTGTGTGTGTGTGTGTGTGTGTGTGTGTGTATTCTTTCAATGGGCACAGTGAGTGAGCAAAAGATCTCTAACAGGCATGAAAAAAGGTAAATGAATGAGACAGATTCGAGGTAAGTGGGTGTAGAAGTAGCACATGTGGCAATCTGGGGATAAAGATTAAAAAAAATTAGGGGGTGACTCTGGGTAGAGGCGGTGGGAAATGGGTCTTGAAAGGGTTAAGGGAGGTAATTGGCACAGAATGCAGGTGCAGCTGTTTTCTCAACTTCTCAACTTGAAAGCACAGGCACACCTGCACACACACAAGCAAGTGTACTTGACTACAGTCTTGTAAAAGCCAAAGCCAGCCCATGCCAATTAGCTGGTGGTGAAGGTCAGTGAAGGTCAGTGTTTGTTCGAGAGAGATAAGTTTCCCATTAATGGGTCAGTACCTCTACTTCAGTGTATAGGGTCTGAGTCACTTTAGTCTCTCTCTCTCTCTCACACACACACACACACACACACACACACACACACACACACACACACACACACACACACACACACACACACACAAAGGAAAAACACACATACACAGAGAATATTTACTGTGTGCATTCATCCTAAAATAAACCTCCCTGTTATCAATCAAATGTGTTGCTTTTCTTTTTCTTTACAATCCCATGCCACTTTAATGTAAGTCACAATTTGAAAAATATTTGGCACAATAATGTAGACCATGGTTTATTTTTGACTGATAAAACTGTTAACCCACGTCGTGTTTTGTTTATTTTTTACAGCTTATAGTTCTTACTTTTAGCTCACATTTTATCTGACAGTATGTCTCCTTTTTATTCTAAACTTGGATGGAGAAAATATATATTTTTATATTTTGTTAAACAATGATTTTAATCAAATTTCATACCATAAAAGGTACTCTTTAACATTAAAAAGAACCTTATTTGAAACGGTGCTTTAATTCTTATTTTTTCATTTTTATCTTCTAAAAATTCACAATGATTATAATAACAAGTTCATATATTTTACTTACTTTCTTTGTTAAAAAAATCAGATGGAGGAAATGAAACATATAGAGACCACTTCTCTTTATAAATCTAAATATTCACTTCACTTTCAAATGGAACCATAGTATCCCACACCTATGTGTTTGTGTTAGGTTAGTTTTGGTTGGTTTGGGATCTTTACCTTAATTAATTAATAAATTAATAAATTAATAATAATAATAATAATAATAATAATAATAATAATAATAATAATAATAATAATAAATTTACATTAACTTTCTTATCATAACTGGCATACATTTTTATGCTTTTACTGTTTTCAATAGGTATACAATAGGTATATTGTGGGGTATGATGGTGCCACCCTAAAATAATCTTCAGCACTTGTGTGAAGTGAGGCTATTTCTTCCTTTGGTTGCTCCCTTTATTCACAGTCACAGTCGACCATTTGCCTTCATTTCACCCTATCCTTAACATCCTCTATTACACCAACATTATCCATGTCCTCCTTCACTACATCCATGAACCTCTGTGGTCTTCCTCTTTATCTCCTGCCTGGCAGCTCCATTTCAACACCCTTTGTCCAATATATCCACTATCCCTCCTTTGCACATGTCCAAACTACTGTATCTCAGCCTTGCCTCACTAACTCTGACTCTAAACCACTCGACCTGAGCTGTCCCTCTGATGTATTCATTTCTAATCCTGTCCATGTTGGTCACTCCTAATGAAAATCATAGCGTCTTTAAATCTGCCACCTCCAGCTCAGCATGTCAGAGCCACTGTTTCCGAACCATACATCATGGCCTGTCTCACTACCATCTTGCAACTATAACTATGACCTGTATTTATGAGCCCGAGCAGTGTCTGTGTCTCATTCTGTCACGATTCATAGTGACACTGAAGGTGTTGAATGTATTTTGTTGGACTTCTGTCTCCAGAGCAAATTGCCCTGTAGTGACATTAAAGTTTTACTTTACTGGAACTGATAAACTCTAGCCTGGCTTCACAGCCTTGACTGTAATTTACATAGAAGAGGCTTTCCAGTCTTCAGGGTGTCCATCTCAGGTATTTGTAGGTGAGTAGAAATTGTGTGAATTGATCAAATGCTTGCTCTATAGTAGCTATAAATGTCACAGACATTTGAAATAGAAAATAACTTTTCCCCATCAATTTCACACCTGCACAAACGCCCACACAAACATATTGCTCACAAGCCCCTCTTTTTTCACTCCTAGACAAACTTCCTCTTTATTCTATGAACATATTTCCCACAAACATCACCAATCTGCTTTCACCGCTTTCTTCCACCCTCTAATCTACCGCAGATTTGCATCAGCTGGTCAGTGAGGAGTGTGAAGAAAGGACGTAAAGGTGTGAATCAATAGTCTCCGTACCCTGCCTTGTGGCGACGCTAGAAATCAATAGCAATGGGAAATTAAGCCGTAGTCTTTGAATAAATTGAAGACACCGGAGTGCACAACATAACAGCTTGTTGCAAAATTAGCAAACCTGGTCACATTAACATGTAAAGGATGTTTGTTAGGCTGCGCTTTGGAAATACTCAAAGTCCCAAGAAGCCTATTCGCTTCTGAGTTCTGGCTAAGGAGAGATTATAAGGGCTTTGTAATGATGGTGTCCTGGAATAAAACGATAACCACTGCATTCAGTCTCCAAAGAGGGGGAAGAATCAAATATAGCTTATGGGAACACAAGGGCATATTTGACAATACAGGCACTTTATATTCCAGCAAACAGAGAGATTTTTGGAGAGAGGAAGCTTAATAAAGGTGACGGCATTGTGTTGGGACTGAGCTGTTTCTCAGCTGTTTTCCTCCCAATTCCGTGTGCCTTTATAAATAACAGAAATAACTCCCATGACTTTCATAATGGCGTGATGAAGGTGTGAGGTGCTATCTATTCAATACCAAAACACATTAATGAAAACAAAAGAGGAGCTCTTATTCAGCAAATGCTGGGATGCTGTGCGTGAAGAACAAAGATAGAGATCAGACGTTCATTCAGTCAGAAAAGAGCCACTGATGTGATTTCAAATTGCGATGAGAAGAGGATTTTGCATTTTACTAAAGCAATCATCAAGAAGACACAGTGATGTGGTGCGGCCTTTTCCTTTACTAATTAAAAGACAACTAGAACGGTAGAGCAAAGCATGATTAACAGGACCTTACCCACACTGAAAAAAATATGTTGTTGGATTTACTTAATTCAATGGTGGACATTTGTTGCACACAGATGTTTTGCTTTGGCAGCAACTTAAACAATTGAGTTAAATTAACACAATTTATTCATGTTCAATAAACCTGTGCAATTTGTGTTGATAAAATGTGACTTAAACATGTTTTGATGAAGTAATTTGAGCTCTTGAAATATTTTAATCCTTCACAATTTTCTCACTTTATCCCAACACCATTCAATAACTTTTACCCAATACTACTTGGTCACTTAAATACTACATGTTATCTTCAAATTACATTTTGCTATTATATTCTAGTATCAAATACACAATTTTCAAATGGAGGCCTTATAACAGATTATATTGTTCTCTTCCAAGATGGTTGCTGGCATCCACCAGTAACCTTTCAAAACAAAATGTCTAATTTCACTGCATTGACAGTAGGTAAAGAATTAAACTGACATTACTCCACTACTGAATCTATATAAACCAACAGTTAAATAATGTCAGTTCTTCCGTGTTCTCTGGAATCAATCACAGCAAAGAAATTAGACTCTTTCTTTTGAAAAATGTTGGGAAAGAACAATACAAAACATTCTATTTAAGGCCTCTGACGTCAAGATTCAGTTAAACAACAATTATAACTAAACAATTTGAGGTAATGTTAGTTTCCATTAACATTAAATTAGGTTACTGAATTGGCAAACACCTTCCTATTAACATTACCCATTTTACCCCAATAACTAAAGAAATTAGCACTTGCAGGTCAAAACCTTTATTCAAGAGACGCAAAAATAACATTGATACAGTGACTGTCAAAAATTACAGCACTGATCATACTGTGACATCTTGGTTCAAAACAGCAAGCTTAGAAATATTCAACGTTCCTTACTTCAACTGAATGAAACTGAAAATACCATTTCACACGGCCCATATGGGATATTTAGACTGCATAACTGTTCATGCTACATCTCTTCACTAGTAAAAGAAAGAAAAAATACAAAGAGAAATTTAAAAATGCTGCCAAACAGACAGAGAACTTGTACAGAGCAAAAGGAAAAACAAACAACAACAACAACAAAAAAACAGCTTGTCCTCATGGCAGTTGCAGTGTATATAAAAATGAACCCTGCGATCTGTTCCTGGAATTGAGCTTCAAAAATGCAGCAGAACAAGTGTGAGATTTAAATGTCTTCTCACCTAGAGCTGGTCACCTCACATGCATAACAGTGAGCTTCGTTGCAGGAGCAGTTTTGTCTTAGTTGTGAGCTTTTCTTGAGAGCTGAGTTGCTTCCAACTCCATTACCACCCTTTGAATCACCTCAAAAGTGTAGCAGAGTTGTGATGGGTAACTCATATTGAAGGAATAAAAAAGGTCCAAACAGCATGGCTACTGCAAAGGTCACGTTATCCAGATCTTGAAGAACTACTATACCCTCGATGATGATGCCAACGTCAGAAAAGTCATTGCCTGGTGCATCCTCTGGAGACAGATGTTCATTGTGGTTTTCTCAATCTGTGCAGTGGCCTCAGTCAAGTCCTGGTTAAACACAAAACATTTCTTTAAGATTCCTTTTTAAACTCATCTCTTTTGAATCTACCAGTTCTAATGTTAGAGTAATTTAAACCAATGCAAGCAACATAGTAAATAGCTATAGCCAAAGAGTGGCCTGCCATGCTGCCATTCATGGTCTAACAGAGTTTCTAAGAGAGGGTGAAAAACATAATTTCAAATGCTTTACATTCGTTTTTCTTAGAAAGACACCGGCCCATCAGAAATCCAGGTTTTGTCACTCAGAAGATGTTAGAATTTAGACTTTCAGCCCCACAATTTGGTTAGCTGTTGGTCTTTGTTTTTTTTCAAACAAAAGCTAATGTAAATATTGGTGGGATTTTCCTTTGTTCACTAGAATGACAAATTTAAAGTTTTTTCACACTGATGTGACCCCTAATACAGGGGTGGGGCCTCAAGGGCCGGCGGCTGAGTTCACTACCAGGCCTCATGTGAACTTCAAATTATTAAAGAGGACTACTGGTCCTAACTGGTCCAATGAGGATCAAGTGGATAACTAAATGCATTTTTAAATGTTGCAAAGCCACAATCTACTCATAAAACACTCACCATGAACTCCTGCACCAAGATGTTGCAATTGTCTTTCACACAGATGCGGAGCACTTTGATGAGACTCCCTTTGAGCATTAATGTCATCCTAAAGTATTATAACAAAGAAAACAGAGATTTGTGAACTTTTCAGTAGCACAGAAGAAAATGATCCCAGACCAAACCTTAAACCAGTCAACATGCAACACCAGCATCTACAAAGCAATATCAAAAATTCCTGTTTGACATCAACTTTATGGATATATAGTTTCCAGAACATTTATTTTTTTAAAAAGATCAATTTTTCTCAGTGGGCCAGTAAATGCATGACGAAAATTATGGCATCCTTTCGGTGGAATCAGTACTCACAGGTAATAGTTGACTGTTTCAATGGATGCAGCATAAAAATCTTTTACTGACCTAATGCAATACATATACACTTTGTAGTTAAAGAATTTTAAAGTTCTTACTGTCATCATGGCAGCTACATCCTTTAGCTTTGTGCCCTGTTCCCCCGATCACTTTGCAAACACTTTCAGCAGACTGTCAGAGAGAAACTCAGCTCCGTCAGAAACCTGTAAAGGCATGGTTGGGATGCACTGGAATGCTGCATTTCATCTGAAATGACATAAAATTATTTTGAAATAACAGCAGGCACTGTGCTTGGTTAATAATCAGTAATGTTTTGTTGAATAAAAACTGTGTTTCCAGATCTTATGGGATTAAAAAAATCCAAAGATGTTTATTTCTGATTTGCAACCCAAGAACCCACAAGTTACAACCTCATTTTAGTTCAAGTGTGCATTAATGTGAGTCCAGTAATCACCTTTCTGACAATACATACAGGTATAAGTCAAACCTATGGCAGATTTTGGATTTCTCAGTTGTATTAATAGGGTGGTCTATTTGAGTATGCATGCACCTAATAATTATAAAAAACCTATTATAATTAAGTTACAGAAACCTTAAGCGAAAATAGAATATACTTTCTTACCATAACACCTTGAACCCACAATCCATCAGCTGACTCCTGGTGAAATGCAGAATAGATGTGGTCTCTCAATGTGCATCAACAAAAACAAAAACAAAAACAAAAACAAAAGGACAGCAGGTGAGGGCAGGAGGGGTAGGGATGTAAGCTAGCATAATACCGCTGATGATATTAGCTAAAGCTGTTCAATGTCCAAAATCTCACTAACACCACGGTGCAGTAAATACACAATGTAACTGAAGAGTCAGTTGACAAATCTATTCACACAGAAAACCAAATTATGTTATGAGTGCCTCGTAATTAGGTTTAATGTGATATTACGGCTCTTGTGCCAAAGACAAATTCAAATGAAAAAGCGCCAATTCTTTGATAACAGATAAAACAGCAAATAAGCTAACGGCTCTTTTTTAGCATGTTACATGGCGGCACTTTAGACGTTTAACTACATTTGGCTGAAATATGGTAAATATTAATTCAAAAAATCAAGACATACCAAAAAACGTAGAGTTGGCTGCTCGACTTGACTGAGATGGATGCATTTTTTAAACCACGATCCAAAGCCCGCGAGATGAAATCACGCGTGGTTTCACGAGATTTAACGTTGCTATCTTATTGACTTACTTCACCTGAACATGATATAAACAATTTAATACACCCTTTCTGCATATCATGTAGTTTTTACACTATATAGTTACATTTATCTTTAAAACATGAGGCAATTGTGTTAAATACATGCAAGATGCTTACATAAATCCAAGAGATGGCCAGTCCCTTTTTTTCAGTGCATCCTCTAAAAGTCTACACCATAATCAATAATTCATTTAAAGCCTGGCAGTTTATTCAAATCAGTCAGCTTGGAAAAACAACATAAACAAGGCAGTAGAACCAGAGAGACAGGGGAGAAAAGAAGGGGAGATAAGGGGATAGAAAGACCAGAATAAGAAGAAAGAAAGGGAGAAGCAAGTGATGACAGAAATGAGGAGAGAAAGTGAAAGTGAAAGAGACGGGCTGACTGCGTGTGGAGTGAGACAGGAAAAGTTCGAGAGAGGTAAGCTCTGTTATTTCTCTGAGGACTTGTGTGAAGTAGCTCATACTAAGGCCTCTGGCACCACATCACTCCAACCAGCCTAATTGCAGTCCAACGGGAGTGGAAAAGCCTTGTACAGACCCATAGGATTTCTGCATAAAAACAGCACCAGAAACCAGCAACCTTGTGTTGCGTAACCAAGTCAAACTTCTGTGTTTTCAATGATTTTTGGAATTCTTCTGCCCCGCATTTTTCAAAAGCGATATTGGCATTATTTGCAGCAGATGGCTGAGGTTATTACAGAATATAATCAACATAGTTTAAACAGTAAATGTGTCCACTGACAGCCGATCTTTGGAAGGACATTAGGGCCTGAGCTGTGGTCTCCTGGAGATCATAAGAAAAGGTTTCTGGTAACAAACAGTCTCTGTTGTTTTTATCCATTATGAAAGTTTCTGAAAGTTTCCTACAAACACAATTCAAAATCTTTTGAATGGGTGCCATATGTTGAAACACTGTAAGCTCTACAAATCATGATTTTACACATCATCACAGATTGCCAGACTTACCAGTCAAATTGATGTAACTGTCAAATAGCAGATAACTGTAACACTGATTTGCAATTATTATCAATCTTTATCATTTCATGGCAACATGAGCCACAGCTTCTGTGTAGTGAAAGCAAAAACATGAGCCCCAGCTTCAGTGTACTGAAAGCAAAAACAACAAAAAAAAATCAGATTTTTGTCCCCATAGTTCAAGGCCATTTTCTGAAACAGCAATGTTAATAATTGGGAAATCCTTCCTGCTTGACAGCTTTGGCACGCCAGGGGGACCAAAGGTTGCCATCTGGAGGAAAAGGGTGGGGTCAGCTTCGAGACTGGAGGGTAAGAGTGGAAGGCAACATGAGGCAGAATGGAAATGATATCACTCAACTTATTCAATATTCATTACTGCCACATACAGACATCTGTGACCTGGGGGCTCATGGTGTAGCTAGCCAAGGTCTGTGGGTGTACACATGCATGTGTTACAGGATTCATGTGGTCTGACTGAAAGCTGGGACTGGGGCTGTGTTCAGGATGAGGTGTTTGAGAGGGGGAGTCGAGGTGTTATATATGCACACACATGTGATCACATTTGCACAAAATGATGAGCCAGTACAGTTTTATCACCACAGAATTGATTTGGGTTATCTAATAATAGAGATATTAGCATGTTTACCAGCTGGATTTATGAGTATATGTTACATTTTAGAACAAAAGTCTTCTTATGTATAAAAGTTACACAGCTCAAGAGCTACCTGTCACCTATTACAACAGAACAGCAGAGATAAGTCAGGAAAGACAGAAGAGAGGAGAGGGAAGGCATGTGGTAAATGGCTTAGGGGCAGACTCGAACCCAAGGAGCGATACTGGACATTTAATGCAGTTATGAAAAGACTGAGTGAGGAAGAATAGATTGTTATATGAATAACTGGTGTTTAGACTACATGTGTTTGTGGATCAGCTGAAGCCAGAGCATGAATTCTGTATTTTATTGATCCCACTGAAACTTTCCTCCACTTCTTCCTTTTATTGTCTCATTATATTTCTGTACAGTCAGCAAGAAAGTGAATTATTCACCTATTATTCAAGGGAAAGCCTCAAAATATGGACCAGCTACTAAGCAAATTTCACCCAGTATATCTGCCATACATTATATACACTGTTAAGACGTCAACACATACGGCAATAAAGATTCCTGTTAATTAACTGTAAACCCAGTTTATCAGCTAATGTATGTATTTCATTATTGAATATCGTTCTGTCAAGTCAACGTAGAATATATATATATATATATATATATATATATATATATATATATATATATACTGTATATAATAAATCATGTTTCCTTTAATTATGCTTTTCATTTATAGCCACACAGACAATTACTGTACTCCACAATGCTGAAACAAATACACAACTGCTCCAAGTCCAAAAAATAAAAAATACTGAAATACTGAAAGAAACATGCATTTTTTTAAATGTCATGTTTGGAGCCCCAGCAGTTCTAAGGCTGGGTTTACAGAAGTACACTGATAAAAGCTATTTTGGAGAGAGGTATATATAATCTATGCAAATCATATAAAATTTACTCTATTATTGCACTCAGCCAAGGAATTATAAAGTAATGGGTATATTATACCCTTTTCTTAAGAGTAACAACATTACATTAAAAAATGCAGTAAATATACCCCCAAACCGTGAGTCTTATGTTCCTAATTGCGCATGCGCCAGACCGTGCTTTTTGACTGAGCGGGACTGTCACTACCCGATCCATACCAGAAACCCGATCGGTACCCCGCATGCGCGAAAGGTGTCTACTTCCGGTCGAAGCATTTTACGATAGTTACAGGTCAGAGTATCTGTTAAGATGTTAAGAATAACAAGTATCTCTTAAAATGTTTCCGATAATGAAACATTTAATATAATGTACACAAAAACAAAAAAATAAAAAGATAGTGACAGATCGGGACTCCCGATCCTTACTGCGCATGTGCAAAGTCGGACCATACAAATCGGGTCTACCAAAAAAAAAAAATCGGGTCTACCCGATCCGTACCGCGCATGTGCAGGGGTTTTCTTCTTCTTCTGTTTGTTTAATGGCAGTGTACTCCCCAGTGTACGAGGATACCGCCACCTGCTGACTGAGCGAATGAACCCTATTGTAAATTGAATTAGCGTCATTACAAACGTGTGTTAAATTTGATTTAGTGATAATCGAGTGTGTTTATGCTTGTCTGTGTGGAGAGGATTGTTGGAAAAGTGATGATAATGTCCGCTATCACTGTCAATTGCCAGTAAACACTTCATCTGGCTGCTGAATCTTCACGTGACATATTATAAAGTCTGTATTATTAACTCTGTCATTAGGCACCATTCTTCTTATTTTACAGCGCTGTTGTTCAATCGGGGAACGCTCTCTGTTGAGAAGAAAAGCAAAAATTTGTTGCGGATACGGATTATCCATTGTTTAAATGTCCTGGTAGTCGAAAAGGAGGCAGAGCTGTTGAGAAATGCTAGGAGCTAACTGGGTGCTAACCGTATCATTCAAATATATTGGTCGTGTCCAAATTCATGGGCTGCATCCTCCTGAGGACCCGGCCTTCGCGGTCTACGTGGGCCGGGTCCTCAGAAGGTCGGGTAGGCCGGAAGTAAACGGCCGTGAAATTGGACGGTCTAGCCTTCTGATTAGCGTCACCGCTGTCTCGGTGGAGTTTAATAAACTCAGCCGTCTGCTCCTTGCTATCTAAAATATAACAGGACACTGGCGTAAATTCTCGACTGTCTCATACTTCTGTTTAATCAGTTTTCTGTTTGACGTTTAGTCAGCTCTGTAAAAACCAAGGAGGAACCCACCCGGGGGATTAATAAAGTTTTATTTTATCTAATCTAATCTAATAACTTTAATCTCAGCCAAACCGATTTACTCACGAACAAACAAAACACTGAAAAAAGCCAAACAATAACATTTTTAGGTTGTCTAAGTGACTTATATATTACGTTTAACCCGAGCAGCAAAAGTCCACGGTGATCTGAAAATGATGTGCCGGGAGTTGTGCCGTTCTCAGCCGCATCAGTAACCCTCAAGCTCCCGGCTAGCTATCGAGCTGGTGGGTAGCAGAAGCCTCCTAAAACGTCGAAGCGCTTTTGCAAATATGCAATATCTTGATAAACCGAGCAGATATTTGATGTTTACACAGCTACTTTCTCGCCTGAAAATATGTTAAAAGTTTATTTTGTGACCCAGAAAGATTAGTATGAGTAATTTTAAAACTTAGTAGCGGCCGCCATTGCTGGAAACTGGAGTTTGGCTGGGCCGCGCTATGAATTCTGGGATATGGTAGGCCACGAAGGACACACCCGACCCATCCTTCAAATTCGGGGAAAAGGAGGACGCATTTGTCGGCTGCATTCGGAGGAGTCTACGAATTTGGACAGCCTTCGGCGCGTCGCTGTGACGTAATTGGTCTACAAATGCGGCCTCAGGAGGATGCAGCCCATGAATTTGGACACGACCATTGAATGTTGCAATGTTGGCAAAGAGAGGAAGTGACGTAAGATTTGCGCATGCAGGGTACCGATCGGGTTTCCGGTACGGATCGGGTAGTGACAGGGACTGCAAGGAAATTCTGAGTCTTTTTTTCGGCTTCCATTGAACCCGATCGAACCACAGAAGTGAAGGTAAGCTATTTACACAGGGTGAATGATATATAATAGCGCATGCAAATGGTAATTTTTGAAGTGATGAGCTATTACACTACTTGTATTGCTTAGGTCTGTGTAATGCACCATTACTTGAAATGAAACTTTGAATCTGTTGCTGTCTGTTAACCGTCTTGACAACTGCCGGTAAGTTGCAATGAAATGTGTTCATGGTGCGCTTTTATATCAGTCAGCATGCATGACCAGTCCCGGACTGGTAATCGGAACACTGAGGTCGTGTCCAAATTCATGGGCTGAATCCTCCTGAGGACCCGGCCTTCGTGGGCTATGTGGGCCGGGTCCTCAGAAGGTCGGGTAGGCCGGATGTAAACCTACGTTTAACCTGAGTAGCGAAAGACAGCGGTGATCTGAAAATGATGTGCCGGGAGTTGTGCCGTTCTCGGCGGCTCTAGTGACCCTCGAGCTCCCGGCTAGCTATCGAGCTGTTGGGTAACAGACGTCTCCTAAAACGTTGAAGCACTTTTGCAAATATGCAATATCTTGATAAACCGAGCAGATATTTCAAGTTTACACACCCACATTCTCGCCTGAAAATATGTTAAAAGTTTATTATATGACCCAGAAAGAATAATAAGAGTAATTTTAAAACTTAGTAGCGGCCGCCATTGCCGGAAACTGGAGTTTGGCTGGGCCGCGCTATGAATTCTGGGATATGGTGGGCCACGAAGGACACACCCGACCCATCCTTCAAATTCGGGGAAAAGGAGGACGCATTGGTCAGCCTTCGGCGCGTCGCTGTGACGTAATCGGTCTACAAATGCGTCCCTGGGAGGATGCAGCCCATGAATTTGGACACCCCCAATAATTACAATCGCGGTCTTTGCAAACTACTTTCCTGCATTGATGAAAAAGAAAATGGACGTCAGACGATTTTTAATTGTTTTTTTTTTTTGAGAAATGAGAGCGGCAATCCTTAAGTTGTGGTGGCTCTGCTTCTGGGTCAACAAATAAAGCAGGTAAACAAACTTAAATCCGGTATGTCTTTGAGATTCTATGAACACTGGTAAATGGACTGATTCTTATGTAGCGCTTTTCTACTCTCCCGGAGTACTCAAAGCGCTCTATACAACATGCCACATTGCCATCAAACACGACTGTTGGGCAGATTATTCCCAACAGTCGTGTTTTAAAACTCTTAAAAAACAGCTGTTGCATCCGTCTGCATCTCCCCATTGATCTTCACTGTAGCTCATCATCCCGGAGAGCTCACTGAAAGCTTTCTCCCAGCTGTAACTGGAGCTTTGTTTTAGCAGCACCAGAACTTTCTGAAAAAGCTCTGAAGCATGTTTGGTTGTATTTAAAAATGTGCGCGGCAGTAGTCGCTTGTTCTGTCATGCAGATACCTCTTTGCTCCCGTATCTGCTTCATGATCCGCTCAGCTGTTCGCACTGCGGGGAAACACTGCGACACAGCAGCATCATGAACTCCAGCTATAGGGAGATTTTTCAGCAGCAAAACAATTAAAGCCAACGTGAAACGATCAGTAAAAAACAAAGACTGCTCTGAGAGTTTGAATTATTAACTGTATTTATTGATGTGTGGTTAAAGAGTATCTTACTCATCAATAAGTAGGGGCAGGTCCCGCCTTCCTCACCTCTGATTGGATAGAAAGTCTCTCCTACTTACTGATGATTAAGATACTCGCTCACGGGGCAGGACAAGTGTGTCTGAGAGAGGGAAGGCAGATGTTAAAAAATAAAACAAAGTACTACTGTATCCCACTAGTATGTGTGAAAATACCCACTGTTGCTGCATCTACGTTTTGTTTTGTTTTTTGGAATTGTGGGATTGAGTAAAATATTTTTGAATTGATTTAATATTGTATTGGGTAGTGTTAGAACATCAGTGCTTAATAATTGTTTTCATAATCATACGTCTCCAATTATTCAGCGGACCACATATAGCAACCTGGTTCTTTTAAACACCTGGGGTCCAAATTAATTTTGAATATTATATGTCTGGGCTATAATTTGGAGAAATACGGCATGTTCTGTGAAGCATATAACATCTATGAATATGATCTATGAAGCTAATTCCATGAAGCATCCATCCATCCATCCATCCATTTTCATCCGCTTTGTCCGGGGCCGGGTCGCGGGGGCAGCAGCCTAAGCAAAGAGGCCCAGACCTCCCTCTCCCCAGCCACCTCCTCCAGCTTATCCGGGGGAATACCAAGGCGTTCCCAGGCCAGCCGAGAGATATAATCTCTCCAGCGTGTCCTGGGTTTGCCCCGGGGCCTCCTCCCGGTGGGACATGCCTGGAACACCTCACCCAGGAGGCGCCCAGGGGGCATCCTTGTCAGATGCCCGAACCACCTCAGCTGGCTCCTTTCGATGTGGAGCAGCAGCTGCTCTACTCTGAGCCCCTCCCGGATGGCCGAACTTCTCACCCTATCTCTAAGGGAGAGGCCAGCCACCCTTCGGAGGAAGCTCATTTCTGCCGCTTGTATCCGCGATCTCGTTCTTTCGGTCACTACCCACAGCTCGTGGCCATAGGTGAGGATAGGGACGTAGATCGACCGGTAAATTGAGAGCTTCGCTTTTACACTCAGCTCCCTCTTCACCATGAAGCATGAATATTAATTTATGCAATTGCAAATGCCTTTATTTTAGTGAGGTAAGTACACAATCTGTTATTTCTGCATAACAGACCCTTATTAAAATCCAGTGGCACCAAGGTATCATACAATAAAATAATGTGATTAATTCATAAGTAAAAGAAATTCCTATACATGCCCCTTCCTGATTTCTTATGTTTTAACATGTTTGTTACACTTACATGTCTCCAATTTCAAATGTTAACACAGATGTTCAGAGTAAATACAGATTGTAGTTTTTTAAATGATGATTTCGTTTAGTTTGGGGAAACAGCTCTACAACTTTACCTCATGTAGAAAAAGTCATTTCCTTCTAAACCTAATAAGTGGTTTTGTCATCTAGCAAGAACTGCAATCAAGCATTTGCAATAACTAATAAAAAAGCACTTGGGACAATTGTGTTGGTGACAGCTTTTGTTATAATATCAATAATATTTCTATGAATATGGGATACTGTTACATGTTTGCATAGACTTTTGTGAAATATGGAGACACTCCTGGCATTATATGAACAAAGTGAGACTCATTTTTTAGGGTTGGTGGAGATGAGTGTGAAGATCCAAACAATCCCTGTCAGTGATGGAGAAGCTTTGATGAAAATATTTGGTAAAAAGTTCACCAGCATGAAGGAAATTAAGTTTCAAACTTCCCTTAGGAGGAGCCCAGCACGCCTGCTTAAAGAAAAGTAAGTGTGGCGATGTGGATGCTTGCAGCGACTGCTGTATAGAGGCCATCCTGCTACACATGAAACACATCAGAGTCATAATTGTTATTTTAGTCACGTGTTTGTTTATTATCCTTATTGTTTTATCTGGGACTGTTTGCAGACATCTCAGAGAGAGGAGACACCAGCATCTGAACAGAGACTCAAACCAGCAACCTGCAGCTCCCTGCTTGGCTGCTCCAGTTTTCTCCTCACTCATGTTGCCCACCAGTGATTTCTAGCTGCCCACCCAGACAGCAGGCTAGAATATGCGCTGAGCCTCAGCACCCAGTACTTGGACATGTTTTCTTTATTATATAATGAACCAGACCCCAAAAAGTAAACAGCTGTTATTGCTAGGCAACGGGAGCAGCATTTGGTGATGCAGCACCTGACATTCCTGATCATGTGGGCGGAGCATGCATGGAATGGAATGTTTAGTAGAACTGTGCAACACAAGCACTTAGTTACAGCATTGTTCATTGTATCCAGACACAGCTAGAGACACATCTACAGCAGCATCTCTGTGCAGGACAAACGACAGTTGACAAAGAAAACATCAAAAACTTCACTTCACTCCTCTACAATACGTTGGTTCCTTTGTTTAAAAGGCCAAAATGAATCGAGGGAGAACGAGAAGAGGATCGGCGAGTGCTTCACCTCACAATTCAGTACAGCTGATTAACCTGCAAGAAGAATTTGAAATGATACAGGCTGAAAATGTCAAATTAAAAGAAGAGGCAGAAAAATCAAGAGGAGAAGCTAAAAATTCAAAGTTTGAAACTGAAGTAGTATTGCAGGAATTACTGCATGTGGGTCTCAAAGTTAAAGGTGAGAAAATGGGAAAACAACAGGCAGAAAACAAGAATGAAAACATGAAGAAAGAACTGTTGGAAGCTCAAAAAGCATTGGAGGAAGAGAAAACCACAGCACAAGAAGCCAAAAATAAATATCTAACTGCAATGAAGGAGGCAGGAAATGTGATACAGGAATTACAGGAGGTGCAGGAAGCTTTTGAAGAGGAAAAAAGGAAAATGCAGTTGGCAACACAAGAAGCTGCAAATGTAATGGCTGAAGCTGAAAAACTAAGAAAGGAATTACTGCACATGAAGCAACAACTTCAAGAGGAGAAAAAATGTAAACACGAGGCCGAAAATGAGATTGAAAATATGAAGAAAGAATTGTTGGAAGCTCAAAAAGTGTTGGAGGAAGAGAAAATTAAAATACAGGAAGCAAAGAAAGAAATGGAAGATACAAAGAGTTACAATCAAAACATGAAGGAGGAACTGATGAAAGTGCAAGAAGAACTTGCAGAAGAGAAAATTGAGGTGAAGGCATTCAAGAAAGAAATGACCGGCTCTGTGGTGACCAAGAAAGACTGCAAAGACGCACTTAAAGAAATAGGAAAGCACAAAAAGGAAGCTAAAGAGCTCCTCAAACACAAAGTGAAACTCGCCAAACAGCAGCTGCAAGAAAAATTTAAAGATGCCGAGGAGCAGCTCAACAAAACCTTAAAAGAACTGAAGGCAAAAGAAAAGAAAGCCGAGGACAGGAGGGGATTCTGGAGCAGACTGCTGAGAAAGAACTGACCCAGCAGCATCGCGTTTGAGGACATCAATAGTTTCTTCCTCCTCTCTCCACCTTTCTTTCACCCCATCCTTCTTCTTGGGACGTTTGTTTGTTTTTTAAAAACTCTAATCTAAATACATGTACTGAAATACACAAATAAAATGACCATAACTTGACCTCATGTTGCCTGCTTCTTTTCTTGTGTGTCTGTGGATGTAAAACAGTAACACACCTCCTGCTCTGTGTGTCTTTAATTGTAAATAAATGCAATATGTTTTCATTTTAAAATGCAGTGCAAAAAACTTCTGCTCTAAATCTTTTTTTTAGCAAAAAGCTTTTTTTTTTGCCTGTTGTGGAAGTTTTCCATTTAAATAAAGCTGCAGACGAGCGGTGAGCGATAGCTAACATTCTTTAATCCAAACACACATAGAACAGACAACCAAGCTTGATGAAGTCCCTGCATGACCGCGGGACAGATGGTCAGCAGAGTCTCCCTGAGCCTAGCATTGCTCTCAGTTAAGTACCTTCTCCAGGAACTAAAGGCAGTACACAGCTGTTTCACATCTTAAGGTTCACACTCCCTTGCTACCTACCAGAGTCCTCGAAGACACAAAAGACTCTTCCTGTAGAGTTGTCTGCTTCCCCCAACTTCCTTACTACACCCCCTCCATTTGTCTTACTGTATGGGTGTGAGACATGTTAAAATCCAGTGGCACCAAGGTATCATACAATAAAATAATGTGATTAATACATAAGTAAAAGAAATTCCTATACATGCCCCTTCCTGATTTCTTATGTTTTAACATGTTTGTTACACTTACATGTCTCCAATTTCAAATGTTAACACAGATGTTCAGAGTAAATACAGATTGTAGTTTTTTAAATGATGATTTCGTTTAGTTTGGGGAAACAGCTCTACAACTTTACCTCATGTAGAAAAAGTCATTTCCTTCTAAACCTAATAAGTGGTTTTGTCATCTAGCAAGAACTGCAATCAAGCATTTGCAATAACTAATAAAAAAGCACTTGGGACAATTGTGTTGGTGACAGCTTTTGTTATAATATCAATAATATTTCTATGAATATGGGATACTGTTACATGTTTGCATAGACTTTTGTGAAATATGGAGACACTCCTGGCATTATATGAACAAAGTGAGACTCATTTTTTAGGGTTGGTGGAGATGAGTGTGAAGATCCAAACAATCCCTGTCAGTGATGGAGAAGCTTTGATGAAAATATTTGGTAAAAAGTTCACCAGCATGAAGGAAATTAAGTTTCAAACTTCCCTTAGGAGGAGCCCAGCACGCCTGCTTAAAGAAAAGTAAGTGTGGCGATGTGGATGCTTGCAGCGACTGCTGTATAGAGGCCATCCTGCTACACATGAAACACATCAGAGTCATAATTGTTATTTTAGTCACGTGTTTGTTTATTATCCTTATTGTTTTATCTGGGACTGTTTGCAGACATCTCAGAGAGAGGAGACACCAGCATCTGAACAGAGACTCAAACCAGCAACCTGCAGCTCCCTGCTTGGCTGCTCCAGTTTTCTCCTCACTCATGTTGCCCACCAGTGATTTCTAGCTGCCCACCCAGACAGCAGGCTAGAATATGCGCTGAGCCTCAGCACCCAGTACTTGGACATGTTTTCTTTATTATATAATGAACCAGACCCCAAAAAGTAAACAGCTGTTATTGCTAGGCAACGGGAGCAGCATTTGGTGATGCAGCACCTGACATTCCTGATCATGTGGGCGGAGCATGCATGGAATGGAATGTTTAGTAGAACTGTGCAACACAAGCACTTAGTTACAGCATTGTTCATTGTATCCAGACACAGCTAGAGACACATCTACAGCAGCATCTCTGTGCAGGACAAACGACAGTTGACAAAGAAAACATCAAAAACTTCACTTCACTCCTCTACAATACGTTGGTTCCTTTGTTTAAAAGGCCAAAATGAATCGAGGGAGAACGAGAAGAGGATCGGCGAGTGCTTCACCTCACAATTCAGTACAGCTGATTAACCTGCAAGAAGAATTTGAAATGATACAGGCTGAAAATGTCAAATTAAAAGAAGAGGCAGAAAAATCAAGAGGAGAAGCTAAAAATTCAAAGTTTGAAACTGAAGTAGCATTGCAGGAATTACTGCATGTGGGTCTCAAAGTTAAAGGAGAGAAAATGGGAAAACAACAGGCAGAAAACAAGAATGAAAACATGAAGAAAGAACTGTTGGAAGCTCAAAAAGCATTGGAGGAAGAGAAAACCACAGCACAAGAAGCCAAAAATAAATATCTAACTGCAATGAAGGAGGCAGGAAATGTGATACAGGAATTACAGGAGGTGCAGGAAGCTTTTGAAGAGGAAAAAAGGAAAATGCAGTTGGCAACACAAGAAGCTGCAAATGTAATGGCTGAAGCTGAAAAACTAAGAAAGGAATTACTGCACATGAAGCAACAACTTCAAGAGGAGAAAAAATGTAAACACGAGGCCGAAAATGAGATTGAAAATATGAAGAAAGAATTGTTGGAAGCTCAAAAAGTGTTGGAGGAAGAGAAAATTAAAATACAGGAAGCAAAGAAAGAAATGGAAGATACAAAGAGTTACAATCAAAACATGAAGAAGGAACTGATGAAAGTGCAAGAAGAACTTGCAGAAGAGAAAATTGAGGTGAAGGCATTCAAGAAAGAAATGACCGGCTCTGTGGTGACCAAGAAAGACTGCAAAGACGCACTTAAAGAAATACGAAAGCACAAAAAGGAAGCTAAAGAGCTCCTCAAACATAAAGGGAAACTGGCCAAACAGCAGCTGAAAGAAAAATTTAAAGATGCCGAGGAGCAGCTCAACAAAACCTTAAAAGAACTGAAGGCAAAAGAAAAGAAAGCCGAGGACAGGAGGGGATTCTGGAGCAGACTGCTGAGAAAGAACTGACCCAGCAGCATCGAGTTTGAGGAGATCAATAGTTTCTTCCTCCTCTCTCCACCTTTCTTTCACCCCATCCTTCTTCTTGGGACGTTTGTTTGTTTTTTAAAAACTCTAATCTAAATACATGTACTGAAATACACAAATAAAATGACCATAACTTGACCTCATGTTGCCTGCTTCTTTTCTTGTGTGTCTGTGGATGTAAAACAGTAACACACCTCCTGCTCTGTGTGTCTTTAATTGTAAATAAATGCAATATGTTTTCATTTTAAAATGCAGTGCAAAAAAACTTCTGCTCTAAATCTTTTTTTTAGCAAAAAGCTTTTTTTTTTGCCTGTTGTGGAAGTTTTCCATTTAAATAAAGCTGCAGACGAGCGGTGAGCGATAGCTAACATTCTTTAATCCAAACACACATAGAACAGACAACCAAGCTTGATGAAGTCCCTGCATGACCGCGGGACAGATGGTCAGCAGAGTCTCCCTGAGCCTAGCATTGCTCTCAGTTAAGTACCTTCTCCAGGAACTAAAGGCAGTACACAGCTGTTTCACATCTTAAGGTTCACACTCCCTTGCTACCTACCAGAGTCCTCGAAGACACAAAAGACTCTTCCTGTGGAGTTGTCTGCTTCCCCCAACTTCCTTACTACACCCCCTCCATTTGTCTTACTGTATGGGTGTGAGACATGTTAAAATCCAGTGGCACCAAGGTATCATACAATAAAATAATGTGATTAATACATAAGTAAAAGAAATTCCTATACATGCCCCTTCCTGATTTCTTATGTTTTAACATGTTTGTTACACTTACATGTCTCCAATTTCAAATGTTAACACAGATGTTCAGAGTAAATACAGATTGTAGTTTTTTAAATGATGATTTCGTTTAGTTTGGGGAAACAGCTCTACAACTTTACCTCATGTAGAAAAAGTCATTTCCTTCTAAACCTAATAAGTGGTTTTGTCATCTAGCAAGAACTGCAATCAAGCATTTGCAATAACTAATAAAAAAGCACTTGGGACAATTGTGTTGGTGACAGCTTTTGTTATAATATCAATAATATTTCTATGAATATGGGATACTGTTACATGTTTGCATAGACTTTTGTGAAATATGGAGACACTCCTGGCATTATATGAACAAAGTGAGACTCATTTTTTAGGGTTGGTGGAGATGAGTGTGAAGATCCAAACAATCCCTGTCAGTGATGGAGAAGCTTTGATGAAAATATTTGGTAAAAAGTTCACCAGCATGAAGGAAATTAAGTTTCAAACTTCCCTTAGGAGGAGCCCAGCACGCCTGCTTAAAGAAAAGTAAGTGTGGCGATGTGGATGCTTGCAGCGACTGCTGTATAGAGGCCATCCTGCTACACATGAAACACATCAGAGTCATAATTGTTATTTTAGTCACGTGTTTGTTTATTATCCTTATTGTTTTATCTGGGACTGTTTGCAGACATCTCAGAGAGAGGAGACACCAGCATCTGAACAGAGACTCAAACCAGCAACCTGCAGCTCCCTGCTTGGCTGCTCCAGTTTTCTCCTCACTCATGTTGCCCACCAGTGATTTCTAGCTGCCCACCCAGACAGCAGGCTAGAATATGCGCTGAGCCTCAGCACCCAGTACTTGGACATGTTTTCTTTATTATATAATGAACCAGACCCCAAAAAGTAAACAGCTGTTATTGCTAGGCAACGGGAGCAGCATTTGGTGATGCAGCACCTGACATTCCTGATCATGTGGGCGGAGCATGCATGGAATGGAATGTTTAGTAGAACTGTGCAACACAAGCACTTAGTTACAGCATTGTTCATTGTATCCAGACACAGCTAGAGACACATCTACAGCAGCATCTCTGTGCAGGACAAACGACAGTTGACAAAGAAAACATCAAAAACTTCACTTCACTCCTCTACAATACGTTGGTTCCTTTGTTTAAAAGGCCAAAATGAATCGAGGGAGAACGAGAAGAGGATCGGCGAGTGCTTCACCTCACAATTCAGTACAGCTGATTAACCTGCAAGAAGAATTTGAAATGATACAGGCTGAAAATGTCAAATTAAAAGAAGAGGCAGAAAAATCAAGAGGAGAAGCTAAAAATTCAAAGTTTGAAACTGAAGTAGCATTGCAGGAATTACTGCATGTGGGTCTCAAAGTTAAAGGAGAGAAAATGGGAAAACAACAGGCAGAAAACAAGAATGAAAACATGAAGAAAGAACTGTTGGAAGCTCAAAAAGCATTGGAGGAAGAGAAAACCACAGCACAAGAAGCCAAAAATAAATATCTAACTGCAATGAAGGAGGCAGGAAATGTGATACAGGAATTACAGGAGGTGCAGGAAGCTTTTGAAGAGGAAAAAAGGAAAATGCAGTTGGCAACACAAGAAGCTGCAAATGTAATGGCTGAAGCTGAAAAACTAAGAAAGGAATTACTGCACATGAAGCAACAACTTCAAGAGGAGAAAAAACGTAAACACGAGGCCGAAAATGAGATTGAAAATATGAAGAAAGAATTGTTGGAAGCTCAAAAAGTGTTGGAGGAAGAGAAAATTAAAATACAGGAAGCAAAGAAAGAAATGGAAGATACAAAGAGTTACACTCAAAACATGAAGGAGGAACTGATGAAAGTGCAAGAAGAACTTGCAGAAGAGAAAATTGAGGTGAAGGCATTCAAGAAAGAAATGACCGGCTCTGTGGTGACCAAGAAAGACTGCAAAGACGCACTTAAAGAAATAGGAAAGCACAAAAAGGAAGCTAAAGAGCTCCTCAAACACAAAGTGAAACTCGCCAAACAGCAGCTGCAAGAAAAATTTAAAGATGCCGAGGAGCAGCTCAACAAAACCTTAAAAGAACTGAAGGCAAAAGAAAAGAAAGCCGAGGACAGGAGGGGATTCTGGAGCAGACTGCTGAGAAAGAACTGACCCAGCAGCATCGCGTTTGAGGACATCAATAGTTTCTTCCTCCTCTCTCCACCTTTCTTTCACCCCATCCTTCTTCTTGGGACGTTTGTTTGTTTTTTAAAAACTCTAATCTAAATACATGTACTGAAATACACAAATAAAATGACCATAACTTGACCTCATGTTGCCTGCTTCTTTTCTTGTGTGTCTGTGGATGTAAAACAGTAACACACCTCCTGCTCTGTGTGTCTTTAATTGTAAATAAATGCAATATGTTTTCATTTTAAAATGCAGTGCAAAAAACTTCTGCTCTAAATCTTTTTTTTAGCAAAAAGCTTTTTTTTTTGCCTGTTGTGGAAGTTTTCCATTTAAATAAAGCTGCAGACGAGCGGTGAGCGATAGCTAACATTCTTTAATCCAAACACACATAGAACAGACAACCAAGCTTGATGAAGTCCCTGCATGACCGCGGGACAGATGGTCAGCAGAGTCTCCCTGAGCCTAGCATTGCTCTCAGTTAAGTACCTTCTCCAGGAACTAAAGGCAGTACACAGCTGTTTCACATCTTAAGGTTCACACTCCCTTGCTACCTACCAGAGTCCTCGAAGACACAAAAGACTCTTCCTGTGGAGTTGTCTGCTTCCCCCAACTTCCTTACTACACCCCCTCCATTTGTCTTACTGTATGGGTGTGAGACATGTTAAAATCCAGTGGCACCAAGGTATCATACAATAAAATAATGTGATTAATGCATAAGTAAAAGAAATTCCTATACATGCCCCTTCCTGATTTCTTATGTTTTAACATGTTTGTTACACTTACATGTCTCCAATTTCAAATGTTAACACAGATGTTCAGAGTAAATACAGATTGTAGTTTTTTAAATGATGATTTCGTTTAGTTTGGGGAAACAGCTCTACAACTTTACCTCATGTAGAAAAAGTCATTTCCTTCTAAACCTAATAAGTGGTTTTGTCATCTAGCAAGAACTGCAATCAAGCATTTGCAATAACTAATAAAAAAGCACTTGGGACAATTGTGTTGGTGACAGCTTTTGTTATAATATCAATAATATTTCTATGAATATGGGATACTGTTACATGTTTGCATAGACTTTTGTGAAATATGGAGACACTCCTGGCATTATATGAACAAAGTGAGACTCATTTTTTAGGGTTGGTGGAGATGAGTGTGAAGATCCAAACAATCCCTGTCAGTGATGGAGAAGCTTTGATGAAAATATTTGGTAAAAAGTTCACCAGCATGAAGGAAATTAAGTTTCAAACTTCCCTTAGGAGGAGCCCAGCACGCCTGCTTAAAGAAAAGTAAGTGTGGCGATGTGGATGCTTGCAGCGACTGCTGTATAGAGGCCATCCTGCTACACATGAAACACATCAGAGTCATAATTGTTATTTTAGTCACGTGTTTGTTTATTATCCTTATTGTTTTATCTGGGACAGTTTGCAGACATCTCAGAGAGAGGAGACACCAGCATCTGAACAGAGACTCAAACCAGCAACCTGCAGCTCCCTGCTTGGCTGCTCCAGTTTTCTCCTCACTCATGTTGCCCACCAGTGATTTCTAGCTGCCCACCCAGACAGCAGGCTAGAATATGCGCTGAGCCTCAGCACCCAGTACTTGGACATGTTTTCTTTATTATATAATGAACCAGACCCCAAAAAGTAAACAGCTGTTATTGCTAGGCAACGGGAGCAGCATTTGGTGATGCAGCACCTGACATTCCTGACCATGTGGGCGGAGCATGCATGGAATGGAATGTTTAGTAGAACTGTGCAACACAAGCACTTAGTTACAGCATTGTTCATTGTATCCAGACACAGCTAGAGACACATCTACAGCAGCATCTCTGTGCAGGACAAACGACAGTTGACAAAGAAAACATCAAAAACTTCACTTCACTCCTCTACAATACGTTGGTTCCTTTGTTTAAAAGGCCAAAATGAATCGAGGGAGAACGAGAAGAGGATCGGCGAGTGCTTCACCTCACAATTCAGTACAGCTGATTAACCTGCAAGAAGAATTTGAAATGATACAGGCTGAAAATGTCAAATTAAAAGAAGAGGCAGAAAAATCAAGAGGAGAAGCTAAAAATTCAAAGTTTGAAACTGAAGTAGCATTGCAGGAATTACTGCATGTGGGTCTCAAAGTTAAAGGTGAGAAAATGGGAAAACAACAGGCAGAAAACAAGAATGAAAACATGAAGAAAGAACTGTTGGAAGCTCAAAAAGCATTGGAGGAAGAGAAAACCACAGCACAAGAAGCCAAAAATAAATATCTAACTGCAATGAAGGAGGCAGGAAATGTGATACAGGAATTACAGGAGGTGCAGGAAGCTTTTGAAGAGGAAAAAAGGAAAATGCAGTTGGCAACACAAGAAGCTGCAAATGTAATGGCTGAAGCTGAAAAACTAAGAAAGGAATTACTGCACATGAAGCAACAACTTCAAGAGGAGAAAAAACGTAAACACGAGGCCGAAAATGAGATTGAAAATATGAAGAAAGAATTGTTGGAAGCTCAAAAAGTGTTGGAGGAAGAGAAAATTAAAATACAGGAAGCAAAGAAAGAAATGGAAGATACAAAGAGTTACAATCAAAACATGAAGAAGGAACTGATGAAAGTGCAAGAAGAACTTGCAGAAGAGAAAATTGAGGTGAAGGCATTCAAGAAAGAAATGACCGGCTCTGTGGTGACCAAGAAAGACTGCAAAGACGCACTTAAAGAAATAGGAAAGCACAAAAAGGAAGCTAAAGAGCTCCTCAAACACAAAGTGAAACTCGCCAAACAGCAGCTGCAAGAAAAATTTAAAGATGCCGAGGAGCAGCTCAACAAAACCTTAAAAGAACTGAAGGCAAAAGAAAAGAAAGCCGAGGACAGGAGGGGATTCTGGAGCAGACTGCTGAGAAAGAACTGACCCAGCAGCATCGCGTTTGAGGACATCAATAGTTTCTTCCTCCTCTCTCCACCTTTCTTTCACCCCATCCTTCTTCTTGGGACGTTTGTTTGTTTTTTAAAAACTCTAATCTAAATACATGTACTGAAATACACAAATAAAATGACCATAACTTGACCTCATGTTGCCTGCTTCTTTTCTTGTGTGTCTGTGGATGTAAAACAGTAACACACCTCCTGCTCTGTGTGTCTTTAATTGTAAATAAATGCAATATGTTTTCATTTTAAAATGCAGTGCAAAAAACTTCTGCTCTAAATCTTTTTTTTAGCAAAAAGCTTTTTTTTTTGCCTGTTGTGGAAGTTTTCCATTTAAATAAAGCTGCAGACGAGCGGTGAGCGATAGCTAACATTCTTTAATCCAAACACACATAGAACAGACAACCAAGCTTGATGAAGTCCCTGCATGACCGCGGGACAGATGGTCAGCAGAGTCTCCCTGAGCCTAGCATTGCTCTCAGTTAAGTACCTTCTCCAGGAACTAAAGGCAGTACACAGCTGTTTCACATCTTAAGGTTCACACTCCCTTGCTACCTACCAGAGTCCTCGAAGACACAAAAGACTCTTCCTGTAGAGTTGTCTGCTTCCCCCAACTTCCTTACTACACCCCCTCCATTTGTCTTACTGTATGGGTGTGAGACATGTTAAAATCCAGTGGCACCAAGGTATCATACAATAAAATAATGTGATTAATACATAAGTAAAAGAAATTCCTATACATGCCCCTTCCTGATTTCTTATGTTTTAACATGTTTGTTACACTTACATGTCTCCAATTTCAAATGTTAACACAGATGTTCAGAGTAAATACAGATTGTAGTTTTTTAAATGATGATTTCGTTTAGTTTGGGGAAACAGCTCTACAACTTTACCTCATGTAGAAAAAGTCATTTCCTTCTAAACCTAATAAGTGGTTTTGTCATCTAGCAAGAACTGCAATCAAGCATTTGCAATAACTGGTGATGAGTGTGTTACAGCGCTGTGGAGGAAATTTGGTCCTCTCTTCTTTGCAGAATTGTTTTCATTCGGCCACTTTGGAGGGTTTTCCAGCATAGGCTGAGTTTTTAAGGTCATGCTAAACCATCTCAATCTGATTGCAGTCTGCACTTTGAGCAGGTCAAAACCTCCATGTTGTTTTTTGAGCCATTCAGAGATGATCTTGCTGCTGTGTTTTGCATTATTGTCCTGGTGCACTTGAGCTTCAGGGCACACTAAATGAGACAAGTGAGGCCTTCAGGTTTTTCACATTTTCTGGATTAAGGCCCTCATCGTGGTTCGATTCCCAAAGCGCTTGAAATGCCTTTGTAACCCTTTCCAGACTGATAGAGTTCAGTGTTTCGTAGCTGTTTCTTTAGATGTCCACGATGTTGCTTTCTGAGATCTTTTAGTCAACTTCACTTTTTTTTGCCTGTCCCATTTGGTTCTTTAGCCGTCAGAATTGTTGTCTGAAGACCAACAAGGAGACCCAATGGATTTACTTTCCCAAATTGATCATCACAGCCTTGCCGTATTGGTCCATTTGATCGACCTTTGTTGTTATTATTTATTTTATTTTCAGTTGTTACAGACGGGACAGACATGACTGAGGAATAGGAAAGGGAGACAGAACGATGAAGGAGAGGAGCAAAGAAAAACTGAACAACAATATTCACCTTATGTTTAATTTCTACCTTCATTAAAGAGACTCAGAAATTTTGAGGTTAGATAAATAACTTGTAACCAGGTACATATCTGAAAATTTCTTTTGTGTAATGTATCTTCTTATTTTTGTTGCATGAAGAATCTGTGTATGTGGACACTCACTATTTGCCCTCTTTTTCAGGTCCTCACGTGTATCCTTTACAAGCAGAGACTCACTGATAGACAACTCTGTTACCAGTTCTAGGGCTGACGCACCCACCCACATCCCCACCCCCGGTGTATCCTTTATAGGTATGCAAGTTTCTAAATGAAATAAATCACATTGACCTTAAAAATGTGTTTAATCTTGACCAAAGTCCTCAGTTATGGGAAAATAAACTGGAACTGCAAGTTGTGCAACTTCACAACCACAAAAAGATTAGACCTGCTGAAACACGTCAGGCTAATACATGGGCATTTTGGTCAAGTCCACTCCATACCCTGCCTTCATGCAGATTGCCCTTGCACTGTCAAGACATGGGGTGCATTAAGGACACATTTGTCAAGGCATCATTCACAGTCATCCCAGCCAGGCAACATCCTTTCATTCACGTGCATTGTCTGTAATTCATGCTCTTTTGACAGTGGGAGGCAGTTATTTGAACATCTTGGTGGCCATCATTGTGATTTGGCGCTATATAAATTGAATTGAATTGAATCTAAAAAAGTTTGAAACTGTGCCATGTGTTTTTGAGGATTATGATTATAAGGTTAACAAATACACAACATTCCACAGCCACAAGAGTAGAAAACACAACCCACATTCCTTGGAAGATTTCAAGACTAATGTTCTTCATCAATACCAAAAGAACCCGGATGAAGAATGTGACATTGTTGATGATGACAATGAATGTGGCTCAGTCCTTGAGGAGGATGAGGACTTAAACAAAATTATTACTAATAAAGTGGGGCTACTCCTCCTGAAAATCGAGAGCATTTTCAATGTCTCCAATTCATGCATTGACGAACTAGTAGAGGAACTTCATTTCTTTACAGCATCTGCATCTGGTCCCGTCAGTAAGGCAAGGCAAGGCAAATTTATTTGTATAGCACAATTCAACAACAAGGTGATTCAAAGTGCTTTACAGAGACATTAGAAACAAAAACAAATAAAAAGCATGATTTAAAATTGATTAAAACAAACAAACTAACTAACTAAACACACACATTTCACACCTGTTCGCGCGATCTGAACCCTTATCGTAAGGGGAGCTACCAGTCCTTCTGTGGACGAGTTACTTTCTATTTTAAATTCCCTGAATTTAAAATCTCTAGACCCAGTCTAGACCCAGTTGGGGAGCTACCCAGAGCTCTAATCCCACACCTGTTCGCGCGATCTGAACCCTTATCGAAAGGGGAGCTACCAGTCCTTCTGTGGACGAGCTACTTTCTATTTTAAATTCCCTGAATTTAAAATACTCTCTAGACCCAGTCTAGACCCAGCTGGGGAGCTACCCAGAGCTCTAAACCCACTTAACAAACAAACAAACAAACAAACAAACAAACAAACAAACAAACAAACAAACAAACAAACAAACAAACAAACAAACAAACAAACAAACAAACAAACAAACAAACAAACAAACAAAACAGTATATAAAATCAAAACAGATAAAATCAGAACAGTAGATAAAATCAGTAGTTAATGTAAGTTTTGAAATTTAAGCTTAACAAACAAACAAAACAGTATATAAAATCAAAACAGATAAAATCAGAAATAGATAAGATCAGTAGTTAGTGTAAGTTTTGAAATTTAAGCTTAAAAGTGTGGATTTGGTGCTTTATTCAAATGCAGCTGAGAACAGGTGAGTCTTCAACCTGGATTTAAATAAACTGAGTGTTTCAGCTGATCTGAGGCTTTCTGGGAGTTTGTTCCAGATATAAGGAGCATAAAAGCTGAATGCAGCTTCTCCGTGTCTGGTTCTGACTCTGGGAACTGATAAAAGACCGGATCCAGATGACCTGAGGGATCTGGAAGGTTCATACTGGGTCAGGAGGTCAGTAAAGAAATAATTCTGAGCACTTTGAGAAAACATGGCTGTACATTGGAAGACTCAGTGATTTCAGAACTGGTCAAAGACCTTTGCCGGCTAAGCCCCGTCTGTGCTGCTTTAAGAGTGCAAGGGCCTTTAAGCAGTCAGTTCAGGAGAGAGCAATTTAGAAAGGAGCATCTCTCATTGACTGAACCTGTTAATGTCACGGTCCCCGTGCCTGCTCGGCTGGCCCTGTGTGGCTACATGTTATGTTTTGTCTTTTCTCTCTCTCCTCTCTCTCTGCTCGCTGCCTGGGCGGAGCTCATTGTGAGCTCCCGGCCTCCACCACCTGTAGGCAATCACCTGTGGCTCCTCACCCTGTTTGCTCCCGCTACTTAAGGCAGTGACTGAGAGCACCTCGCCGCTGGACTATTGAATAACGCTCGTCAGTGCTACTTTAGCCTCAGCCAGTTTTGAGCTCTGTCCGTAAAAGTTCCATGCTAACCCTTGTTCTCTGTATGCAGATTTCTCGTGTTTTGGTTTGGAGACTCTGGACGCTTTTCCCGACCCCGCTCTGCACCCCTGGGAACCCTGGCCCCCTTCTCCCTCACCTGTATATAGTGCACTTGTACTTGCTGTAGTCGCTGACAATCTTGGCACTCACTCAATAGGCGGGTTTGTTGAAAGCTTTTCAGCTTCACATTTCTGTCGCTTTTGCATTGGCGAAAGGTCACAGATCCAGGAGCATGAAGTAGGAGAAGGACTGTTTCCTCTACGGACTAAGTCCAACTATGCCATCCATGTCAAAGCAGCACTGTCTGATCCTGCAGAAGCTCACCACTGTGGAGTTAAAAGACAGTGTCCAATCTCAGACAGACTCAGTCACTTTCATGCTACATCAGGTTATCCCCCAGATGCTTTGCATGATTTGCTTGAAGGGATTGTACCTGTTGAAATTTCACTCTGTCTTGATGTGTTAATCAGGAAGAAATGCATATCTCTTGAGCAGCTCAACCGTTCCATCCGTTGCTTTCCTTACAAATGGAGTGACAAAACAAACTGTCCACAACCCATTGCCCCAAATTTCACAGCGCGAAAAAGTGTAGGAGGTAATGCACACGAAAACTGGTGTTTGTTGAGAATGATACCACTCGTGATTGGTGACAAAGTACCAGAAGATGAGCCTGCTTGGGAGGTTTTAATGACCCTGAAAGATGTTGTTGAGCTTGTCATGGCTCCTCTCCACACAGATCACACAATAGGATACATGCAAAGTAAGATCTCAGAACACCGTTACAGATATTTAGAAGTGTTCCCAGAGGAGAAACTGAGACCAAAACATCACTTTCTCGAGCACTATCCTTTGCTTACAACTGTTTATGGGCCACTTGTACATTTCTGGACTATGCGATTTGAAGCCAAACATCGATTCTTTAAAAGGATTGTGAGGCAGACTGGGTGTAGAAACATCCTCATGATAATGGCAAGAAAACACCAATCGATGATTGCGTATCATACCCACGATTACAACCACCAAAGGCCAGCACTGTCAGTGTCCCAGAAGGCTCAAGTGGCAGTCGATGTTCTAAAAGACAGCATTAAGGAGTCCCTTGCAAGGAAGTTCCCCAAGAAGACTTTGTGAACATGACAAATAAAGCAACCATTTTAGGCACAGACTATAATATTGGCATGATGCTGCCGTTTGGCTCAACAGGAGGCCTACTTGACTTTGCAGAAATCCATCAAATAGTGATTGTGCACAGAACTCCTGTGTTTGTTCTGAAGTTGCTTAGAGGCTGGTACTGTAAACACCTGAGGAGTTTCAAAGTAGAGCCCACAGGAGAGACAGAAATCCTTAAACATTCTGAATTGAAAGAAACATGGCTGCATACAATACAGCAGATGGCTGTATGGTGTCCCTTAAACACTTCATCTGCACATCAGAGTAAGTGTAATGGGTTGATTATTTCTGTTCTATCAAATGTTTGTGCACTTATTGAAATTATTGAAAAAATATATTATTTTACCAACAACTATATGGGCAGGCATCCTGTCTTATTTGTTTATTGTAATGTTTATTTAACAGGAACAATACATACAACATTGAAAAAGAAAATGGAAACATGTGATGCATACTTAACCCTCCTATTCTATTGCCCTTATCTCCCTCTTCTTAAAATGACAATCAAAAATTATTTATTCAAAATTCTACTGAACTAAATCTCTGCTTTTATTTCTCTGGCAGAAGATAATGAAGAAAATATATGCATGTAAGCTTATCAACTATTAAGAACCTGTCTCAATTTCTTTTCTTTCTCTGTCTCTACAGCTGAGGAAACACAAACCAAACAACAATGGCAGTCCAGTTAAGAGTCATTTTAGAAGAACACAGCATTCATAAGTTGACACTTCCAACAGGAATTCCTAATACAGTGGAAGATCTTGTTTCCATAATTACTGAAACTTTCCAGTTGCATGGGGAATTTAGACTGCTATACCAAGACAAAGACTTTGACAGTCAGTTTTTCAGTGTCATCTCAACTGCTGACTTGTATGACAAGGCCACTGTTAAAGTGATCCTTAAAGAGCCAGTAATCACCCTTGAATTACAACCAGTATGTGAATCAGGATCATCGTCTGCATTGAACTCTTCGACTTCAGTGAGCACTCATCCTGCAGGTACTACTGAAACGGACATCTGCCCTGCCAATCATGATGCACCCTCACAGGTGTCCGACTGCGCATCGTCAAGTTCCAGTGACACCATCATTCTCCCTGATTCATGTCGCCCTGCTACGTGGCCAGTGCCATTTCAAGTACCGGAGTTTTCCCGAGACATACAACTAATCCTCGCTGAGGCAAACAACTCATATGGCAACACTGGAAGACCTTTCATGGATGCCAGTTTTAAATCAGCAACAATGCAAGACCTTGCAAAAGTAATTTTTTCGTACACTGCTTACCCAACCAATCAGCAGATCCTCTCAGTGGCTGAAGTCTTGGTTTCAAAGTTTCCGTGTCTTAAGGAGCCAAGATCATTTGCCGTCTTATATGGCTGGCAGCAGCGCATAAAAAAACATGATGCACAATTACCGTGCCAAGCTAAGATCTCGAAAATTTTCTTACCCAGAAATTGAAATTAATGCCTTAAAACGGAAGCATCCAGCTGATGTAGTGCCATCAAAGAATGTAAAAAAGCCACAAAAAAAAGCAGAGGTTAATTATCTCCCTCTGCATCCTACTGGAGAAACCCAAGAGACACTGGAGAAAGAGAGGCTTGAATTAATTTATGAAATAACAAAGAAAAACAATGCAAATATAATTGCAGATAAAATGAATAAAACGTTCTCTAGCCGAAGACTTGGAGTGGTCAGCCTCTGCCCCTCTGTGGGTGAGTTAAAAGAAAGGTGGCCAGCATTATTCACTGAGGCTCAGGTAAGTATGTGTGATAACTATTCCTATCCACCAAAAAACAAAAGTCAAACAAATGTCAACAAATTGAAATGTTATGTTTTTGTCCCCTTACTTCTTAGCTCATCAAAGAGTTCAGACGCATCACCACAGTTTCTTTGGTGGAGACATTCATGCTGAAACTTGATGAGTACACACCAGGTCTTTTGCAGCTTATGCCTGCCAAAGGAGGAGCTGCTGGTTCCAAGATGAGACCTCTGCTGAACACTTTGAATGACCTATGTTATTTGACTTTTTTCACACAAATACGTAATTATGGAGGGCTGCAGTGGGTAGCAAGAAGGTCCTGGGTTCAAATCCCGGCCCAGGGTCTTTATGCATGGAGTTTGCATGTTCTCCCTGTGCATGTGTGGGTTCCCCCCGGGTACTCCGGCTTCCTCCCACAGTCAGAAAGCATGACTGTTAGGTTAATTGGTCTCTCTAAATTGTCCTTAGGCTTGAGTGTGTGCGTGCATGGTTGTTTATCCTGTCTGTCTCTGTTTCCTTGTGATTGACTGTCCAGGGTGTACCCAGCCTCTCACCTGTTGAAAGCTGGAGAGAGGCATCAGCCATGTTTTTGTTTTTAAGTAATTCAGTCTTAATGTAAGTAAATCACTCGACTTAGCCTTTTCACTAAATTTTATCTCCCTACAGACACAGAGCATTGAGAAGAAAAGGGATCTCCTTATCTGCTGCCTCATTAGCTACCTCAGGGAAAGACAAGAAGATCTTTTTCATGACTGCCAGGTTTGTCATATTGATAACAGTTTACTTATTAACTCAAGGGATCCTAATGTTCTTCTCTCCTGTCCTCTCCTATCCCCTGTTCTCCCCTTCTCCATTCATCTTCTGTCCACTCCCCTCTTTAGATCAACTGAAATATATTGAAAAAGCATCTTAAATAAAATAAAATGTGTGCATGCTCTTTTTTTTTTCTTTTTTTTAACACGTAGGAATGTGAGGATTACACAGACAATATGATGAAGGTGATAGTGATCCACAACATCATGGCTGAGGTGGATCCATCAGATGTGTCCATTGTGATTGAGGGAAACCAAGTGATGGATGGATGTGTAAGCCGAACAAAGGCATGTGTACTGCTGATGGGACTGATATATGCCCTCAACCTCGAATATCCGAAGGAGCTGAAGAACACATTTGACACTTTTCAAAAACTGTTTTTGGAACTTGACGGGGCCAAACTACTGAAAAAGGTCCACGGCCTCAAAAATAAGCTTATGCAATGCACACACTTTTCCCCTCTTGTTCCCAGAGGACATAGCTTGATGGAGCTGTAATTTTTCTTCTGACAGCAAGCACAGAAACTATTGAATGTTGGTGTTAGTGTTCTCCATATGTTTGATAACGTACATGCACAGAAACCACCTTGTAGAGTTTCTGTATGTGCTTTTGGCTTTTAAAATGGACTGAGTGGCTTTTGAAAGTGTTGTCTGCATTAGCCGTTGTGTTGCACTTTATTCTGTATTTTTATAGAATAAAAACATTGAGATGATGAACCATTTGAATATCTTTTTTGGGGGGTACATTTTACCTTATATGAATAGGTAATGTTTATCAACTGATAATAATTAAATTTTATTACTAATTATCAGGTATTACCAACTAGCAAACAAGAGATAATTTTACCTAATTTCAATGAGTAAGTAGTTGTTGAATGTATACGTAAATATGGGGTAAATTTTACCCAATTTAATTAAGTATTTCATAGCTTTTTATTGAAGTTATTTTATACACAATATATTGAACTAAATCTACCCCAAAAAAGTCAATGCAAATTGTTACCTCAGATTTATTGGGTAGATTCTATAGATGACTTCTTACAGTGTATAATTGGTCTGTTTATACCAGCAAGACAAAAACTTCATTATTAATTTATGACAGCAATGCCTGGTAAAGGATGCAGTTCAGTGGGAAAGAAAGTGAACATGAAAAGTGAAGTGTTTTCAGCTCATTTGACGTGCATGTCACTGGGTGGCCAAAAGAACCCCACTGGGAACTCTGGAAGAAGATTTAAATTTCATGCAGCTGGTGGGGGTGGGAGGCCAGGATCAGTTTTAATTACCACTGAGCACTAAAGCAAGGTGTGACACTGGATGGTTTGGATCAGCACTGCTCTGCTTCTTAATTCATTCAACATTTTTATTGTTATTTTTTTTTAATTTGTCCTCATATTCTCTGCTCTGAGCACTCATCTAGAGCATGGTATTGCCATGGCCACTCACGCCCTTGTTTGTGCATTTCAGTCTGCCATTGACTGAAAAATTGCTCAGTATTTTATTCTTTTTAGGCTTTGCCAGGTTTTAGTAATCACATTGTCCTTTTACGAAACAGCATTTCCACAATACTCGATATCTATATCAGTGTGCTGACCTTTTACATCATGCTCTAAGGCCATGTGGAACTAACGTTTGTTCTTCAGACAGGTGCGACCCGAACATTGTCTTCTACCTAGAAAGCTTCTCTCGAAAAAGAGTTTTCCTTTTAATGCCTCTGATTTTGTTCCTGTTTTTAAAAAGAAATGCTTCAATTGGACATCTTTTTTTAGTGTCCTGTTGTTTATCATTTTGCTCAGTAAGATCTAGAATTTCATCAAATCTCAATGTATTTTTATTATCATTATTATTATTATTTTTACTAAACAGGAAATCATCACTCTGTTTTCCAGAGCCAGATTCAAAATTAAAGGCTGACATCGGTAAAAGATTGGTTGTGATGAAAAGATAATTTCAAGTTTATTTAACTTCTGAGAGGTACTTTTAATGTTGTTGATTTTTAATATCTTGTTTTAAATCTTTTATATAGACAGAACAGAGATAAGGTGATGATTACTTAGCCATACGTGGAACGACACAGCGGCTGTTTTCAAAGAAAAACACAAAAGCGCCGCTAACCTTGGTCCGTAATTATTTCAGAAGAAAGCAGTCATCATTTCGTCTCACAGTGGGGCAGAAACTTAACAAAGTGAAGCGCGAGTATTACTTTTAGATACTGGTGCATATAAGCATTGCTCATCCACTGAAAAAGATTGCATGTGTAAAATCAGTGCCAGCTGGGAACAACAAATCAGTAATGAAGTCCTGTTGGACATAATCAGTGTTCTTGATATGAACAGCATTATACATATGTGAGTGTGTATGTGCGTGAGTCTGTCCATGCATATATACAACCAGGACACACATGAAAGTGCACATAAAAATTCTTTTCTGCAAATTATGGGGGAGGAAGTTAATGTAGTTACAAAGTAATTAATATGAAGAAAGGATAGGTTCGAGGCCCTCAGGGTACCCCACACTGTCAGGCTTTCCTTGAGACTGTGTACCCCCCGCCTTCCCACCACTCTCCAGCTTTCTCTCAATTCTAATTCAGTTTTGACTGACTAACCATAATTATTATTGCCAAGGCAAAATCAGCACAGTGGATCTAACTGAAACTTAATGTGATAGCTCCTTTTAGTCGGTGGGTAAAACTAAATTGTAAAGTAAATTATTTGAATGCCTTCAGCTTTTAAATGAACCGACTGCTAGATTAACAATTTAAAGTGGTTTGACTTTAATCACATAATCATATGAGCTTACAGAGAAAGTCTTTTCTTAAACAATTAAAACTAAATGTTCTGTTGAGCTCTTCCCTCTGATGCCAATCTTTCCTCCTTTCTTTTCGCACCAACGTCTTTGGTCGAAAGCTGCATTAGTTGCTTTACCATGAAACTAATCTTTGGATGTGACATCACAACAGACTACGTGGAGTAGAGTTTGCAGTCATTGCAATTAGACAGACGACTCCCTCAATTCCTAAAGCAGCATTACTGAAATGCCAAAACAGTCTATGAAGGTTTTCATAGTAACACAGGTGTAATTACTTACTCAGATAAGTCACTGTGTATTTACGGCATTTTATCTTTGGGAGTATTAACTGTTGCTATTGACAGCATAATATGACTGAGCTACAAAGTTAATCCACTGACCATTAAATCCTTTAAATATCCATTCCAGGACATTAATGATTTTTTTTAAATGTTATGTCTTAAAAAAAAAAGAAGTTCCAGTTAGGTTTTTAAGATTGTGTTAAATTAGTGAGGGTTTTAAATGTCAAGTGGGCTTTTTCATTCAGTGCATCTCATCAAGTCTCCCGAGCCTCCCATCTTCGCTTTAATACTGAGCAGGCCTCACCGATGCCAGTCATGTTCACAGAAAAAAAGGGCAGAGGATGTTGTATTTCCTGTGTCCCAGTGATTACTTTTTCTTCTACATACCGATAAGCTATCTGCAGCTGTGAAATGTAAATGCAATAGTGACTTCATACTTACAGAAACTGGTTCATTTTTTGTAAGTATTGTAAAGAGTGAAGTATAAAATAAGGTTCGAAAAGATTCTATTCTATGGGTCTGATTGAGGAGCCAGTAAAGCCTCTGCATTGGTTGCTTTGTCACACAGTCACTTCTATTTATGCCAGAAAGTGCAGGTAACTGCTGCAGTATTCTCCTAAATGATAGGTGTCCCCACTCAGACAATACCACCACATCAGCACTTGGTGATAGAAATCAACGCGATCGCATACTCGTGTCTTTAAGCCAGCTGCCCTGCGGCAACAGTGCAATGTGCCAGGTAGCAAAAATCAAGAGGTGAACCATCAAGCAAAGCGACACCACAGTGCTCAGTGTGTTATCAGTCCCTTATTGTTTATATTATAAAAATTGTTGTATCACTAGAAGCTACAACTTGCCAGTAGCAACCTTGACTCTTGCTCTGCTTTTAGTCATATAAAGCAGATATATGCCAGTCAGCTACATCATTAAAACCAACCTGCCTAATATTGTAATAAACATGATAAACAGTTTTGTCTGATCGGTGTATGGACTAGTGTAAGGACATTAGATGTGCGCAACCAATCAGGCCTGTTCCAGTATGCTTGATTGGATTAAAATCTGTGGAGTTTAATGATCAAAATCATTGGTTTTGATGTCGTGGAATGGGTGTGTATTTATTGATGCATTGCCCCTATATAGGCTCTTTCCTTTTACTTTTAAAACTCCACAGTAAATGTACCGGATAGTAGCTGTGACATGACAATCCACTGAGATTTGTAATGGATTTTTAAACACACACTGTAAGGTAATACTTTGTTGCCTTACAGTGCGTCCTGTACAGTGTGAGAAATTAGCCGTAACATGTTGATTTAGGATTCAGGAGGTATTGTAGAGAGAATGTGTACAATATACAGCAATATATGCAAGGTAATTATTACAGATTGAACCATAAACAGCCTTTCCCATAAGCCCTGCAAAACATAAATAAATAATATACAAATAAATATCTAGTAAAAGCGTCATTGTGTGTCGCCTGTATTGCACTGGAAACCTGTGTAGCGGCTTGTTGGTATCAAAGTGAGTCTCTTCTGGTAATTCAGTGCTTGTTTTATAACTAGTTTTATCCTTGCTCTGAAGTTGAACAATATCTAGAACAAACTAACTCTTCATTATTTGCCAGCAGTAATACAAGCAGGCATATAAAGTCAGACATATAAATGCTAATTACAGATATATATCACCAAGGGGGTCATGCTAACGGACTTGGAGTAAGTTTTATGATCCTAATTACAGTCTTGTAGCTCTAGGAGGGTAATGTTCCCTAGCGCAGGGAAGCAACAGCAGATGTGTGGTGTTTCTCCGTCATACCTCATGTCTTATAAGACAATCTGCCTGATGGATGTGATTTATTTGTAGCATGGGGGAAACAACACTTTTCCCCTCTGACATTCACAGCCACCACACTTGCACATAACGTGCACAACAATGCCTGAGCACTCTGCCGCCTGCTCACAATTCCCAGCTCTGACATTTTGTTTCTGCTGTTTTACATTTTCTGGAGATAATTCTTGTTCTGTTTCCCTCCATCCCAGTGGGGACACCACAAGGTGACAGCATCCGTCACCCATCAACCACCTCATCTCATCTGCCAACTGTCTCAAAACAAACAATGTTAAAAAAAAAGGTCTACTAATTTCCAAGAAGTGTCCCTATAAGCGTGTGTGTATGTCTGTGGGAATATTTGCAAAGTATTGGGCAAAGCATACGTCTTTGTTACCAATCAGCATGTGCTTCATGTACTATATACACAGCAAATTCAAAAGTGTTAAATTTTTTGGTGTTAATAGTCTCCTTGCAAAAGTAGAGTTAATTTTACTCTAAGCAGAGTCACATTCTTTTAATGTAACTCTGAGGTGTAAAATGATAGTAGTTAAAATCGATTGTTAAAAATGAGTGTTTCTCTGTCAAATCTGGAGGTGTTAAAATGGAAACATTAACTCTTGACCTCTTAACTCTGAACTCCTAGAGGGGCTATGACACCAACAGAGTAAATTCACAGACTCCGCCCCCAGCACGGCTCCAATCGAAGCTGAAGTGAAGCCGTTTCAGAACATTTTGCTCTACATATTTGAGTTGTTTGCCATGCTTGGTAAGTCATTTTTTCAAAGATTGTTTCAATTGTTATTAGCTTTTACTTCTGTGGCTCTTTGGAGTTGAGACAAAGCTGTGTGAAAGGCATTAGCCATGTTGCTCGCTGATAGCATAATATTCTGTTTTAGCTAGCTGAAAGGTATCGTTTGCGGGCAAATACCACAGCCTTGAAAAAAAAGCTTGCATGTGAATTTTCAGTCAAACTTTTGGTCAAATTTACCATGTCAGACCTTTTGATAAACAAAATTCTAATGAAAGTGAGAACATGTACACTGTTACATCTTTCAGAAAATGTTTTGAAATTGTGGTGCACAGTTCAGAATAAATGTTTTTCAAAAACCATTGCATCTTTTTAGTAAATGTTTATTTCCAAAAGAAATTTCTAGAAGTTCAGAACAGTAAAATTCCCGCTTTTTAGAATGAATTAGAAGATAACTCTTACGTAGTTAAACTAAAATACTCTTTGAGAGTTAATATATAAACTCTTAACACCAAGTGTTAAATTATCAACTCCAGACAGATTTGGTGTTTAACACTAAATCAGAGTTAACGTACCAACTCTCCAAAAAGAGTTAAATTAACACTCTCTGGTGTGGACCCATATAGACACTTTAATAGTGTTGAAATCAAATCCGACAGTGTTAATTTGGACATGCTGGATTTGCTGTGTACCATCCTTAATGTATGCAATGTAATATGGTAACACACACACACACACACACACGCACACACACACACACACACACACACACACACACACACACACATAGTGTCTCCTGTCCTTGTCACATATCTGCCAATCGTGTAATTGCTTGACCTACACATCTGCATACTTACTTTGCTCTTTTGCTTCATTAGCATGATCAATACAGGTGCATAATGGCTCTTTGCATCAAAGGATGACTCAAAGTGTAAAGTCAAAGTGTGTGGTGAAAGAGTTCACAAGGGTAAAGAAAAGTGACAAATTATCACTACTTAAAATTGCGCGATGCTTCTGTGATGATGATTCCCAAGTGACAAAATGTCAATTTTTAAGTCTTTCTCTGTCTGACAGGAAGAGAAACTGGACAACTAGGCAGTCTTGGCTGCGAGAGCGCTTCCTCTGAGAGAATTATTGTGTTTTTTCAGTCTCAGGCGAGCAGCCCAATTGAGACAAGTCCCCCCCAACCCCCTCGACAGGAAGAGGTGACAGAAAAAGACAAACTCCTACCCCTAGACAAAAGCAGATAAATAACTGGATGCTGCCTTGAAAAACTGCATGCAAAAAGGCCTGAAGAGAGCAGAAGAGAGGAGAATGGAACAATAAGCACCAAATATAAACTGCATGGAGAGAAGCTAACAGAGCAGAGACACATGAAGGCTTAATTGGCCCTTTCTGAAAGAAATACACAATCATTATGTGTACAGTGGGCAGACTGTATGAGTAAATGCACAGCTACTTAGCCAACCACCAAGAAGGAACCCGAAAGACCACCGTGTCCTGCTGGGCATTACTATTATGTTGGGGGTAATCTGTAGAAAAGGAATGAATAAAGCATCTGTTCACAAAAAATAACAACAACAACATAAAATTCTCATTCACAAATGAAACGTGTTATTTTTAATGCAGGAGTCACCCATCTATCAAAAGTAGATGCAATTAGCTGTATTAACGATAAGGTTATCCAGATTAATTGGGACATCAATACTTCTAATTATGAATGCAGTCAATGTGCTGTGTGTCTATCTGTGAGGTAGATTCCTTTTTATCTGTGTGTGTATGTGTGTGTGTGTGTGTGTGTGTAGCTGTGCTCTAACCCCACTGTTGGGAGGGCCACCCGGAAAAATAATCTTCTCTGTAAAAACCGGGAGTTGTGTTTGTCAGTCAGTGAGACACAAACTGATCTCACGGTTGGAGAAGAAGTGAAAAGGAAGATCTGTTGAAGCTGTTGGCAGCGGGAACGAGAGCAGGTTGAGAGGAGATAACGAAGAGATGCACCGGTATCGTTTTCCCAAGTGTGTGATAATGGACTGAAGATTATAATAAGAATTTGATGTATACGCGTCCCCGTCTTTTATTGAACACCTGCCGAGGGGAACAGCATTACACTGCTACTTAAAAATATTCCATAATACTTTTACATTTAAATTAGCCAGAAAGAGCATAGCTTTTTTCATGCTGAAGTAGTTTTAATGTTGTTGGTTGCCTCTTGAGACAAAAAAAAAGAAACTATTTTGCTTTTTCTTCTGTTTGATGTGTTGTATTTTAGACCTTCTCACTGCAGGGAGTTGGCTGACTAAGAATGCATTCTGTCAGCCTCGACTTGTTCCTGTTATACCAGACTTGTATTATACAGCCTGTTAGCCTTCAGAGGCTATAAGTATTCAGCTGAGCGAGAAATGAACGGCATTCACCTACTATCCTATATTAAGGTTCTCATCAAATTCACTTGAGAATGACATTCTGTGATATTCTCAGCAGCAGGCTAAATATAACTATGATTTCTCTTCTAGTAAGTAATGAGAAAGTAAGCTGGAGCAGGGTGAGGGATGGAGATGGGGTGTGGGGAGTGTTTCGGAGGAAAATAAAGCTTAATAGCAAAAGAAGTTATTTCTTTTTTTATTATATTGCTTTAAAGGTCCCCTGTTGTTGGGGAGCTCATTATATAGAGCACATGTGACAGTTGTTGTTTTCAGGTGTCGTGATGGAACTCAAATTCCTTTTCTAGATGCATTTTAGCTGGGAATGGATCAGAATTAAGTACAAGAGTGCATGTTCAAATATGATTAGAAACCAGACTAAAAGCCTGCATCCATATTAGTTATTCTTTGATGGTGTACCGTCACATGATAGCATGACAGTAGGTGCCATACTTCAAATCATGTGTGCTCAGTGCTCTCCCTTAGCTGTCTCAGATTAATAAAACAGAAGTCAGTGTTGAACCTGGGGGTGCTGGAGCCTGTTGCAGTTGCATATTTTTAGACTGTGGGATTAAGTCAAATTACCTGGAGAGAATCCACACAGACAAAGGAAGAACATGCCAATGCCACACAGAAAGGCTCCAGCCTGGCTCAAAACTCCGGACCTTCTTGCCGTTAAGCAACAGTCCAAGTAGCCACCTGTGCCACCCCTTGAAGACATTTTACAGTTCAAGAAAAAGAAATAGATCAAAAGATATATAAACTAGGACCATGTTAGCATGATATTGTAGATCCAAGAGTAAGGAGCATAGTGTACCTGTTTGAAGTATTACATGACAGAAACCACGTGAGGCAAAGTAAAGCACATACAGAACTGAAATATATATTTAATGGTCACATTGATTAAAATGGCTTTATTTAAAAAATGCATAAAACTGCAACAATTTTCTTTTTTTCACCCAGAGGCAGAAACCATTAATTTTGTTTCTTTATTGTGATTTTTGTGTTGGAAATGAAGTTTGTTACAAATATAAAGGACGTTTTCTGTATGGCCTGTTGAGCAGGCCAGTTTTTGTTTTTTTCCCGCAGAAGAGCTTTCCAGCCCTCAGACTGAACTTCCCTCTCTCCCCCTCTGCATGTGTGGTGAGGCACACACTCACACACCCATGAGATTTGAACTTAAAGACACTGCAGAAAGAAACAATTTGGAGTTCTACTGTTATACTGCTTTATCGCAGCAGGATCATGGATTTGAGCTCATCAGATTGACACAGAACTGAACTGAAAGTGTGATTATTTGGACTGTTGAGCGATGTTATATGCTGCTGTTATTTTCTTGTTTTGAACCAAACTGGATTTCTATAAAGGAACTATGTGTTAAAGGGTCAATGCACCAAAATTGGGTTTTGATAACAATTTATTGCTCATAAAATGAAAGACTGAAACTACTCAGAGTGATTAGTAATGGGCATAAGTTAAATGAGCTCATACAACTAAGTTGGCTTTATTAGCCATGCACAGATCGGACTGGTCTTAAATCCGTAAATTCTAAGATTCTTTTAAATAGTAGATTCTGAAACTAAAGGTTTTATATAAAGTCTGGAATCAAGAACTAAAGCTTAAAGAATAACCTAAGTGTGTAATTTGGAAAAAGGTTGGGTTAACTAAAATGATCTTGAACTGTGAAAAGTTAAGTGTGACCTATTTAACTGTCACTTATTTTTGTTTTGTTCATATGTTTTTGTTTTATTAAAGATGGTGAATTGTCATTTAAAGGTTTTTCTGGTTCTGGTCTCTTCACTGCGCTTTGCTCCACCGCTCCTGTAAGCCTAGAACTGGTCCATGAGCTTTTATATCTCTCTTACAGTAACATAAAATGTCCTTTTCACTGCACATCACCTTTCTGTGAGTGGCACAGTCCCTCAGAGCTCATAGATTACAGTTGGCTAAATATCCTGGTGGCTTTTGTCAAAGCAACCAGCTGCTGACATCTGGCCAATAATCGGCATACATTAATATCACCATATTGGTTACACTATACACCCAGCGCCAGAGAAGACCTCTGATTAAATTACACATCCAGACATATATCACTGCCATCCATCTTAAACAAACCCTGTCAGTGGAGCGCTAGCATCGCTGTGCAGCTTATCGTATTCTCTGGTCTCAGCTTGGTGGAAAATCTCCAATCAAATCGTCTGAAATATCAATGCAAATTAGCAACTTAGCGTCCATTAAAAACAATTCCATCTGGCACAGCCCCCCTGCTTGAAGCTTCCAAACATGACATATTATTTGGTATTAAGTATAGTTACTATTTAGTGATAGCTCCTTAGTAAAGAACGAGTACAATCGCTCACTGCACACAAGAGTTAAACTGCGAAATAATTACCCAAGTCAATGGGTGCCACTATCTCTCTGATTGGTTGAGTGCTCAGGCAAAAGCTATTAAGTTTTTCTTTCGTTTTTTTTTTTGCAGGATTTCAATTAAAAGCTATGCAAACTGGTGGGCCTATCTTTAAACGATAGACCCCCAGAAATCCCTCCTCAAGGGAAGACCTATTGTAGTGTCCTCGTCAACACTCCAATTAGAGCTTGCCCATTATCTTTCATGATAAAAAAAAAAGGGTATTACCACAAAAGCACCTTATCCTCCTCTCCTAAAATAACTCTTTAGCTTTCACCCCATAATTTCATTAGAGGAAGATAGTCATTCATCAGTTAGAATGGTAATTTTCATTAATGACGCCTGGTCTCACCGAATATTGAATAAATTGTCCATTCATTTGGATCTCATGCTTTGGTTCAGTAATATCTCATGAATATAGGATGAGATATGAATACAAACACAGGAATATTTGAGTGAAAAATACAGCAAGAGAGCGGGAGTAAGAAAGACACAGAGAAAGAAACAGAGACGAGAGTTAAAGCGGTGTACAGATTTTTTCTTATTGAGGTTAATTCTGTATATCAGTACAGTGATTGCCATGCCATGTTGTTTATGGAGATGTCACTAATCAGTCACTCTCAGTATGCTCAGTGTTTCCATGCATGCATTTTGGCCTTAATGGCTTTCCTTTTAAAACCCTTCCTGAAATGATTGCATAAATGAACTCACACCACTCATATATTTCTTCTCATTTACTCACCCTGATTATGAGAACAGCTGTAACTCAACTGTGTTTCCTTAGTGCTGACTCTGAATTAAATATTGCTTAATCACATTCTGCTGACCCAGATGTTTCACTGTTCAGGGACAAATTTTTAGGTGAAAATCATTCTGAGAAATACTAGAAGAGATACATTAAACACACAAACATGCTTTTTTCACATTTTAGTTTAAATATACTTATTGTAAAGCAGAAACAGGTCTTGTTTAGTTTCAATAAGGAAATAAGGAACACTGCAGGCTTGCCTCTGGAAATGCCATATATGGCTTTCTTTCCGTTTGTTTTTATTGACTATATGATTCAAAAAGCAAAGGGTACAGTCATAGGAGCATCAAAACAACACTGTTTAAAAGACGATGCTGTCATTTCTTGTGTTTTTGTGGCAGCAAGTCAGTAAAGAGTACGACATCATAGTGAAAAATACTGAAAACTACTCAAACAGAATATGTCACCTCTGAGGCATGAATTATGCTGCTGGTGAACAAGCTGAAAAAGAGTTTAGTTTATTGATGAAAGACCCTTACCTTTTCACACACAGGAGATATGAACAGACGCAATCACGCCACACTAAGGGATGATTGTTAGCAGTGATGACACATTGTGCTTATTTGTTTGTCTCTGATAATATGCTCCACAGCGCACTATTCATCAGCTCTTATTTTCCCTGTGGTTAGCAGGTTTGTGTGAATTTAGATGCGGCGTGCTTACGTGTGTCCTGCTCAGGCACCACTGTTTATTGGTCCCTAAGCAAAGGTTCCCATCACAGTGCTCTGTGTGCTTACCCCAGTGGGCAATTTCCTGAAAGAGACTCGCAGACCAGTTAGTCTGCTCGCATAAACGATGCCAGCAGGTAATGACAGCTTTATTATTTTTGGTTTCACCTGGGATATCTGGTTTTTACTTTGACATGGTGACAAAATTAAAGAAAAGATCCAGACGAACTACTTGACCTTGAGAAACCTTGGAAAATGTGCACGCAATTTCATTTTCACACCTGTCACGTAATGTACCCCTGGGTGATCCGATGATAATTGAGACAATCGCTGGCATAGCCGGTGACCCCTGTGACACATCGCTAGCCTTACCACTCATCCATCACCACCACCTCCTCCACCTGTTCCTACTTGTTGGAAGCAGAAGAGTGAGTGGAGACGGGAGTAGAAACGGGTTTGAGTTGAAGTTGTGCTAATGGGGAGAGAGTATATGCTCCCACACATCCATTCCCCATCCTGTCAAGGAGCATCATGGTGGAACGCTGACGATGGGAACCTTAGTCCCTCCCCGCTCCAACACCTGCTGCTCCTCCATCTGCTTCAGCCAAACAGCCTCCTGCTTCTCCTGTTTACCACCCCCCCCCCCCCCATCTACACATCTATCCATTCATCCATCCGTTCTTCTGTATCTCAAAAAAAAAAGTGGTCTGCAAAGACTTTATTGTTTTCTCAAGAGTGACAGCAAGTTGCCAAAAAGTATGAAACCCAGCCAATCCTACAAACTTTTAAAGCCTCTGCTCCTGGACCTGAGTGCGTATACCGGAAGAGTGACAGTCTGAATATAAAAAGCTGGGAGGCACATTGTTCACTCAGGGTAAACATGCTGATGAGCAGATGATGAGAGCACAACTTCGGCCTCGGGTACATAAAACTCCATCGAATGTCACCTAGCTGGGTGCTTGGCAGCTACAACATATGCATTGCTACTTCCATTTTAAGCAAATGAGAAGAAGGAGACAAAGTCAGCAGAAAGAAGTTTTTGAGTCAGCAAAGGGGAGGCGCTCCATAGCTGATAAAAAAAAAAGATGTATTACAGCAATGATGTCTCTAAGGAAGTGATGTGAAATGCATCCTATAGGGGAAACAGAACACATAGCACATTGTAGAAGCAAGAGCAATGTTCATTACTCTCAAAGTTGTAACTTTGTAAACAGTTTTGAGCCACCCCAATGTCTTTATATTTCACTTCCAACTTCACTTTAACTTTTTAAAGTGATGTTGAGCCGTAGTAACTGAAGGTCTTTCACAGTTAATCTCTCATTATTGGTACTATTTCACTTATTTTCAGTCTAATTAACTTTGTTCCCATTTCTTTCAATCTACAAAAAATATCAACAATAACAGAGTTTTGCAAAAACAAGGTGATTCCCAAAGTGTTATTTGCCAAAAACCTTGCATATCTCAGTATGGGGTGCAGTGTGTCCTTAAAGAAATTAAAGAAGTGGAACAAGTGGGGGATAAAAGAAGGAGAAATGCGCCTAAAAATCTATCTTCAGCAGAATAACAGTATCTGAGATGCATGTTACCCTTCAGTTGATCCTTTTAGTGATCACTGAAGCCTCATCAGAAATGGTCTCAGAAGAAGGGTGGCTGTCAAGAATGCGTTCTTAAGGAAGGGAAACTCCAGGGAGACAAAGGTGTCTCCCTGCATACATGCTAGCTATTATTAGCATATATGGAGGAGGTCAGGAAAGATGTACAACAGTGTTTAGAGTGTTTACAGCCATCTGTAAAAAACGGTGGAGGCTCTGTCATGGTTTGGATCTACATTTTAGCCAGTGGTGTTGGAGATCTTGTGGAAATTCATGGAATCATGAAGGCAGAAACGTGCTGCCAGTTTTGGATGCAACATTTCCAGATCCAATACCATCTGGAATTTTTTTTCAGCATGACAATGATCCCAAACACACTGTCAGTGCAGTAAAAGCATACTGGATAGAAAAACACACAATCATTAACACTATCAGTCACAGGTTGGCCTCCCCAGAGCCCGGACTTCACCATTATTGAAGCACTGTGGGATCATCTTGACAGAGAACAAAACAAAAGGCAGCCAACATACAAAGAAGAGCTTTTAATGTCCTTTTAAGAAGCCTGGAGAAATATTCTTGAAAACTACGCAAAGAGGTGGCGAGAAAGCTGCCTACATGTAGGAGAGTAAAGGTGGTCATACCAAATATTAACTTTCAATCTGGGTAGAATTATACAGTTGTTTTTCCCTTATATACTGGTTCAAAACTTAATGTTTGTGTGACGGAGCAAGTTTGTATTAAGAGTTAGTTATATGTGCCCTAAAAAACAAACAACAGTCTTGCCAAAGCCTGTGTAAGGAGGCTTTGAGCATTTCCTGTGAATGTCATAGTACTGAAACTGGCTACGGTTTAACTGGAGGTCACAAGATATTCCCCAGTGAAAATTAATTAATGGAGCTAAATGGCTAAATTAATTATTTACACACTTTTAGGCAAAAAGTAGTCATTTTAATTTTGGAAAAAAATAGCATAATATAACATCCCATCATGAATCATTAAATGCTATGCTTATTCCCTAATGAAGATGGTGACATCACCCATAAAATATTTGCATTCTTATAATGTATGCAGTTTATTTCAAGACAAAACACACGGTGGAATCCATTTTCAAACAATGAAAACCAAAACTTATATATATCACAAGTTGCTACAGCTTCATGAAGCACACTGACTCAATAAAATAATGCGAGATCAACAAGAATCTTGAAGTTTTGTTTTGTTTTGTTTTTTTTACAGTCTGTGGAATCTGGGAAAACTTTATTGTCCAGGAAATCTCTGATTCAAAGTTCTTACATAGCCGAGATGAAAAGAGAAAGAGGGCATTAAAGAATAACACTGCAGCTGATGGGCCTGGGTGTGCGTGTCTGTGCACATCCATTACTCGTGTTTTGAGGATATTAGTCTGTGTGTGCTTGACTCTGCTTCCATTTTTGGATAAAAAGTGACAAATCTTTTCATTTTGAGGAAAGTACTTGCTTGCATGAAGTGCTTTGAGTGCTCCAGGAGAGTAGATAAGCACTATATAAGAATCAGTCCATTTACCATTCACAGTTCTTAAGGAAAGACCTTCTGAAGTGAATACAGCACAAATATGTGTGTCTGTGTCTGTTTGACCAGTACCCTCTCATTCTATGTCCCACAGAGTCGACTATGAAGCACTCTTACTCTCTGCTGCAATGTGTATGATGGGACTAATTTCATTTTATGGCCTCCCATGCTTATTTTTGGCCCAAAGCAAATAGCGTGTGCATATAATCGGTTACTCATTTTTCCTCAGAGTAAGCTTTTACTTTCTCATAAATAATTACAATTGGAACAACACCCTTTTAAATTAAGCATCTTGCATTTTATGATTGAAAAAGTCCCAATTTATTATTTAAAAAAATCTCACCACAGGGTGATTAAACATTTATATCTAACCAGTGAAAAAATAATGTTGTCGTTAACGCTGCATGTTAAACCCTTTCGGCTCTAACACTACATCGTGTTGCGTTTGCTTGCTACTGTAATCCAGTTTAATCATAGTGGAATGGTTAACACAGCTGTTTACACTGCAGTATTCTCACAGACCAAAGGAAAGTGTTGAAAGTGAAGACAGTGTTGGCAGATGAAAGAAAAGCAGATTTTTGAGTTGGTGCTTATCCCTTTTCTCCTTTTGTCTGATAGAAGGTTGGCTGAGGTCACCTCTCTTGACTGCATCTGTCTTCATGGCTGCTCTGTGGGTTTTGAAAGAGGACCAGTTCAGCCCATACTTTTTCCCAAAGGTTTGTCACGCTGGTTCATGGATGAAGCTACCTTGGGTTTAGCACTTCTGACATGCATACACACAAAAACACACACACGGTGTGGAGAAGTGACAGGCACAGATGCCCTGTGTTTGACCTGGGAGCCATGCTGCCACGCAAAGTGTGTCTGACAGCTTCACTGAGCCCCCTTGTATCACGGCTGGATCACTTAGCGACACACATCCAACTTCGAGCTCAGGGCACATGTAGGTGTTGTCACTACTCACACAAGCAAGGCTACAGCCACACCCGCAGCTCTGTGAGGCAGTAAATAGACAAAACAGAGACTGAGCTAGGCAATGACAATTCTGTCATGCTCATGTTTAGCAGGTAATATTCATGATTTTCACCATGTTTTAAGGCACTAAACCATAAGTACACTTCAAGCTTGTTTAAATTTAAGGAATTAGGTTAAAGTATATATACATACATACTGTAATTATACTACATTTCTCAAAAAGGCGGTAATGTAACACACATACTGTAATATCCTTACAAAATTCAATACTTTGCAATTTTAGCTACAACTATTGTCACTTGCTTTACAAAAGTTCTTCAGTTTACTGCATGATGATTGGATAGAATGAAAAATAATCATCAGACGTGTGCTTGCACTTGTGCTGCAATCAGCTGATGTAAGGTTTAATGGAGAAAAGAGAAAAATGGTGGCATGGTCGACAACTTTTGAGGAGTGGAGGTATGGACCTTACTTTTATTTTTATTGCATAAAAGAATAAGAGTCCAATGGTAAAGTGCAAACTGTGTCCTAGGCAGAAACAACTGTGTTATACTGCAAACACAGCTTCAGCTATGTTTCAGCAACTTTTTCAGACAGGGCTGTTTTTCAGATTAGCTTCGGGTTGTCGGCTTTGTGTTCACGATCCTAAGTACGTCTTCATTAGGATAGGGATTTGTGTTGGTGTGCGGGACTGTAGCCTCGTGTTTATATTGATAGCTGATAATGCGACAGCGCATTCCAGGTCTTATTATAGATTAACGCAAAACAAAGTAACAAGTAGTGTAATGAACTTCGTACGTTTGTACTTTCTCCAGTGAGTAATTAAGCACTTCCTCATTGGCACAGTTCATTAGCCCAGTACATATCAATGTATTTTTGCTAAAGAAAGCCATTTGACTTGGATTTATTTTACCACTGTTGTTTACTATAAGTCGTGCTGTGGACTGGAATCATGTCCAGGAGCTACAGTCATCTCCCCCACCCTGTGATATCTGGGATCCATGCCAAACTCTCCATGACCATGAACTGGACAAGCTCTTAAGAAAATGGATTGATAGATGTTTGGTATTAGTTATGCAAAACCTCTGACAACCATTTCTATATTTTATAATTAAGAGATGCAGTTCAATAACATTATAAAATTAGTTTATAATTTTTCTGATTTATAATAAACCTTCTGTCTTGGCTGGTTTCTAATGGATTTAAAAAATATCCTAAAAAAGAAAAGAAAAACGAGGTTATCGAAATTTTCTTTTTCACATTGATCAAAAGACAGAACTATATCAGCTTTAAAAAGCTGGAACACTTCATTAGTTCTGTTGTCATTCCAAGGTCTACATGTAGTTTTACTTGCCAGCCTGTTTTGTGCCTACCTGGCTCAGTTTTCTTTTTTTTTCCCTCACAGTCCAGATGCTCGGCATGATGAGCAAAAATCTAATGAATATGTCTGTTATTGTGGTGCTGATGGCCGTGGGGTTCAGATGCAGCAGGTGTGCTGAGAAGCTGAAGCCACGCAGAGCAAATATTTGGTCTCCTCTTCACACATGGATGAGTCAACATAACCAGAGGAACCCACTGGACCTTTTTCAAACATTTCTGGCCTCTGTTTGTGGGTGCTGTTGGGGAAAATAGGGTGTGGAGGATCTGTATCAGTATGAAGGATGTGTATTCATTAACCCTTTAAAATGCAGTTTCTAATTTACAGAGTAAAGTTGCTGTAAGAACCTACTCTGCTACTTAAGCATCAGTTTGAAAAAAATAACAGAGGGGAACAGAGGAGTTGGGCAATTCAGAGGAAGGCGGAAATAATTTAAAGAGCGGAAGAGTCAAACTATAAACTAAATATAATATAAATTTCTTATTGTTGATGATTGCAACTGGCAGAACAACCACACATTATATTACAGACCACATGTCCTTAATTTGTGATATTAATATAGTGTAACTTCAGTCTCTGCTCACGTTTTCTGTTTCTAGTTTCAAAATCTGATGTCAGGCTACATCAGCTGCAGGTTAAATAAATGCACAGCAACTGGTCTTGCATCTGTCTGGAAACATTGTAAATTTGGTGTTTATGACATGCTGACATGTAACATTGCAGGTTGGCATATGACATGTGTCTCTGTCTTCATTAGAACAACATCAAGCCAGTCACAGTGAGCACAATAGCTTCATTTAGCCTGCGATCTGGTGAGAGCTGCTCTGTAATAACACGGGGTCAGGATCTGAGAAGGAGCGAGCGGTCACGCTGCCATCGCCGCCTCCTATGATGAAAGGCTCTCTCGACAATCCCCTTTGCTGTTGCATTATTTTGAGCTTGCTAATACAACCTTCTCCATCCCTGATTCTCAGCTATTTCCTCTCGCTGTTCTCCCGGCTCTCCCTCTCTATTTTTCATCTCCCTGCTGCAATGTACTCTCAACCCTTTTTTCTGATCTGCTGTGCCTAATCGTTCTTTTATTGTGCAATCTTCTCCTACACACTTTCCCGTCCTCTTCTCTATCCCTTCTCTTATTATGTGCTTCCTTTTTCACTGCAGCATTTAAAAAAAAATTAAGTTTGTTTCACTGTGCAACATTAAAATAATATATAAAGTATCATTCTTTTTATTCGGGCAGTACCATTGGTGCAGATTTGAAAGTAGAGTGGCAATCAAGTGCAGGTCCATTTTACTTATATTCAAGTTTGCTTTAGTATTTAAATTTGAGAAAACTTATGTATTTCTAGTAGCAAATATGACAACTTTCAGTTGTGTTGTAATGATGTTTAAACATTTAAGCTAGACCTGTACAATTTTTACTGTCAGTGCAGTTTATGAGGCCAATAAGGTAATGATTTTGCAATGTGAGGTAGTCTGTTTCAGCTGATTTATTCCATGAAAAAATACACGAATAAGGTTTATTATTGTGAGAACCAAATAAATAATAAATAAGTGAGTTTCTTCTGATAATGGACTACATTTATTTGGATAGACAAAGTGGTTGAATATGTCACAGACACACCTAGAAATATTTTTCCAGTAAACATTATCCAAATATCCAAACATAGTCAAATGGGTCTGTACTGTACCAGGATCCCTGGTTCAATCCTAAGAAGCAACACAAATCCTTCTGGGGCTGCATCAGAAAAGGACAGGTGGGTTAAAAATCTGCCAGATCCAACATGTGGAGCTACATTCTGTGATGACCCCTTGTGAGTAATAAATGTGGATGTCCTGATCTAAATGCTGGTTTTGATAATGGATCAATATTTGTACAAAAGGACTGATCATTTATTTCTATCCTCTACCTGAGTTATGTAGCCCACTGAATTTTTTGGGGGGAAATTCACTACTGTATGTCACATTGAAAGCTGTGTTTTGTTGTGTTAACTAATTATTGTGGAAAGTAAAAATCATTTAGTGGTCATTAAAATGTGTTCAGAATTTGTTTTAAATGCACAACCTGCTTGTGTTGTTCCAGCTTATTCACATATATTGTGCTAAATCACAACAGGCACATACAGTAATATTGTAATATGAAGACCCTGCAATAATAGAGAGAAACCCCAACAATCAGGCGACCCTCTGTGAGCAGGCACCTGGGGACAGTGGGAAGGAAAAACTCCCTTTTGAAAGAAAGAAAGTTCGGCAAAACAAAGTTCAGGTAGGGGCAGCCGTCTGCCATGACCAGCTGGGGGAGACTGAACAGCACTTATATCTCTAGTACAAGTAAAAGGTAATCTGAGTACGTCTTCAACTACTACTGTAAGGACAATATAAGCAATTTCATTGTGTTAATACATCACAGTATCACGATTAGTCCATCCAATTCTGGCCGTATGATGGGAAAATGTAAGCCCTGAGCAGGTTTGTATTTAGTGTCCAACATACAGGTTTAGACTGACAGATACTGTTCAGACATGATGTACGACTTCCCATTCCCCTGCTCTCACATGGTTTGTCCCGACTGAAAATATCTGTCCTTTTGTCTACATTAATTACCCCGACTGTCTATCATGTTACTTTGTGCTGTGTGAGGTGTCTGTCATGCAGTGTCCTTTTTGCATGTATGTGTATGTGCGTGTCGAAGGTTGCACACATGTAGATCATGCAGAATTGTCTCTACTCCCTGATGGATAAAATGGTTTTACTCAAGATAGTAGCTTTCCTGGTGATTTACGAGCATACATGCATGGACACACACTCGCACGCACACACACACACACACACACTGACAGCTGGAGTGATGGGTGAGCTTGCGAGGAAGTATGGAATTGGGAGAAGGACGAAAAGCAAAGGAGATTGGAGCAGAAAGCAACCTGTGAGCTACTAGATATAAACAGGTGAATGATTTTCTGTTCCCTCTCAGATTGTTTCCTCATCTCATCTCTCAGCCTGGCCTGGTCCCTTGGAGAGACAGGCTGGAACTGCAGCTCCTTACTAAGCAGCCCTGGTAGACTATCTGGCACAAACATATAGCTCGGCTACTGTTGCTCCTTCGCGCTTTGCTGGCCGCTGTGCGCCACTGGCCAAGCTGTTAAAATGCACAGCCTTATTCTCTGCTCTGAATCGCATTAGCTCCGGGGCTGTCGTAAACTGATACAAGCAGCAGGCCTTGAAGAAACACACTCTCTTGAAGACGGACATGCTTTATGTGCACACATATATTCCCTCACCTACAGGCACACACATGCACAATTGCTCACACATACACATGACTCTGTCCCAGACGACCGTATGCAAAATCATGAGCAATATCTTGGAGGAACAAACACCCTGACCTTTGCAAAGATATATCTTTTGTCCTCGAAGCACTTTTGTATCTTCTCCATTTTCCATTCCATTTGGCAAGACGAAGAAAAAATACAGTAGGGGAAATCTGAAGCCCAAATACAGGCCCTGCTTTCCATATGACTGGCAGATCAAATCAAGGAGTTACTATATTGACAATGAGATTACCAGCTAAACACCTGCTGCAAGTGCAGCTTGCAAACTGAACAATATATTTACTTTGTAAAAGTTTTTTTTTAATAAAGAGGCGACGTGCTGTGCAATATCACGCCATAAACCCAGCTGTTGTGTGCGTTAGGTGACAGATTTCAAATCATGATGAAAAAAAGTTTGCTTTTACAGCTGCTACTACTGATGCTTTCATAAGCATCTGTTCAAAGAAAGCGTGTGACCGCAGCTCTCCTCGTATGTGTTAATGGTACTTACTTGTATGGCTTGTAAATCCTTTAAACTTGTAGGTGTTTAATCTTTTATGCATTTCTCAATTAGAACCCCACCGCAGGGATTACATCTGCTGAGAAACAAAGATGCATGTTTGTTTTGAGGTAGAATCCCAAACTATTACAAGATGTTTAAACAGGGATTTGTAGCAGGACTGAGGCTTTCTCTTGCCTTGTCTGCAGGAAGCCACGGTGAAAAGAGCGAGCGAACAAACAAGCTAAGACAACAGTCAGCCTTTCGAAAAGAGTGGCAGTGACACCTCTCTCAGTTAGTCACTGAGCTGTCAGTCTGAACTACGCTGTCACCTCCCTCCTCTCCATATCATTGACTTTCGACTGACTTGAGAGCAATTTCTGCCAAGCCCCTTTGAAATAATGCATTGTGCTGGAGGAGTTATCATAGAGGACAATATTCTCCTGAAACACAGTCTTAAAGTGGACCTCAGAGAAAGGAGCCGGCTGCTTCACTTTCTCTCTTTGGTTGCTAGGTTAATTCTCCACACAGAATCACTGGAGCCTTTATGGGCGGCTGGCACCATCTCAGGCCCCTGCCTCCGACTGCTCCTTGAGTGCGTATATGAAAGAAAAGGAGGGCAAAAGAGAGAAAAATCATTCCTCTCACTCAGGGTGGCGTGTTAGGACTTCCAATTTTTCTCACCACCCCTTGTGCCCCCTTTTCCCCCTTGGCATTCCCACAAGTATATCTCATGGCTGGTTCCCGTGGCCGTGCTCTCTGGCTCTGACCTCAATCCGTCTCGTTAAACCATAATTGGAAATGAGCTAGACATTTACCTCTCTGGATATATATCTGTGAACTTGCCCTCCACTGGGAAATCTTTACTTGCATGCTCCCTTGCTAAATCAAAAGCTGGGATTTCTCACCTGCAGCTAAAATCATTTAGGCAGATCTGAGCTGAGGTGAAGGTTTGCACTGTCACAGAGAGATATTTCAAAGAGTTTGCCCCGAGCCACTACTTGCCAGCTCCGCAGCCAGCGGGGCAAAGTGACATTCGCTTACCACACTGTATTCTTTTAGATGGCAAATTGAAGTGTGATGCCACACCCTGCACTGCAACTGTTTTCTATCATAAACACTTTGATGAAGTGATATGTAATCAATGCTCGCTGACTTACTGTTCGTTCTGTGGCAGAAGAAATGCTACCGCTCAATATTCTACTCTGCTGCATTTTACATGAGGAAATGTCCTATTGCTCAAACAAAAGGAGATTCTCTTTGCCCCCGAAGGCAACACTAATATCAAAAAGCAGACACTGCAGCACAAGACTTCTGCATATTTATGTTCATTAGGTAATTTGTGCTGAAGTAGGTCTGTGTGTGTCCCAAGTGTGCACTCTCGTGTAATAAGGTCTCAAATTCTCTTCTGTAACGAAGACAAAGACTTTTGATGGAACAAAGAGGCTGTACTGTACATATATATATGTAGCCACACCATACACGCACACACACACACAAATGCTAAAGCTGTATTTTTTCCCTTCCCAGCCCTCTCAGACTAATCCAGTATACACCTGCAGAGTGACCCCCCTTCACCAGAAGATCGATGGCAGTGTCCTTGAAACTAAAACCACAAGGTCAGCTTTTCCTGTCTCTGCATGTGTACATCCATACAATATATGCTGCCTCTTCTGTCAAATACACACACACACACACACACACACACACACACGCACACACACACACACACACACACACACACACACACACACACACTTGAGCCACCTCTTTTTAAGCCATTTAATGCTGAGTTATAAATCATTAAAGCATAAAAAGGGACCTCAATCCGGGGATGAATCGGTGTTGTGTCTGCATACAACAGACAACATAGAACAATTTTAAATTGTATCTTCAGGCACTTTCTTGCAAACAGCCTCTCACAGAAGGACACAAGGACAAAAGAAGGGGTAGGCCTACAAAAAGTGTCTACAGCTGATGAGCAGTATCTTAAAGTCTTTAAGAAATAAATCCAGCAAAGACCTGCCAGAGGACCTGAGAGACACACGTTACCCTTCAGCTGATGCATCTAGTGTTCACTGAAGCCTCATCAGAAATGGTCGCAGTGGAAGGGTGGCTGTCAAGAAGCCATTGTTAGGGAAAGGAAATAGGGAGAAGTCTGAAACATGCCAAATTAGACAAGAACTGGATTGAAAATCAGTGACAACAGGTCTTATGGAGTGGTGACAGGTCATCTTGACAGAGAACGGAACAGAAAGCCAACATCCAAAGAAGAGCTGTGAAAGCTTCAAGAAGCCTGGAGAACTTTTCTTTAAGACTTCTTCAATAAATGACAAGAAAGCTTCCCTACAAGGGTTCAGGCTGTGTTCAAGGATAAAGGTGGTCATACCAAATATTGACTTTCAAGTTGGTTAGAAATGTCCAAACTTTTTTTTAGTTTAGTTTTTTTAGGAAGAAAATGGTGAATCCTAAAAGATTGAAAAGAGCATAGAAAACAACAGCACTGAGTAAGTGGAATTAATTTACCATCAGAAGGTGAAGAGGACTATTAATACATAGTTGGAAAAATATTCCGTCTCTGGAAGGCATGCTGGAAAAGGTTGCAAACTATTATTTTACTGCTTAACTTAAAAAGTAGTGATTTAATATGAGACTTTCTTAGCGCTCACTTAATATTCTAACATTCACCAAAATAAAACAAAGATTTAACTGGATGCTTTTTCTCTCTTCTGCTCTGCTTATTGTTCTTCCGTATACTGGAAAAGCTCGAAACATCAACCTTTAGAATATAAAGCTAAATGCACAATTGGCATACTGTGAATTACAGATATTCATGGGCAAAAACATAAAACAATGACTCTTAGCTTAACTCTGAACATCAAAGAACACTGCTTTCATCTGGGTGAAGCACCCTGAGATGAATCTCATGCCTGAATAATAATAAGCATATTTTTCTAAATATACAGCCCTGTTTATCCCCATGGCTGAGGAAAATACATATTTATATGCACATTGCTGCACGCTCTTTTGCAGTGTATGATGAATTTCTATGTAATCCATATTTTGTCTCCATTATTGTTCAGGCCATAAATAGTCCAATTCAGGCCTGAAAAAAAAATCACAATATGAGCCACTGTGTGAGCATTATCAAACAGGTGGAGTGAATTAAAGCTGTGGCTGGTGTGTGTGAATGCATGTTTGCTCACTCTGGGAGCACAGCATAGTATATTCCTGAGGGGTATAAGTTTTACACTGTAGCTGCCTGATGCTACTTTGTCATGAAGGAACAAGCTGCAGGTTACAAATGTCTGGGCACAAGCTGTTATACATTGTTGGCAACTTTGTTTTGAATGACGTTGAAAATAAAAAGTGCTGCATGTCTACGTATTAAACTGCTAACACAAGTTTAATTAACAAATTCAGTTTCACTTTAATGCATATGAATATTCATAGACCGCAGGGTTTACTGAATACACAGACCAAGTCTCCCTTTTTCTCTTGTGAACGAGAGCATGTTCACCCTCCTGAAGTCAGCGGCTGACCTATTTAAGACTCCTAATGATGATGAAGCTGCCAAACTAAAGACCATTTCCCGACTGCATTAAAAAGTGCTTCCCCTCATTGTGGTGCAATGGCGTTAGCTAAATTCATAAGCCAGCATCAGCTGAGTCTGACACACTCAGATATATTCGCCCACACAGACTAGCAGGATGTAGTAGAGGGCCACTCACAATGACTCACTCAGGATAATTGAAATGTAGCGAACATTAGCCATTCTCGCATCTTACCGAATATCCTGCTCTGCAGACCTCTTGTTTTGCGTGAACGATGCTGTATGATCTGATGCAGAGCAAAGAAAAGAAATGTAAATAGAGGAAGAAGATATCACTCTTCATATTACTCTGGCAAACTGAAGAAGACAGACATGGTGGCGTGTCCTTTGTAAAACATAATATCACATTTGCTCCATAAATAAACAAAAGATTCAGTTTCAGTCTGTTTGTGATTCGTGCATCTGATCTGCCCAGGAGAAGCACTGTCACTGTCAATCTGTTGCTGGAATTTCAGCTCACTTGCCATATTGACAGCTGATCTGAAACCAACTCATCCAGAACTCTTCAACAGAGCTGAACATCACAGACGTGGACAGTCAGACAACACGTTGAACTGAAGCATCCCAGATTGTCAGAACAAGCGGAACCGCAACCAGATTAGTCCGTTTTGATCTGTTTAGCCTCTACTCAGGGGACTGTGGGCCCACATGAGAAGATGACACATACTCGAATACTAAGGAATTGTTGACAAAAGCTGCCACTTGCAACCCTTTATACCGTGGCAGTCAGAGACTGGGGAGAGAAGGGCAGGGAGTGACAGAGAGGCACAGAAAACTCAGCAGTCATAGGGCGAGAGGCAGGGGTACATCTTGGACAGCCTGACACAGGGCTGATGTCTATGATCTAATTAATAAAATCAAATTAATAATAATAAAAAGTTATTAGTTCATTAATAGCAGCTCCCAGTCTGTTCTCTGTTTCATGGCTATCTATTATTTAGTCATTGGACCTGAGTTACTCAGGAATGATTCATTGCTGATCAGTTTGTTCCAGAGTAGCAAGTACCATTTTATGTATAGGTCTGTAGAGTGATAATATGTCTCACTGGGAGTTGAGCGGAGGAAACAAATAACTTTATCTTTGTGGATTCAGTGGAGAAATCAGTTTACAATCAGCCAAGCTCACCCAAAACTCTTCCACATTTTCGGAACAGTGGAGGGGAAGCTTTTGTAACTTCCAAAAAGTCATACTCAGAAAGACACGCCCACTTCAGAGAGTTAATTCTAAGCTGGATAGAGGTCAAAGAATCATTCAACACATTACACATATACACTCAATGGCCACTTTGTTAGGTACGCCCGAAACAAATGTTTCAGAAATTTCTGATCTAGAGTTTACAGAGAAAAAAATACCCAGTGAGCAGCAGTTCCTCTGTGTGAAAATGCCTTATTCATGTTAGAGGTCAGAGGAGAAAGGGCAGACTGATTCGAACTGATAGGAAGGCAAACTGACTCAAAAAACCACTTGTTTCAAACATGCATATCTTATTCTATTATGACTGTTTCCAGCAGGATAATCTGCCATGTCACAAAGTGCGTATCATTTCAAACTCATTTCTATGACAATGAGTTTATTGTATTCAAACGGCCTCTCAACCAATAGAGCACCTTTGGGTTGTGGTGAAATGGGAGATTCGCATCATGGATGTTCAGCCGACAAATCTGCAGCAACTGTGAGATCCAGCACCTCACCTAATCTGTGCCACAAAGAATTAAAGATGTCTTGAAGACAAACGAGGGGTCCAACCCAGAACAAGCAAGGTGTACCTAATAAAGTGTCTAGGGAGTGTAAAAATTTCTTTTAAATTAGCCATTTATTAATTTACTGACTTGTAATTATTTTGCTTTTTTAAATGTGGCCAGGTGTGACCAAACACCCTTAAGATACTGGTAATGAAGCACTGCAGGCTGTTATACCTGTTTCAACAATATTTATCACCAGCTGCGTGTGGCAGTTTGAAACAGCTGTAAATAGATCTGCAGTCGAACATATTCAACAACTGTGAACTAGTTTGTTTCAAGTATAATCCCTGCCCTCTGCCAAAAGAGGAGACTATGCTCTATGGTGAAATTAAAGATATTGGGTCATTTTTTAGCTTCCAATATCAGGTAATATCATTAACTTCAGAGGCATTCAACTTCTCCGTGCAGAGACCCAGGAGAGGTTCTCTTTGTTATTCGCTAATATGTTCCAATACAAACAAGAAGAGCACGGTATGAGCGTCATTAATTCCCAGCATCTTTTCCTTCTCTAAAACAGGAGGTCGAGCAGAGGACAGTCTCTCTCCACCTCGTCTGAAAAGTTTCTTCCTTTTTACTAACCATTACTTATTCCCTTCAATCCCAAACGTTCATGCAGTCTCAGTGAAGACCACTGGGACAGTGCTGCAAGCGCATTTCCCTGACGGGAGCCATCTGCCGGCTTCTCCCCTCCTGTCATTAGCCCATCTCTGCGATGAATCCCAACACATATCATTGGCTGCAATCTGTCTGTCTGCCTTTAACGCCAACCAAACATCTGAACAGCCGAGATCTCTGATGGGTGGAGGGCTGGAAACTTCTCCTGCCAGTCTGCCTGATAAGCCGTGCTTTACTCCTCTCCTTATTCAACCTCTTCAGTTTTCCCCTATGTCCAGTACAAATATACTCCTTTGCTTTGTTTCATCTCCAAAGGAAAATTTCTGATCGCGGCGTTATTCCTCCAGTCTGTTTGGCAGTTTCTCTCGATGGCCTCTGCCACTGATATTTCCTCATTCTTCCATCCCCCCCACCTCTTACCATTTTTGTTCCTGCTGGCAGGGTGCAGCCATATATTTGTCTGTTCCTGCGAGGGAGTGAGTGATGCGTGTGTCGTCCGTGGTGGCAGAGGGAGCAGCAGAGCCTGACGTGAACATACGCTTTGAGAGCTCCCATTTATAACTCCTTCTCCTAATGAACAACATGCTGAATGCAACACGGATGCAATTACCTTCAGGAACTCATTTTCATAAGGATAAACAAAAGTGCTTGCTCTCACCACAAAGTGGAAAAAGTCAGAATGGGAAGATAATGGGCCCCTGGCAAAAATGACAGGAAATTGAACTTCTGTGCTAAAGAGGCTAGCGCTTGGACTGTGGTGCATTTTCTACTTTCCGGTAATAATCCTGGCAACCTGAAGCCGGGGGGGGGGGGGAGTCGTAGCCAGTTCTGCCATCTGCATCTCTGACCTCACGGTGTGTGTCAGCAGGCAGGTTTGCACCTCCTTCCCTTGGTTTTCCATCATCGCCATGTTACGTCCTTTTTGCTTTGTGGCCTGTATGCATGAGCTTACGTAAGGGATTGGCAGATCCCTTCATCGCTAGGTTTTGCTCTCAGATTACGTTTCATGGACTGGAAACGAAAAGAAAAAAAAAACAGAAAAATGTTTTTAAAAAATGACATCTGTAAACTCTTGATGTTGCTCTGCATACAAACAGAGTTCAAACAAACAGAGTCAGTTAACACTTTTAAGCTATTTCTGCTTCCACACCTGCTGCACACACTTATTCCACTCCCCTCCACCCCCACTCTACCCCACCCTCCCCACTTCAAAATGTACACAGTAAGGAGGCATCAGTAGGTTAATTAGCAGGAAGAATATGGTTAGGGGTTTGGAGACGATGGAGACAAACAGGAGGCACTCACTCTCCTTGGCCCCTGTCCTCACTGGCAGATGCTGCCACTGCCAATGCCACGACCCCACTCAGCACACTTCTGCAGAGACAGAAAGAAAAAAAAAATTGGAGCAACACAGAGACAGTTGGAAGAAGCAGCTTTGGCCACATAAGAAAAAGGACGGATTTTATCAGCCCCCAACAAGGAATCTGTCTTGCTGTTGTTTATGCATATAAAGCTCCTCAGTGTTGGAGCACTGGTCTACAGAGCCATACCCATATGGCCAATGTGTTCAGTGTAGTAATGCAGAGAGAGGAAAGGAGGCTCCCCAGAGTACCTCTCGTTCCAACCGAGGAATCTCAAGGTCATTTGGTGGAGAACAGTGCAACATGATGGAAGACAACAGAATATTAGCATCACTGTATGGTGACATGTGACGGGTATTTTTTCACAGCGCTAGTTATGAGCTACCATGAGCCATTGTGTAAACAAGCTTAAGCCACAAGATACAGTAAGATCGAATGTCGTCCTTAAGCTGTGCAGTGTAGCTCAACCAGTGCCGCGTCCTATTGTCCTTTTAGGGAAGAAATGAGAGGTGGGCGGCAAACTGGAGGAGGTACAGGTGTTTGATAGAGTGGCTTCATTACCTCGACTGAAGGGCAATCTGCCTCGAGAAGAGAAGAGGAGAGGAGAGGAGAGGAGAGGAGAGGAGAGGAGAGGAAAAGAGAGAAGAGGAGAGGAGAGGAGAGAAGAGAAGAGGAGAGAAGAGCTTAATCCACTGTAAAAAAAAAAAAAGTAAAAGATATAGTGATAATGCAGAATACATAACGGTATACTTTCCTGCTTAATGTAAAATTCACAATAAAGAACCATAAACCTGTTCAAAGTAATTCATCTAAAAACAACAGACATTCCGTTAACCCGATTACAGTCTTGCATTGTTAAATACAGTGAAACTGTATAAAACAAATATAAAAAAGTTCAATATTACGGTAAATTGCTGGCAGCTGTGGTTGCCAGAATTTCACTGTGGAAAATATAGTGATAATGCAGAATACATAACGGTATACTTTGTTGATGAATGCAAAATTCACAGTGTTCAACTGTTGTTTTTGCACAATAATTACACTAAAATAAAAAAGTAATATAATGTAAATCTGTTGTCAAAATAAATTTTTTAATAAGCTTGATTACTGTCTCCCATTGAAAAACCAAAGAAGAGCTGAATAATGCAATATATGTTTTTTATTTTTTTTATTTTAAAAGTTCATATTTACATTCAATTACTGGCAGCTGTTGTAGCCAGAATGTCCCCGAAAAAATTAAAGTCAAACAAATGAGGTAATGAAGATAATACAGCTGATTGGCATAAAAATTTACATACGTTTACTTTTTGTTATAATTTGCTAGAAACACGAATAAAATCCAATAGAAACAATGATTAAATTAAACAGTTAATATTAAATAATACAATTAATGACTAAAGGCACTAACATAATTAATATTAAACTTAATAAAACCAAAAACAAGTACATAATAAACAGTCAAATAAAATTTAAAACACTTGATACTTGCAGTGGTTGACAAAGTTTCTTTTTAACCAGACTTGATTGGGCTTTAAACATGGGAAACAGTCTCTGATGGTGTTGGAGGAACTGGAACAGGTTTTGGGTCCAGTGTGTTTGAGGACTTGCATGTTGTTCTTCACACGCTCGGTGCAGATTAGCATTCTTTTCTATTAGCCTGAAAGCAAATACAAAGCACAATAAAGCAAACTGGCCATTTCAAAAACAAATAGATATGTATACATTTGATCAAGCAAATATACCATCTCACATATAAAATGATAAAGGACAAAGGATTCTTAATTTATTCAGAAGAAACTAAATGCAGTCCCAATCAAAAGTTTAAGACCACTTGAAAAATGGCCAAAAAAGCCTATTTTGCAAGGTTTCAAGCAGAGCTTCAACATGTAACAAGAAGAAATGTGAGTGAGACAAAACATTTTTTAAGCATGCAATGTATTGAAAACAACACTTAAACTGAAACAGGCTGTTTTGAAAGACAATGTGCTTTATTACTGTAAATTAATGTGTTTTCAACATATTAACACTGTAAAAAAATAATTTATTTGTCTGTTTACAGTAATTTAACATACATATTACAATCATTTACTCTTTTTGATTTAATAGTCATTTGCCATTGCCATTTCAGATTTATTTACTGTAATTTTTTACATACATTTTTCACAGTGTGGGGAAGGAATGGTCAGCTATTCAATAGAGGGTGCTAGGGCTTCAACCTCTGGCTCTGAGGAAATCTCTGGTTGTCCATTTATAAACATCGATTCTCAAGGTATAAGGCAGAAACTTTGCCGAGTCAGTGCATGTCTGCATATATCTACCACCATAGTGCCCCCAATCAGTTTTAGAAGTCCCATCTTGTTGCAGGAGTTCATCCTTCTAGCAATTACAAAGAATGCACTTCTGCATCTGCAGTGCATGATTCTGTATGCCAGTGGAAGCATTCAGTGCCCAAAATGAACACTGTTCCATAATCTTCCCAGTATGTTACACGTTTTAATTGGTAACCATACTTTTGCACACAAACCCCCCCAAAAAAACAAAACATTCAAAAATATTTTAAATGTGATCCTGGATTTCTGCTGAATCGTTGAACACTAACAATTTCTCCGCGGACAGAGATGGATTAAAAAAGTAGGCGTGCAATTAAAATTACTCTGGCATAACAGATTCAATTTTCATCCTGACATTGAACCGGTCTCATTTTCTTGAGCTTCCATTCCAGCAAACAATAAATGATGTTGTTCCAGACGTTAACCTGTATGACTTCAAACTTTCTGATTACATTATCATGAGCACACACGCCCATACTCACCCACACGCACATGCACGCAAAGTATAAAAAGTAAGGCTATACCACCACAGATAAAGCTTTGTCGATGGAGTAATGGGCTTTCCTGATGGCAAGGGACCATAATATTCTCTAAAGAAGTTAGCGCTGCAGACTGGAAAATGAAGAATATAGCGTGGGGGATGGGAAATTCCAAGACATACTCTGAAACACCCAGAGACTGGATTCAGTTCAGCGTTTATGATAAACTGATCCTTTCCCCCGTCTTGCTTTTAGCCTCCTTTGCTTTTTTCCATCCTCACCTGGAAAAAGATGTCTCCTTCGACTTACCCAGTGCAGAATAATGATTTGCCTATCAGTGCTCAACTCATTAAACTGGGGAAGCAGTAGGCTGTTGGATAAAGGGAGGGAGTCAAGCAGGAAGGGAGAAATCTAATAGGAATAATCAATGCTACTATATATGATGACTTTATCCACTCTGCCTGCGTGCATTGATTTAGCCTAGCTGTGCATAATTCCAGCACTGAATACACTAAATACAACAGTGAATCAATAAGGCTATAAACCATGTGTTGAAGAAAGCGCTATCATCAGTTGAAGTGTGCACTTGAGCAGAGTCCACCTTGAAGGATACAACCACAGGCAGCCAGGAGAAAGCAATATATGAAGGCACTCTCATCTCGGCCGGGTCTCACGCTCTGCTGAACATCATCAGTGTTGAATTACACCTTAAACTCAATAAACACACACACACCACACTCTCCGAGTTCACCTTCCACCTGCCCACTGTCTGCCCACAATATTTGTAATTATCAACCGTATGAAACTCATATATGACTTGCATCATTAAAGTAGAAACCCAACCACCCTCCAAAACAACATATTTGGGCTGGAAATAAAAGAAGTCATAATGCTCCCTTCTTTGCAGCTAATGTCACAACAAATCAAAGCAATATGAGCAGAGAATGAAATCCAAATCTTTTTGGAAGGGCTTTTTTTTCCTGCACACGCTGCATGAGGCAGGATGTCCCTAACAAGGCATGGCATTTAGAAAGACTAATAGTAACCTAGTGTGTTTCCCTCATGAATCTTGGGGCTGATGCAGTACAATTCCATTAGCCACCTTCCTCCAGCTGAGAGCTCTCTGTCTGTCATTCATCACCAGTTGCAGCACAACACAGTAAGAACAGCAATGAAAATTAACTTTCCCCGCCACGCTCCTCCATTTGTCTGTCGCTCTCTCTCTCTTACCCTCCCTCCCCCCTCCCAAACTTTCTCCATTATAATTAACCTCTAATTCCTGCAGTTTCTATTCTGTGTGCGAATAACAAATGGGAAATAGGGTGTTCCCATGACATCTGGCCACAAGCTGCTCCCTACTACAAATTCATCGGGAATGGCTAAATATCAGTACTTGCTGCAAAGACTTCAGGTCAGTCCACCTGAATAGAGGCAAATTTCTTTCAAAAAGAAAGAAAACTTTCATTTCAAATTGATATTTTATGGGAGAGTGACTCATCTTGATTTTTTTGTGATGTGCATATAGCCTATGCGTACCCTGCTTGTTTCTCCATGCCACTGAGTATGCAACGGGGTGGAACAGCAGCTTCTGTAAAACGCAGCAAATAGTCGCTCCACAGGAAGAGTCTTTTGTCTCTTCGAGGACTCTGGGAGGTAGCAAGGGAGTGTGAACCTTAAGGTGTGAAACAGCTGTGTACTGCCTTTTGTTCCTGGAGAAGGTACTTAACTGAGAGCCATGTTAGGCTCAGTGAGACTCTGCTGACCATCTTCCCTGCGGTCATATAGGCTCTCCACCAAGCTTGGTTGTCTGTTCTTTGTGTGTTTTGATTAAAGAATGTTAGCTACCGCTCACCGCTCGTCTGCAGGCTTTATTTAAATGGAAAACTTCCACAACACATAAAACATAAGGTATAGCAACAAGAGTTTACATTTAGAATCTGGCTGCAGTTTTAGGCAAAAACTTTGGCTAAGATGTGATTGTCAGCTTATTATTGTAATTCATATTTTGATATAAGAATAATGAAGATCTTTGCAAAATGTCACAAACGTTTCCTCATTATGTTAATAAAATGTAATCAAGTCCCAATTACATTCAACACCTCGCTTTTACTATCTAGTTAGAATTGCTGAAGACATAGCTGCTGTCACTGCTTAAAAATGTGTTTCTTTCTTGTTCTTTATCCTGTTTCCAGGAACCTCTCACCTTTGTTCAGTTATCTCTTTCCTCTTCTTTCCTCTTAACTTTCTCGAGTCTTCATTCGCAGTTTGAGTGACAGATTTAGTTCGCAGTTCAGGCGGTGAGAGGCTGGTTCTATTTCATGGGCTTCAGTCTATTCCAGTTGGGTCATGACTCTGACAGTTGTAGTGTGATCTTAGAGCCTGTTCCATCTCAGAAATATTGTTTTAGACTATCATACAGTAACAGTCCGCTTGGATGCCTAAAACCATATATGCCAGTGTCACTTCAGGCTGAGGAGATGTCACAGCGTTTATATAGTGTACAGTATACAGCACTGTGTGAGAAAAGACAACCATCAAATCCAGTTTGTTTAATTTTTTATACAAAAACAGCACCCATATTTGCACAGAAACAGTCACAGGCATATTTGCATTCACTTATTTAGACAACACAGTAGTGAAATTAGGCTTTTATTATTTTAGGACAGGTTTTATTGCCAGCTTTTTTTTTTCATTTTATTATTTCTATCGCATGAAATCACCTGTGTCTCTCAGCGCTCTTGTCAAGTGTGCAAATGGTGTCATGTGTGAGCTTAGCAACGTTAGTGCATATTTTTTATGTGTACACAAATCTCTCACAGACTCCCTTGTAGACTGCTGGATGGCCATAAACACATGGACACATTAATTAACCTTTTGAATGTGTGTGTGTGTTTATGTGTATGTGCGTGTGTGGTTGGGTGGATGATGGCGGTGGGGTAGGGGGTGGGGGGTATCATCCCACGGTGGCCATGCATCCATGTGTGCACGGTAGGGAGGACAGCCACTGTCACTGAAGAGCAAGAGGCAGAGCGGTCCCTGGCAGCTCGAGAGTGGAACTGATCCAAACAGTCCTTTAGCCCATTGTTATGCAGGATAATCCAAAATCTGGCAACCAGCAGCAGCACCAGGTGGTCCTGTCAGCACACAGAAGAAGAAGAAGGACTGGAAACAGGAATGGAGCATGCTGGACCAGCCCCGAAGGACTGAAGATGTCTGAGCGACGCCAGCTGACGCAAGAGGACATAGACTGATGTGTGGTAGTTAACTGTGAAATGAGACAGAACAGTTTTCTTTGTACTCGTGAAAAGCTATTGGCTGTATGTATGTATGAATATGTGCATACAACAAGGTTTTAATGTGAGCATGGACACAAAGAGAAGGGCAGCAGTGGTTGCATCACTTTCTAAACAAAAAAGTTTATGTTTTTAACTTTGTTTTTTGTGATACTCAGCAGAGCGGTACCCCAGTAAATAAAAAATGTTGCATAAAATTACTCTGACAAGGACTGACTGAATCTGACTCTAAGTGGGTGTGAAGGACGGAGCGATCTCCAGCAAGATCTGAGACTGTACCACATTTCTGCAACCTCAGGGAATGTCCGCTGCTACAGCTAGTAAACACACAAAAAAACCCCAAAAAACAAAACAAGACATGACCTACATGCAGCAATTCTAAATCCAACAATTCAAGCTGCTGATGTGAGCTGACACTGGCTGAATGAGCAGCCAAAAAACAAGAGAACATAAGAAAACTGAGCTTTTTAAGTGCATGAGTTTTCATCCATGTAACGTCACATGTTTCAAGCTCGCTCTCATCAAAAAAGTGAAGCAGGAGAAAAGTTGAGTTTTGCACTTCAGGTAGTCAAAGCTTGTTCTTGCAGTTTAGTTGTCTGTAATCACACTTAGTCCAGCCTTGGAGTGTCTCTGATGGCTTTGAGATACATGTTTGTTCTCTGCAAGGCCCGGTATAAATGATCCAGCCAAGTGGAGCTCTCATCGCTCACAGGGCTGAGTTCATACACCATTACTCAGCCTTGATCAGCTGGATCTCCACCTCCCTCCCTATGAGAGGGGCAGGAGGAGAAATGAGCAGAGATAAACATCCAAACAGCCAAATTCAGAGTGGAGAGGTACTGAAGGAGGCACACAGAAGGGAGGAATGGGGGAGACGGGAGAAAACAGAAAGATAAATATACAAGAAGGATGAGAGAGATGAAAGAGGAGTGAAATGCAAATCACTTACCTGGAGAACAGTGGTGTTTTTCTTCTGTTTGCCTCCTGAGAAAATAACTAATTGATCTGTCCACTGTGCGATTACCTCTCATCACAGGCTGATTGACTGTCTGTCACACACACTCACTCTCTCTGAATGCTCAAATGCACAGGGCATCCATCTCCATCAACCGCACAAGCTGTGCGCGTGCCTACGCGCGTGCGCCCAAATGCACAGGCCATGACAGGGACCTATCACACCTCAGCATCAGCCCCACTCTGCTCCTCCCGCACATGCAGGGAGAAGAGACGGATAGGGGGTCGGGGGGGTGGGGGGGGTTTGACAAATGACGACAGCATTGTTTAGATGGGAGCTGTCGAGATTGTGACCGAGTGAGTCTCAACGGCACGGTGGCACATAGAGCAGGCTGCAGGACGTCATGGATGGGAATGGGGTAGGTGTGGAACCAGAGCTCTGAGCAGCTATATGGCCGGCACGTTTTCCAACAGGATTACCAGTCAAGAAAATACAAAAGTTATAGAGTGAACGGCTGCCATCGAAAGCTTCTTGATTGAAGCTGCCTCGATCTTGTTGAAGGTCTTCTGTTCTGATTTTTATTATCCGACCTTGCAGTGACATGAAGCCGTACAAGTTTTTTCAACTATGAAAGAAACGAATTAAGTGGAATTGTTTTGGTTCATGAGCACAGCATTAGGCAGGCTGTAACACTCGGGTCGAAAATGGGTTGACCGCAAAGCCATAGTGAGGTGAAGCTCGCTCTTTCAGGGTCAACTGAGCTGTGGCTGTGTGCTGTAATAGTGGTCAGCCTATCCCGAGTGCAGACCCAAACAAAAGAGATGAAGGAGAAAAAAAATAATTCATCCTTTAACAGATGAATGTGACCCACAGGGCAGAGACACAGGCAGCATATTTCATATCCCGGGCTCTCTGTGGACACAGAAATTGAAATCACACATCCTGAAGATTTATTTGTACTTTTCACCAGTACAATTAAAATGTTTATTATCCATCTCTTTCTGTACTCTTATATACATTCATATATAATCAAAGTGCTACAATCTGCTTTATAAAGAAAGTAGTCTGCAACACATTTAAGTCAAATGTACTGACAAGACAATCCTTATATTGCAATTAAATGCTTAGGTCGGTTTTACGCCTGATAACACTGAATCTCAGGATCTTAGCAATGATGCATTACATGCTTTACATTCCAGATTTTGGTAAAGGGCCTGTCAGAGGTTCCTTCTCCAAGATGACCCCAAATGACCTCTGACTGCAGGGTCAGAAGTCATTTGGGGATACAGAGAGCAGAAGGAGAGGAGCTTCAGGCAGCGTTGCCAGACGTTTTGTGCGGGTTTTTGTTTTGTTTGATTTTGCATTATTCCCCACTGCCTACAAGACTGTTATCGCCCTGCCTTATCCCGAGTGAAGGAGCCACAGTGGACAGAAGGGGATGTAAAACATCCACGCGTGCGTAGATTCAGGCCTACTCCTCTGACGACAAGCAGTAGATATAAATCGAACCCAATCTGAGCAGTCGATTCTCGCTCACCATAATCTTGTTTTTAATCTATAAAGTTCCAGCCTCTGATTTATTGCTTTACTTTTTTTTTGGCAGAATTAAGCAAACCAGTGCTAGAAATCTTTCACTGATGAGTTTGAGTTTAACATGAATAGTTGTATTGAATTAACACTGAACTACATTACTACTCATTTCATGCAGTATTGTCTCATCCAACTACAGTCAAGTTCATTTCGAGTTGATTGCTGTGACCTAATAGAGAGGAACATTTACAAGACTTTACACATCAAAAAAGAATAAAAACCAAACCAGTGAAAAGGGCTTAATTTAAGACCCCCAGCATATGGCGTGCACATCTGGCATCTGCTTCCTTTTACAACTTCGCCAAAAACTTTTCCAAGGATAGCGAGGAGACTGGAACATTCGAGGGATGTGCTCAAGTTCCACCAGTTTCTGTGAAACAGGAAGGAAGGAGAAAACAGATAATGAATGTGAATGTGCAGAAACACAAAGCCCTTCAATGGCAATTACCACGCACTGCCTGGCACAGCTGACAGTTTGAGAGAAGCGCTCTTAACGTGTTTTATTCTTGCAAACAAAAGACAAAGACAGACTAAAGCAGATGCACAAGAGCTGAACTGCCAAAGGAGCCAACAGGCTGTAGCCTATTCAACTTTTGGACCATTTACATCACCCCCGACACCTCCTCGTAACCCTCAGCATTTTCCTGGCCTTGACATCTACCTGAAGGTCAGTTTGTCATTCATGAAACATCTCCCCCTGCCGTTATATTTCCTGCCCTGTGCCATTTCATCCCTCAAATATTTCATCACATCAGCTGACAAACTGTGAAGTGCCTCGCTGCTGTCTTTGTCTGCTATCCAACCTCATAAGCCTCACAACTTCCAGCATTTTTGTCACTGTGGCATGCTGCTTCAGAATCATAGGAAACAATGAGGGAATCAGAGGGGAGCCATGGTGTGGGCTGTCTCTCTGCCGCTACTGCTAATGAGCTGTAATCTGGAGCAGTAGGAGGCAGTGCCTGCTCACAAAAATGGCTGTTTCTTGGTACATTTGTTCACTAACAAAGGAGGAGGCAGAAGATCTTAGGTCCTCATTTCCCAAGAACAAAGGGAGCAGAGGGAGACAGTGTGGGAGCTGACCTTCTGGTGGGTGAGGAGCCTCCTGTTTGTATGTAAGACTAGAGTGTGAGCAATCTAGGCAGGCAGGTGGAGAGTTCAAAAGCAGCTGCTCTTTGGCAAATGTGCCAGTCCAGGGTACTAACACTGTGCCTTCTCGCCTTTTCAAATCCCACTCCTGCATCTCCCACCAGCCACCCCACTTCAGTGGATCCATCCTTTCTCATTACGAAGAAAAATCCCTCACCTTTTCTTTCAGACAGCTCGCTAGACCACACAACCCTGCCTCCTCAACGCCGCATTGTGTGTGTCCTTGTGTTTCATCACCCACTAGGTTTGTCTCTGATGTTTGCCATCCAGCTCAGATCTGCTCGCTGTGGGAAACAATAGAAATGGTAAACAAGGCTGATAAGTTAAAAAAAAAAAAAAACTGCCAACGTGAAATGATCCCTGCTATTCATTTCCAGCCTTGAAAATTCAGCACTTCCTGTGTGTGCAGGGTAGGAAACAGAGGTAATATGTTTCAATGACAGCACTGACTGCTCGGGATAGAAAAGGTTTATGTCCACAGGAGCAGCATAAGCAGAGAGAGAAATTTATTTCAATTCATACTTGCCTTGCAAAAAAAAGGAAGTGTCATTGGGTTACCAGAGAAAAACAAAATGCTTCGAAGGAGAAAGATCAAAGAGGAGAGAGCAGGAAAAAAGAGGAAGGCTGAGCAGTCTTTTCCACCTCAGGGTATCTTGCTAAAAGCTATCTGTTCCCCTGGTGATGGAGTGCAGCGCAAGTTCTGAGGTTTGGAGAACAGAAGCTTGCAAAAACTCACATGCACATATACGTGCACACACACACACAAACACCCTTTGCTTCCATCAGTCCTCTCTCCATCAAATTTGTCCGTCCCCCTTCAATCATGTCTCCTACAGTAGCTTTGTGTGGCCCCTTCACCCAGCCTGTCGACACTTCATTAGCAGGCATCTGTTAGCAAGTAATCTCATCTTTCTACAGTTGAAATATCCAGCAGCTCTCTTAGCATTCTGCAACCCAAAAGCAGGAAACAAGCCAGGCTCCAGCAGCAACCACGGCCAGCCTCAGCCCCAAACAGAATCAGTCCTGCTTTATTACATGTCAGCATCTCTTCTTTTCATTTTTTTCTTTTTTTTGTCTGGGGAAGAGATTATGCCCCAGGCCAGCAAGGGATGCAGCAGCAGTGGGATTGGAGGGAGGGCGATGAGGGAGTCTATGGTGAGAGGAAGAAGAGGGAAAGCTCTGAATTTCTCATCACTCAAACCACAGGTGTTTCTTTAATACCTTGCTTTGTTGGAGGTGATGAGGAAATGAGGGGGGAGGGTTGTTCTCCCCCCACTCTTTTCGCTTCTTCTTCCCTCCAGGACTCTCGCACATTTCTCTCCGTTTAAGACAAAGCCAATTTGATCTCCACTTTGGAACATATGGTGCGGCGCCCTCCTTCCAACATGCCTGTCGCCCTGCACACAAAGGCCACTTCCTCAATATATTCTGCTCCAGCTATTACGAGATTCATCAAAAATTAAAGCAGCAGTCGAGAAAGGCTGCAGGGGAACGCAGAACTCCTAAAGCAGGAATCACAATGCAGATACATGACTGAGGTTGAAAATCTGGTCTGTTTTATCATATTCATAGAGAAACACACTTCCACATATGGTGGGAGATAGCTCGGTTGCCCTGTTTGTAGCTGACAGGCTGTTATGTGTGACTCACTATGTTCATATTCAACACACCAGGCTGTTGCCACCCGCCCTCCTTTTCTTTCTCATCTCACTTGGTGATAAATACGAGTAATAAAGGAGATACATTAGCAGAAGATTGTCTTTTTTTTCTTTCATTTTACAGGGAGACAGAGATAGATATTGATCATGTGGTGAGACATTGTCTTGCTAGGCCAATCTGTCTTGCACTGCAACTGGTAACGCATCAGCAATAATGTGCAGTGCTACAGGGCGAGAATCACTCTTCTGTATATGAAGATATTTATTCTTCACATTTACCATAATGTTAGATATTAGACCTTTTCGTGACCCTTTTACGGAAACCAGGCCAAAGCTACTTATATGTTCTAAGCATATCGTTAGATTACTTTTAGTAGTTAAAGATAAAAAAAACAATGCCTTGTAATTTAGATATCTGCATATGAATTTCAAAAACGTACTATTTTCTCATATAGCGCCAAATAACAACAGTCATCTCAAAGCACTTTATACTGTAAGATAAAGACACTACAATAATAAAGAGCAAACCCCAACAATCAGATGACCTGATCAGGCTCAGGGAGGAGAGGCCAACTGCCGGGACCGGTTTTGGAAGATGGGAAATATAAAAGACAAAAGACACGCTGTGAAAGAGAGCCAGAGATTAATAATAACTAATTATTAAACACAGAGTCGTGTGTTAGCACATAGAGAGTGAAAAAACGTGAGTGAAGAAGAAATGCTCAGTGCATTACGGGAGACTTCAGGGTCACCTGATCCAACCCTAACTATATGCTTTATGGAAAGGAAAGTTTTAAGCCTGATCTCAAAAGTAGAGATGGTGTCTGTCTCCTGAATCCAAACTGGGAGCTGGTTTCACAGAAGAGAGGCTGGAAGCTGAAGGCTCTGCCTCCCATTCTACTTTTAAATATTGTATATTGTAATTTAAATATTATCGTGTTCGATAGGGTGAGAGCAGTGTGCTCGATTAGGGTGATATGGTACTATGATAAGATGGGGCCTTGTATGTCAGCAGAAGAACTATTGAATTCAATTCTGGATTTAACAGGAAGCCAATGAAGAGAAGCCACTATGGGAGAAATATGCTCTCTCTTTCTAGCCCCTGTCAGTACACTCGTTGCACCATTTTGTAAAGTGTGCGTGTTAGTCCCCATAGGGAAATAGTTCCTCTGCATTTAACCCATTCACCCAGTGAAGCAGTGGGCAGCCACCAATGCAGCGCCCGGGGAGCAGTGTGTAGGGACGGTACCTTGCTCAGGGGTACCTCAGAGTAGCCATTCAGTGGAGTTGAACCCCCGACCTTCCGATCATGGGGCCACCACTCTACCTACTGAGCTATCCCTGCCCTTTTGGACTACTACAGGCTTTTCAGGGAGGTTTTAGGACAACCTGAAAATAATGAATTACATTTGTCAAGCCTAGAAGTAATAAATGCATTAACTAGTTTTTCAGCATCACTCTGAGATGTGTTACTAAATTTAGAGATATTGGGCCTGCAAGAAAGCAGTCCAACATTTTTGTTTAATATACTAAACATAATATTTAAGCTCTTGTATTTCTATCGATCACGCAATTGATTCAATCGATTAGATTGTGCATTGATGTAGCTAAAACTCTGCCAGTATGAACACAAACTTGTTTGAATGGTTGGAAAAAGAGAGGGGAGATTTTGAGGGAACATGCAAGGATTTTTACTGCTTTAGCAGCAGGAAGCACCTGCGCCACAACTAACTTACCGGATGTGTTTGTCAAATCTGCTTCCCAGGTGGCAGCCTTGCATGTGTGCGTGAAAGAGCTGTGTTAAAATCTTGTTGACTGTGTCTGCACACCTGTCTGCATTTGCAGGACAGGTAGATTTGTGTGCACTCGTGACTGAACGCATTGTTTGTGTGTTTGTCAAGTGATGTTCATATTTTAAGAGATAGACAGCGCTCATACACAGGTCAAGCCTAAAGGAAACCAGACGGATGTGTGCACTGGGCTGTGACCACTAACAGTTGTGCGAGCCTTTACTGTGTCCATCCCTTCATCTCCCCTCATCTTTCTTTCCTTAGCATCATCCCCTGTTTTCAGAACAAGCGAGGATACAGATTGTCTCACTCGATCAGCCTTGACTGCTCGACAGCATTTTCTTACTGTTGTTGGTTCAACAAGTTTGGCTCAGTGAAATTTAAATCTCAGCAATACAGACGACCAAAATATAGCAACAGTCCCAACCATACCATATGCTAATGGTAAACACTCAAATCAGTAAATGTGTAACATTAAATGTCATGTTCATTTTCCTAATCAGAGCATAGACAGTATTGAAGATGGATGGCGCTAATGTGACGTCACCTGACGCTGGTTTGTAGTCCTGGTTTTAAGTTTTGAGATGAGCAGTTGCCATCACTGTTGCCATCTTTATGATACTGACATGACAATGACAATACAGTTTGTTGCGCTAATTTTACATGGGATTCTGCCATTTTCAAGTGCTTTTAGACATTAAATTAGGAACATTTTAACGTGATCAAACAATGAAATTACCTATAAACAAGGTCAATGAATGTGGCAATATGAATCATAATACATAAATGTACAGAAATATATAGTTAACAGTTGGTTTAAATAATAATGGATTACATGCCCTGGGACAGACTGACAGAGGGGAGGCTGCCATATCGCACCATCAGCCCATCACCAGTAGGTGAAGAGTCTTGACCACGGACACAACGACCAAGAGTGTAAGAGCCGGGGATCGAACCGGCAACCTTCGGATCACAAGGCGAACTGCCAACTCTTGAGCCACGATCGCCCTAAACAGCAACGATAATAATACTTATGTTATGTAACACAAGCTTATAGGGATCATGTTATATACTTTTCCATAGCATTACATTTGAATTCAACAGTTCAATCTTTCAAATAACGGACAGATATTTGTGAGATCATGATACATTTGCGAATGTATTTTAACAATCTAAATATGCATATGTACGGACAGATACATTTAATAATCATGAAAATTATGTTTTATTACATTACAGTGATTTAACGTTAATTTACTTTTGAAATGTGAAATCACAGTCTATTTACATAACTTAAATGATATTCTAGAAGAACAGAACAAAACTGTAACATGCACAGTAAAATACTTTTATATTAGGATTTTTTCCTACAGTACAGCCATACCCGCGACCTTGTGGTTGCTAGTTCACATTCATTGGCCGATGCTTAGCGTCATGTTATTATGTGTCCCAACATCCAATGGCATGTCACATTGTTTTCATGGCCACACCCTCTTCCCAGGTGCAGAGGCCTATTTCTGTTCAGGAATGTTGTGAATACTTTGAGATTTATATTAATTACAATTCTTACCGCCACATTTATTTTTTGAAATATATAATTAGCACAGCGTGGCTGTGCAATGTTTTATATGTTTTTTTTAGTTTTTATTCCTATTAATTATATTTTCACTTGTTACCTCTGAATTATTGAATCAGACCTAGATGACATGAAATTATCAGCAAAATTATAATTCAAATACTCCTTTAATTATTGATTATTCTCATTCATTTTTGATCATTTTATATATTTTTCCATAGTATTACATTTGAATTTAACAGATCATTCACATAACAGACGAATTTTTGTGAAATTATGATACATTTCTGAATGTATTTTTACAATCTAAATATGCATATGTACAAAAAAATTTTAAAAAACAAGTAAATTGTATTTTACTATATTTACAGTGATGTTATGTTATTTTACCTTTGACATGTAAAATCACAGTCTACTTATGTAAATTTAATGATATTCTTGAAAGACATTACAAAACTGTAAAATATACAGTAAGATACTTTGACATTACTATTTTTTGGAACAGTACAGAACAGGTGATTGCATTGCCTTAAAAATCTTCTTGCCCCCCTGAGAAATATGATGGATTTCTCTATGTACAAAATATATCAGATTTTTGTCTCTTTAACTGCTGTGCTATCACCCGAAGCACATTGTTTGAACTTTGCAAACTCTTTCTTATTCACTGCTTAGGGAGGTGGAAGGAACCACACTTTTTGGACAGGATCCATTTTGGCTGTCAGGCAAAGGAGGAAATGTTCTCCACTTTAAATCATTTTGAAGAGTGAGACAGGCAGTAGCCATTCTACAATTCAAAACAGTATTTTCTGGCATGAGATTTGGTGTGTTTGCATGCATTGTATTTCATTGCCAAGCATTTTATTTGTATTAAGTTACTGGTATAAAGGGCACTGACAATATCAGTTGCACTGGATTTTTCTCGTTTAAGGCTAATAACAAATTAATACATATTCCACTTTCAGCACATTGTTGGTTCTTCAGTTCAGCTACACCAACATGCTGAACACACAGCCGCCTGGTAAATATTCCCACACAAGTCAGCTTATATTTTTGCGACAAGATCTCTGTCGTCCTGCATATATTAGGAGAAATAAATCCACAAAAACCATTCTGCCTCTGCATGCACATAAGGGGAGCTGATTTAAATGGTTTCTTAAATGATATATAAAGCAGTAAATCTCTATGCATGGAGTGCTGCAGAAGGCACGAGCACTGCCAGGTGAAAAAAGATAATGGTCGAAAAGAGAAAAGGGGTTATTTATGATGACAATGACGCTTTTGTTTTTCTCCCAGTTGCAAAGACTGACGACGTGCTTGAAGTACACGCGGCGGGTAATGAGAAGCTGTCTGGAGAGAAGAGTTTCCATTCGCCAGTTAATTGTGGAACTGTGACGCACATTTGTATGAGATAGCCATACTTTGACCAGCACCACTGGAGGCAGCCCTCTATGTCCAGTTATTATCTGGTTAACAGTAAGTACAAAAAAGAAATATGTGAAAAGCAAACATAAGCTCAAATTAAAGGTATCATAGACATCTGGTTATTTCCACTTAGCATTAAAGCTTTTACTATAAAGACTTCCTGCGCCTTGAATACAGTCGGTCTGTTGCTAACTTGCATTTCTGTGCACAAAAGTTACCTTTAAATAAACACCCGATGCACGCATCTACCGGTACTTCAGTGGCTCTATGTAAAGCAGCTGCAAAGAAAGGCTGATAGGTGGCAGAGATCATATTCATGCTTCACATTGTAGAAGCCATATCAATATTCCATGTCCATCTAAGTGTCGGGCCATGAGAGTTGATTGATGTGTTTTCGCAGCAGTGGTTAGAAAGTGAGCCCGGGAGACACGGGGGCAGCAGTGAGTGAGCGCTCCTGCCTGAAGAACACAAAACTCCATTTTCCCCACAACACAAAGTCAAGACAGATCACTCAGTTGGTTTCAGGATTAACTACTGTTTATGTATATGCGCGTGTCACTGGTAATAAATGTACACAGAACATGCAGACGGGGAATATGCTAACGGTTGAGTGATTCCGCAGACATTTCAGAAGGTGAGTAATTATTCAGCTTTGCTGCAGATACTACTGGTCCCTAACAGCACTTCAGATGAACTGTTAATATTTATTATCCTGAGGAGTGCAGCATACCGGATTAATTATTCACAAAAACTATTACATGCGTGTGATCCATGCTAGGCTTCTATGCAAGGCTCCAGCTTAATAATCACAGGCATTTGTTATTAATGTCTGCAACATGTCAGTGTACAATAATAACACATGGAGGAACAAGTCAGTCATCTCGAGTGTTGAAGGGAGGCAATTTCAAAAGTATACAGTTATTTATGTTTTCCACAGTATTAGGGTGGAATGATGGAATGGATTACCCGGGTATCAATCACTGTTTTCATTTTTTTTTCTTCCTATGACAGTATCCACATGGGAAGGTTTCAGGCTGATATAAGCTTGTTTTCAGCGTATTTGGATGGATATTTGTCAGGTTGTGCCTGAGGCCATCCTGGCTTGGTTAACTAAAGGAAACATGTCAGATGAAACTGCTTTGATCAAAAAAAAAAAAGAAAGAAAGTTCAGAAGAACCCAAAAGGGACAACAGAACTAATGCAGTAGCTATGTGAGTAAGCAGCTGATCGTACACCACATGGCTAAAATACAGCAGCCTGGGTTTGAATGTGACCTTTGACCCTTTGCTGTGTGTCTTCCCGTTCTCTCTCTCCCCATTTTCCTGTCTAATACTTAAAATCAAAAGCTAAACCAAGGTAACACATGCCAAAATGGGACCAGGATAGAGAAGCGTAATGAGCAAGAAGTGCAGTAATCATATTTGCATAAGCCAACATTTACTTTAATAACAGCTGGAAAGAGTAAATTTCACTTTGCATACATACATATACCTAATAGATTTAATAGAATTAGTGAAATAACTGCAGATTTAAGCATACCACCATATAAAAGGTATATTTTACTTAGTTCTTTATAATTCTGAAGAGCTCAGCTATATCTGTCTTCATACCACTGAAGTTTGTTGTGTCTGTGTTGGCGCGCAAAGCGGCCACTATCTGTCACTGTCTGAGCCTGGCTCTGTCGTTCTGTCAGAGACTTCCTGTGCCTCATAACCAGTCTATTCTGGCATCTCTGTCTGAGTCTGAGCATGAGCCTCAGTATATATCAGTTTCCGTGATTTAGCCAGCCCCTCTCTCTGAGACTGAGACAGTTTTTGCTTCTAACTTTCTACATCTGAACCTGAGCCTGAGGCCAGTCACTACTTATATCTGTTTCTCAGTCTATTCAAGACCCTGTCCATCAAGCCGTCACCCCGTCACAGTCAGATATTTGATCTCAGGAGTTCTTGCTTTATCATTTGAGTGCTCTAGGTATAGTGTGTGCGTGTGTGTGTGTGTGTGTGTGTGTGTGTGTGTGTGTGTGTGTGTGTGTAACATTTGAATAGAAGGTGGGGGGGACTCCTGTGCTCATGTACCTTAGATGTTGAAATTGGGGATATCTGCTGTTACTTATATAATACTGGGTTGTTTTGGTGATTAAATACCTACAATATGAGTGAAAGTAACAGAAAACAACAGCTGAATAAAAGAGGCACACAGTGATCCCAAAAGAGACTCATGACTGATTTCTTTGCTGTTTAGACCAGCATTCATTCTTCCTTGTTGAATCTTTGCCACTCTTCCAAGCATGAGTGTTTTCCAATAAAACCACACCTGGTGTATCGAGGCACCATTGCCAATGGACACCTCGTGCTTTGTCTATTTTCAGTGTCTTCCATCTTTCTCTTTCTACTTCAAATGTTCATTTTTTGGGATTTTCCATATTCTGACCGGTTTTATTTACCCTCTATTTATATTTAGATACTTCTCTCTCCTGTAGAGGTCAGCTGACACATTCACCTGTCTTCCAGTGTTGTCTCCTCAGTCCCAGTGAATATATGGCTTTCAGAGTCTTTGCCAGACAGATTATGTTGCCAAGCTGCCACTGCATACGGTCTGTTGCCTGCTACCTGCTTGTATCTGTCTCTTGTCTGATCACCTGTAGCTTCTTTGGATTTGTTAACCCGATTTGACTTCCTAAATATGAGAGCCAACATTTTTTTTTAAATTAGGATAGATTTAATCAGCATGTTAGACCTCTGGAGCTGAAAAATGAAGCCAACACCAAGATGCCAAAAAACTGCCGTTCCCCTCTGGTGGCCACTTGTGGCTGGCTCCAAAAAAGCGAGTCAGTCCAAGCAGATCGAGGTAAATGGAACAAAAAAATATGACGACTGATGAAAAGACAACTTGCGAAGAACTTGAAAGTAAAAGGCAACCTTTGGGCTTCTGCTATTAGATCTAATTGGCAACACTTGTCTCAGCTCTTCTTCTTACTTAGTGTAGATGTCTGGAAAGTCTCTTCATTTAAATTCGAATGTTTACTTTCAAAGGCTAATAGAGTGGCCACTGGATGATTTTTCCACAGAGTTTTCTGTCTTTACTACACTCTGCACTAAGTTGCATCAATGTTCACACATTACTGTTAAAATGCAGGCTGTACTGTATGTAAGTAATAATGCATGTGATGAATCTCACCTATTAAAAAAAGTTGCATCAACATAAAAAAAATCAGGCTGTACCGTAGAAAACCTGGGGCCCTAATTGTCAAAAGTGCAAGCAAAAGTGGGGGCAAGTGTACCTGGACCTGGGATATAGAGTATGTTTGGGAAGTGTGAATGTGTGTACAGCGTCTATTTCTGTCTGTCTCCACGTTGGGTGAATTGCTTATGTGTATATGGGGGTGGGAATGCATGTTTGTGTCTGCGTGCACCTGTTCGTCTGTGCCTACATGTCAGGTCGGGTCTCTGGGAACACCTCAGGGTCCCCGAGGTATGGAGGCCTATCTCCCCTCACCACACTCCCTGCCGGTGGCTGATGCCCTCCGATGTTGGTGCGTTGGTGGTTCTTGGTGTCTGGGGCTGGGCGCTCATGTATGTACCAGCTCACTCCTGGTGGCCGCTTGGCGGGGCCTGGCGCCTGTGGCCCGGCTGGGCCCATTCCTCAGGCCTCTGGGCCTGGGGCTCGGTCCTCTTTGGCACAGCTGGCTGCCGGCAGAGCCCGCGAGCACATCACTGCAACCCCCTCTGGCCTCTGCTCCGTGGCTGCTGGGTGACCCCTCGTCTGGGGCTCTCCTCAGCTCGTTCCAGGAGCGTGGCACGGTTGCCCCTTTGGTGGTCCTTCTTGGATCCTCGTACTCTGGGCCCTCTGGATGTCTGGGGCCTGGATCTCCTCCATACCCGCTTCATGCCCTGGGGGACGGGGCCATGGCTCCCCACACTCCCTAGCAGATCGTTACATGGAGAAACCTTTTGAACACAAGCGTGCTGATCCACAAAGGTGTGCACACAGGTGTACACACAGGTGTTCACAGACACAAACTACACCTTTCTTGGCTGCTACCTCAAAGCACATATATTTAGTATTTATTATTGCTGCACAATAACATAAAATATTTTGTAGTACTGTTAGCTAGTTTATTGTGATGGTGTTGTATTTATTATGTTGTTCTTTTTTGTTTGTTTTCTCTTCTGGTTTTTCTTCTTCTCTCGACAGGTGATCCAGGTGTTTTTTTCTTTTTTGTTTGCTTGTTTGTTTGCTTTTCTTTTTTTTCTCTTCTCTCCTTTCTCACTGTCGCTTCTCCCCTCTATTTTGTCTTTCTCTCCCTCTCTTTCTTTCATTCTTTCCTTCTCCCTGTCCTATCCCCCAGTCATATCTGTCCCATCTGTAACAACTGAAAATAAATAAAATAAATACATAATAATAACAAAAGATAGCAACTTGTAAAATGCAAAAAAGAAAGTGCAAGCTCTTACTTGAATTTTTTTGTTTAATAGTCTTTTTTTTCTTTAAATTGTGTAGTTTTACTACAATAAATGTGTACTCTGTACTGAAATATGTGTACACTAAAATACTGAAAAATGTGCAAAGTTCATGGTTGATATTGCTATCTTTGCAGCTATAATAGTTCTTCTACAACTGATATTAATCAAGCTGTTACTCTATTGGGGATTTAGTCTCACCAGCCATGCACTACTAAGAAATCCAGAGTACAGCTTCCTTCAGATCAATTGATCTTGGTAGGTAGAAACTATTTGTGGAAGCACTGCTTCCCATAGACGTTGGTTTTAGCTACAGAATTCTAATTAACATAGCTCAATATTGAGTGTTACCTTAGCACTCGCTTTATCTCACATGCTCCTTTTCCCTTAATTGAATCAACAGAGAAATTGACATTTTTTTTCTTTTTCTTGCTAAACAGGATGTTCGATTTTTGCCTGGCCAGATGGGGAGCAAAGCCATGGGGACTGGGGCGCTCTGATGACCTTGGGATGTTTTACAATCACATCACGACCTTGCCTCAGAAAACACAGAAGGGCAAACCAAGGAATCATGCCGTTTTAAACGTTTTACAGTGGTTTATAACACATTTACTCAATGACTCCTTAATACTGACTTTAATATGAGAAATGTTTAAATGGTACCCGAATACTTTCATACAAGGTGTGTGTCGGTCCTGCTCACTAATTTCACCCATGTCACCATAACTGATGGGTAGAGGCAAAAAGTCTTGTTTTTTTCTTTCTGGTTAATAACTGTTGAAGCTTAAAAAAAATCCCATTTCAATTTCATTTTTCAGGTTCATATTTTGTGAGAGGAAACATTAAAGTCAGACACTAATTTCTTATCACAGTGCAGGTAAAAGCCCAATGAAAATACCTGACGCCTCTGGTAATTCAAAAATCATTCATCACTCATTTTTGCAATAGTGCTGTGTTTTCTTCATGTCAGGGTGAGACAAGGACAGAGTCAGGGACTAATTTGCAGTGTTTGTTTGGGGGGGAAGGTTTTTATATTAATGCGCTATTTCAGAGTGAAAATAAGTGAACTCTAATGGTCCAAAATGTGATCCAGGAAGTACAACAGGCCTGCAAAAACTGCCAGTATCTCCAAAAAGATAAATAATGGACCTCTGTGCATGGAAGAGATGTGTCAGGGAAATGCTGCAAATGTGGTTCTTAACAAAAATATAAACTGATATGTTATAGCTGTATTTTTGTTTGTATGGTTTGTTTAGTTTTTAACCAGTATTAATTAAAAACCAATCTCAGCACAGCATGGTTGTTGCTTGGTTTTAGAACTTCGCCCACATTGGACTGCAGCACTGAGTTTTTAGCGGCCTGCTGTTGCTGTTGACATGATTGGGTTTCTTCACATCCTTTCTGAAACCACACTGAGGTTCAAATTTGTGCAAAAGACGACCTGTTTGCATACTCCAAAATACAGGAGATTTCAATTCCACATTTCTTTTAGGTTCAACATACAATTAGTGGAGTGTCTGGCGGCGTAAAGACAGAAGACAAGCAACTGTGCAACAACGGACATGAGGATCCATTGATGCTGAAGCACAGAGTACCTCATAAGCAGCTAGTGCTAAAATTACGGCGCTTTATATAAATGTCTCGTGCCATAGCAAACTTATTTTCTCAGACTTGTGCCTTGAGATCCCAAAACTCTATTTCCCACAACTATGTGCAGGAAATGGTTGTTCAAATAAAAAGTGACATGAATGGAGTGAAAGTCTAAAATACTGTGCAGTTACACTTCAACAATAGTGGCTGAAAAAAGATTCAAGTAGGAAATCTAATTAAATAGAGATGCAATCAACTAGCTCTCTATTACTGAGGTGTTAGCAATTATTTTTTTCAATTTTATCCATTTTATTTGTGAGCTTATTTCACACATTATCTGCAGGAAACAATAGGAGGTAGCGGAATAGAAGTGGACCATTCCTCTCTGCAAGGGGAGGTAAATAGACAAAGATTGAAGCCAACACAGAGCAGAAGCACACTTATGCCAGAGAGACATGGAGGACATTCCTTTTTCAAGGAAGGTCATGAAGGGAAAGAATGCAGTCAGTCATATTTTTACAGCTATCAAGTGGCTGTGCTATTGTAATAATAAGTCAATATATGACAATAATAATAAATGTTATTGACAGTCTGCATGTTTGTGTCATGGCTGGGGTTGCAGTCGTGTGGTGTTGTGAGAAAAGGACCCAAAATGCAGGTACTGGCTGGTGTGCGAGTGAGTGTTTATTTACACTGACCGCAAAGTTACAAAAACATGAAATAAGGACTAGGGAGCTACTAAAACCTAGGCTGTGAAAAACTAATAAACAAACCTAAAAACATAAGGACACGGGGATGATACGTGAAGATGACATGAGAATGCAGGGCAGAGCGACGCGGAGTAATACCAAATAACACAGACGGAGAGACAACGAACACAGGCAGGCACACACTATATACACACAAGGTAACGAGGCAATGACACACCAGAGGGGAACACAGCTGAAGCTAATTAGACACGACGAGACACAGACCTTCAAAGTAAAACAGGAAATTCACAAACTGTTCTACAACACAAACTCAGGGACACGAACAGAGCACAGGGGGAAGAACACAGGTAGGAATAATAAAACACTGACCACAAGAACCAAACCCTAAGAACTAATACAAAATCAGAGGAAACTAGAATATAATGACAATAAACTCGACTGGGTCAGCCATCCAGGACCATGACAGTTTGGGAGCAAGTAGAAGAGAGCCTGGAAAGGTGGAGGTATGCACTAAGAAAAAAAAGAGGGATGAAGGTCAGCAGAAGCAAGACATACGTGTGTGAATAAAAGGAAGACAGGTGGAAATATGAAGATGCAAGGGGCAGAGGTAGTGAAAATGAATACGTTTAAATACCTGAGACAGTCCAAAGAAATGGACAAGAAACAAGAGAGGTAAGGAGGAGAGTGGGTGGAGATGAGTGTCTCGGATGATTTGTGACAGAAGGATAGCAGCAAGACTGAAAGGGAAGGTTTACACGATGGAGACCTGCTATGATGTATGGATTGGAGATGGTGGCTCTGAAAATAAGACAGGAGGCAGAGCTGAACATGATTTTCACTGGGAATGAGCGGGATGGACGGGATTAGAAATAAGTACATCAGAGGGACGGCTCGGTGAGCGGTTTAAAGACAAAGTTGGAGAGGCAAGGGTGAGATGTGCATATATACGTATGCAGAGGTGGGATAGTGGATATATTGGTTGAAGGAGCTGCCAGGCAGCAGGAAAAGAGGATGACCACAGAGATTTATGGATCTAGTGAAGGAGGACATGCAGAGGGTTGATGTGACGAAAAAGGATGTTAGAGATAGAGCAAGTCACTGTGGTGACCCCTAAGTGGTGCAGCCAAAAGAAGAAGAAGACGTTATATTAACTCTGGGATTTAAAAAAATACAATGAAGTCTTTTGAATAATAGGTGTTAATCAGCATATATTTAAAAATTCAGCCCTAATGAGACAATTTTAACATTGTTCTTCTTTATTTAAATGATGAGGTCTCAAATAGTTTATCTGTGTAAGTACTAAAGTTTAGGACAATTTAAAACATTTAAACAGCCATGCTGAGACACTCTCAATCTAAAAATCGTTAATATTAACACCAAAATGCATTTCAACAGAGTACTGTAAAGTCTGTCTCTCTATGGAAGTGCTCACCATTAAGCCATTTTCAGATATGGGATATTTAACATAGCTTAATTTATCATCAATCATTCTGTCATTCAGACATAATTAATTTTTACATACTGTCCCTAATGGCTTTGAATATGATAGAAAGAGGAGCGGAGTGCACACAATATTTGCCGTATGCATTAGAGCATCCTCACTCTGCCCAGGTTATTCCCTAATTGGTGTTTGGAGATGCTGCTGCGGAGGTGAAAGTGGTGAGAGAAGAGAAAGACATCGGGCTCAGAAATTCTCTAAATAAGTGATTTTGAGTCATCTTGATAGGCTTCCACTCTGCACAGCCTAGTCTTTCCTTTCCTAGTTCCTTGCCTCTCTACAAACTCTGCCCCATTTTGCTCCAGGATATAGGCACCCTATTGTTGAGTTGATTAGCAATTAAACTGTTAATTAGGATAATGTATAGGTTAGAACCAACAATTTATGCCAGAGACTGCTGTTTGTGAGGGGTCTTATTGAGGGTCTGGTAAATCCCCTTCTTTAATTTTATCACCTATGGATGATAAACAGAGGACACGAAGCTGCCATTATAAGCTTATGACAGACGGCCACAGCTTACGAGTCTGAAAAATAAAGCTAACCTGATCTTAATAAGTGTCTTAAAACTGCATCTTTTTAAATGGCCAATAGGGGGTGACTGCCAGTTACACAAAGACTTGAGATCATTTAGAAGTTATGAGAAAAAGGCACAACATTTTTGAAGAGGGACCAAAAAAATCTGTTGAAACTGAGGTTCAAATTCTGCTATTAAGTAACAAATACAGCAGACAGAGGAAAGGTAGTTTCCCTGAAATCCCTTTACCCAGTAATGATACGTGTTCAACTCAGCTCTTATTGATCCTAGTAACCATGTCCTTGAACTGGTAATGGCTTAATGGAATTGCATCTACAATATTGTTAGACTTTCAAAGGGAACACACACATACTGTCCATAACAGACTGGGGCTGTATTGATTCTACTTTATTAGATGACAGGGATTACGATGATTTTAATAATGACTGACATAGTACAAAGTTGAAGGAGCTTAACAACATAACTGAAGAGAAATTATTTTTCTTATTTTGTTCATTTTTTTACCTTTATTTAGGCAGGAAAAAATACGACTCTTGAGGGAAAAAATAAAAAAAATAAGTCTGAAAAAGTGTCTCTCACACACACACACACACACACACACACACACACACACACACACACACACACACACACACACACACACACACACATCCAAATCTACATACTAGTTGAATATGGGCAATAAATATTAAAATAAAATACAGAAAGAACCAATATTTTTAAACTTCAGTGTCAATAAAGAAGAAATACCTTAATAAAAGTAATTGGCTATAACCAGAATCATCCATAATAGTGTTCAGGCATGAAGTAACTGTATCCAAATCATTTAAAATCACTTGAAGTTAATTCAGTGAGGTTGTCCTTAAGCTTGAGATGATTCTGTAGATGATTGCACAAGAGAGGAGCTGCAAATTTGAATGCTCTTTTTCTAATTTCAGAGCGAACTTTGAAGAGAAAGAATGAATCTCGGGACCACAAAACTCCCAAACTCTTCTGATGAATACAAATCAGCAAGTGTAGTGGCAGTAAACCAAGAATAGACTTATAAATAAGAATATAGCATATTTCAGCATCTTCTACGGAACCATAGTATGAGACTCCCAGCTGTAAAAACATTAGGAAACTGCCCAAACAAAGCTCACAAATGTCATGAAAAAGCCCATCAACAGTCTATTGTTGTACATTTCAGTCTTCAGCGTCACCACTGACATTCAGACCAGCAGTGCCAGGATAAGGATCTTACTCTACGAGGAGGGTCAACGTGGTTCAATGTGAAAAGCGGCTTCAGGGTTCGCCAACTTGTCGAGCCATAGCAGGTACATTTAATGACAAGTTTGGTTCATATTACGGGCGCCAACATGAACCCAAAAACGACACCCTCACCTGCCATGTGTTGCTAACACTCTCTTCTGCCACGGATAAGTGTTGCAGACTGCAGTGCCAGTCAAAGGTAAACAGATGTAGTTTATAAAACTATGTGATTTGGAAGCAGTCAAAAAAGTGGGAAATACACCATGAAATTGAAACATGTTTTGAAAGTCATTTTCATAACTGCATGTATAACTGTAATCAGCATCTGCGACAACTAAAATGTGAGAGCCTCCTGCAGGTGCAAACAGCTAAGAATGGATACGCAGAAATCCAAATATCCAAATTCAAACTCATAATAGAAAAATATCATAAATTGAAAAAGGCAAAACAAAACACTCTTATTTAACTTTGCTCACATAATCTCTCTTGCACCCTCCCTGACACACACAAATGTTGTGCATACGCACACACACACACAGATGGCCCTGTGAAAGCCTTTATTGATTGGACTGCAGGACAGAGGGAGGACACAGCAGTGGAAAAATACATGCCAAAATAATTTCCTAGACAGCTGGCCCTAACCAGCCGATCAACTGTCTTAACCTATTAGAATAAGGTGTGGCTGAGAGATACATTTGGCACAGTGATGTTTATTTGATTTTCAGTATGACATTGTTCAAATGTACAAATTCCTGTGATACAATGCAGGGAAACACAGTCCCTCACACGACTGCTGCACTTAGCTCAGGGTAGGTGTTTGGCAGCGTCCAGGCTTGCAGTATGTAATCTATCACAGGCAGACCATCTACATTAGTGCCTGGCAAGAATGAGGGTTAGTGGAGAGGGGTGCAAAAGCGCTGGCACAGAACAAAGATGTGGCCTAGTTTGCCCTTACAGATGTGTGCAGTGGAAAGATCAAAGCTCCGCAGTGCATCGCGTGCTCACAGAATAAAGAATCAAAATTGTTACCTCATGAAGAAGAAGAAAATATATAACGCTGCATTTACCAGAGCAAAAGCACGATGGGGTCTGTGTTTAAAATGAGTTGCCACGCCCATACTGTTTGTTGGTAAATTACTCTTCCCTAATTCCTCTCAAGTGGCACAGCAAGATCTAATAGTCATCCACAATAATAACATCAATAGCCATTAAACAAGACCAGTGATTCAGTCTGGAACCCATTTGGGAAATTTCTAAACGAGTCATCAGACTTTTCTCCATCTCACAGGACAGGCCTGGCTCGGTCGTTCTCCCATCTGTCAACAGATTTCCTCCATGCATATACAAACTGCATAGCAAAGTCATTACACCCCTCAGAAAAGCCAAATGTAAGCGTATGAACGCTAAGGAAAAACCACCCTCCGAATGTTATATTTAGCCTGCATGGTCTGGTAACTTCCTTTATGTTCTCCAGACTCAATCATAAACACTTCAGAGTCCCACAATAGTTGGCAGAATTGAAACGTGACAATTATACTTCGATTTGCTCAAATGGGTGGAAATGACTCAGTAAAGGCCAAAACTTACCAAATTAGTTTTCGAGGTTTCCGTTTACCCTAAAAATAAAAAATAAAAAAATTCAAGGTTAGCGGCAAAAGTTTTGATAATTGTTTGTGGCTCTTAACAGCATTATAACTTTAATTAGGATAGAGAAACAAAAACAAAAAAAACCCACATTAAATTACTTTATTTGCATTATCTTTCACTCTACATGTGTCACCTGCTAAAATAACACTTCTCCATAGACTTTCATTTCTTTACTTATTATTCTGAACCCTCCTCCCTTCTCCTCCTCAACAACGGATGTTCTCTAAAAAAATTTCCACATGCTCCGACGTTCTGACAGCAAGGACGCTTTTTAATTAAGCCAGGCTTCAAACATAATCTAAACAAACAAGAGAAACTACAAACAAACAACAAGTCCAATTACAGCAGTGTTAAAATGCAGGGCAAAGAAGCATTAGACTACCACAAATAGTGGGAGGAAATGGGAGGAGGAGGAGGAGGAGGAGGAGGAGGCGGAAGAGGCTTCTTTGATCCATGCTTGGAGATTCAACTTCAACGCCGCTGCTTAGTTCAACAGGGATTCGTATTAGTGGTCCTGTTGGTAATCAAAAGGCCTCGTTCACTGCTGCAGTCCAAGAAATCCTTTACACATTACAGTAACAAATATCACAGCGGGATTGCATCAGAGCCCCAAGGATGAAACATATTTGAAGGGGGACCAAAAAAATCAATCCAGAAAGAGGTTCAAATTCTGCTATTAAGTGACAAATACAACAGACAGAGGAAAGGTAGTTTCCCTGAATCACCTTCTTTATGGGGTAACGCCATGTGTTCAACTCTTATTGATTCTACGAACCCTGCCCTTGAACCGGTAATGGCTTAATGGAACTGCATCTATAATATTGTTTGACCGTGAAAGGGAACACACGCATATTGTCCATAACAGACCTGGGGTGTATTGATTCTACTTATTAGATGACAGGGTTGCGAGCTGTCAGAAGGGATTCCGGTGATTTCTGCTGTTTCCGGTGTGTAACATTTGGGACACGGAACACACACACACACACACACAATCCGAATTAAAGTCTTCCCTAGGAGGGAGCAGATGTGATGTTTTCTTATAAATGAAACAATATCCGTCAGGTTGCTGTACTGTTATTGGATTGTCTTAATGCCAGAGGCCATGTCAAACTGTGCCATTACTCCACGACGGTAAAAATGAGTAACTATGAAAAAGTGCCTCGAGCCACGTCTACCCAACTATTGACCCAAATGAGAATTTCCGGCGTGTCACCGACATTCAGGCTTTAAAGTACTGTGAGTCCATCTGCATTCATCTGTGTGTTTGTGTGCTTTAGCCACGCTAACAGTGAGCTGATTGGTTGGCAAGGTTAATACAGATTCATAATCTAAGCTACACAGCTGCAAACCCCTTACTTATAGGATGGTTTAACGCTGGTATGTATGTGTGTGTCAGTCTGCGTTTAATCTTCATGTGTGCTTATAGACATGATGTTTTTGTGCGGGCTCGTCTCCCACATTTGAGCAGCACTGCATGTTCCCTGTAATCTGGTTTACAGGAAACACACCACAGCCAAACACATGGTCGATTCCCCCTCCCGGTCCTATCATTAGCCTGGGGCCTAATCCTTAGTTATAATTCAGATGATGGGCCCTGTCAGTGGGGGCCCGCTAATAAGTCACATAAATCACAGTGTGAAACTGAGGCTGGGTCGAGGGCCAGCGGAGTCAGCCATTTTCCTCTTCTGCAGGCAGAGAGATCTTCATGTTGCTTGATTACCAATAAGGGCCAATGAAAAGGGCAGTTACACCCTCCCCTCCCTGCACACACATGCAGAAAGAGTGGTAATCTAAAGCTGTTCATGCTTTGAATACTGAGCACGGTGAGATACCAGAGGAGTGCAGCCGAACAGTGGGGGAGATTATTTGTTATCGTGTGTTGAATGCTGCACAGCAGTTTACTTTTCTCATGTCAACATACTAAGGACGAGGAAGAAAAACTATTTGAAAAGGATATAATAATATTTTTTCTTATCATCTGCTTTTATTTTTCAGTGCCTAATTGGTTTAGCCAATCCATTTTGGAATCATGACATTGAATCACCTTGACACATGCTCAGGCCGTTGTATTTGTTTGTCATCATGTAGAAAAGGGCCATGTGTTAGGAAAGCCGTGGTCTGATATGGGATTATCACAGCTCTGTGGCAGGCGAGGAATGCCTGTGGATTAAATCTCACACCAGATTAATCCAGGACAATCTGCTATGACTTGATTTTGTACAACAGGATTATTTTGACATATGCTTTTCCTATTAAAGATCTTAAACTTCATTTTGGAGATTAACACAGCAGATTTGTGACTAACCTATATGAAATCATAGTATAAGCATCGTCTTGTCTATAAAGATCAGGTAATTAAATTACTACAAAGTGTTATACCTCTGTAATAAATAATATATTAAGTTCCTTCATTGTAGATATGGTCTGACCCAAGGGTGTGAGTTAGCCATTGTCACGATGAGGCAGACGGTGTAGAGAGGAGAGGATGTGGACCCAAATGCAGACACAGAGATTTAACAAAAAGTCTTCATTTTGGGCTGCAAAAAACACCAAAAACAAATGGTTACGGGAGACTGCAAAAAAGTAACAAAAACCTAAACTGGGAAACACTGGGAACAAGTATAAAGAGAACAAGAACCTGAGACGAGGGCCTGAACATGAAACTCAGAGATCAGGGCCATGGACTCTGGAACACAGAAAACGCAGAGGATGAAATGCAAATGAACCAGCAACAAACAGAGGAAGCCACAGGGCTTAAATACAGAGAGGCATAATGAGGGAATGAGACAACGGAGGAGAGCACAGCTGGAATTAATCACACATAACCAGACAAAGGGGAAGGGGAAAACTCAATATACTGAACATGGTACAAGGACTATCAAAATAAAAGAGCAAGCATGTCAGTGCAAACAAGACACGCGAGTTTACCACGGAGACTGGAGGAATGAAAACAGAGACAAGACTAGACACTGAGACATGGAGACAAGAGTAACTAAACGTGGAACCACAGAAACCAAAAGACTAGAAATTCTAAATAATAATGACAGCAAAGACTATTAATCAGGGGTGTCCAAGTCCAGTCCTCGAGAGCTATTGTACTGCAACCTTTAGACACATCCTTGTTCCAGCAAACCTGAATCAAATGCCGGCTTGTTATCAGACCTTGCAAAACTTGATGGCATGCTGAAGAGGTAATCCAACCATTTGATTCAGCTGTGTTGGAGTAAGGATGCATCTAAAAGCTGCAGGACAGTAGCTCTCGAGGACTGGACTTGGACACCCCTGCTATTAATAATACAAAACACTGGGTCACCGATCCAGGACCATGACAGCCATTAAGTTTCTAATACGGTTTAAGTAAGAGTTCAAGGAGGATGGTGAAGAGAAGAAAAACATAGGGAAAACATGTTGGGTTAGCATTTACATGACTTTCAGTGAATCGATCTATGAAAACGTAACACATCCTTTGTAACCCATTGCAAATTTCAGCAATCACTCAAACACGTTTACAAAATTTTTGACAGTTAACAGCAATAATAACCTGAAATCCAGATTCTAGTGGTAAGAGCAATGTACATAGGCAGAAGTGCACCAAACCCAAGGCAAAAAGTTTGTAATGGAGCCTTAGATTGGCATACATTGCCAAGTATAAAGTATGCAGAGCCCAAACACATTACTTGAAAAGTTTGTATCAATGTCAGTTTATTGTAAGTGGAGAAATTAGGGCAGGCAGGGTGCCTTAGCATCTGCTTTGTATTACCTCTTCTTTCAGCCACTCCTTTTAGGGGTCCCCACAGCGAATCACCTGCCTCCATCTCATCCATTCCCTAGCATCACTGTCTGTTATCAACCCTCTGCATGTGTTTTGTAATACCACTATTTGTTCTTATATGTTCAATCAAATCCCCTTTACATACAAAAAAGCAAACTTTTATGTTTAAAATGGCTTATTTCAACTTGAATTAATAGTAACATATAGTTGATATTTAGTGATGCTTTTTATAATTTATTAGAAATGTATGAGAAATATTTTAAAATATAACGTATATTTCTCGATACTGCACAAATTATACATGCACTCAAGCTTTTATTGCATACACAAATGTGTGGGAGTTTGTGTGCTTAAAATTTGAGCTTGCACTAATGCACAGCAATGTGGGACTTTATTTTTAAACTCATCTATTGTACAGGACTCTGACCATTAAGCACCTAAGACTCAACTGAACTGTCCTCCCATCATTTGACAAAGGCTTACATAATGCTTCATGCTATAGCAGGCAATAAACATATCCTCTATCTATATCTATAGCCTCCATTGTTATAACTTCCCCACTCATTCATCATCATCTTCCATATAAATATGCCTGAACTGATAGCAAAGAGGTGCTGTACCAAAACCTTCATTGTGATTGCTCTGGTCACTAGCGAAAGATGCAGTATAACTTTTAGTTCGAAAAGTCTCCATTTCCATTTTGCACCATACTGTTTCAAGTTTCAATACAGGTCGGAGAATATGTGACGACTGTTTCTAGACAAGTCAGCATCTTCCATGCAGTTCTGGGAATCTTCCAGCAACCAATCATAAGGAGCGTTTTGGTACAGCGCCCTCTTTAGAACTCTTTAAAACTTTAGAACACCGACTGTTTAAAGAATGAGGTAGCTACTAGTCTCTAAGGCTGTGTGAATGGGGCCTTGTTCATTTGGCAGACAAGTTAAGCCAGATTTTGCATTTACATTGATCCTGTATTTACTGCTATCTTATGACTGTAGTTGGGTGTTGTCTCTCAAAACTATGGCTTGGCTACCTACCATTGAATCTGCAGTGCCAAGTAGCCAAGCACAGTTTCAGTTAATGATAAACATTTTAATGATCACGTCTTTATACTGTGTATTTTAAACACTTGATATGCAAAGTAATAATTATAATACACCTAACATTTTGTAGGCACAGGAAGCTGAAGTAGAACAAAATTACAAAATGATATGTTTCCATTTGTGTGTTTGCTGTGTTAAAGTTCTAAACTGCCCATTAAGACGGTTTGGTAAGGACAGAGAGAGGTCATCGAGTCTACTTGCCTTTTAAACTGGACAGCAGCAAATACTGGCAATCATCCGTGAAAACAAACAGAAAAATAATTAAAAGTTACAATTAAATGTGAACACACCAAAAAAAAAAAAAAAGAATTCAATTCACAGATGAGGCAATTACCCAGAAGAAGACCAAGCTGAATGCAAGACAGTAAATATAAGAACATGCTGGAGAACACTGGACGCTAAGTCACTCTGGGAGTCTGTTAATATGGGGCGATGAGAGAAAGAGCACCCTGTAATGAGTTAGTTATCCAACACCTGCAGCCGGCTCCAGAGATGTCAGTTAGTAATTAGTCCAAGTTTAGGCTTACTTCTCCTGAGTTTCGCTCATGAGTTTGTGGATTAAACCATGCAATAAGAGCTTCATGATGGCAAAGAACTAGATAAGCACCAAATTAGCACAACATTAATGCAGGTCATTATTATAGCTGCTGAAATTTTACAAGTCTGCTCTGCTTAGCTCTCCGCTTCATAAGAAGGTATTTACTGTATAATGCTAACTGACATATAGAGGTCTCCGGAGCAGTAGTTACACAGACAGAGTAGGATTAACTCACTGCCTCAACTCTCTCTCACGCAAGTATCCTCTGCTCTTTCATTAAATGAATAAACCATCCCTTCACTCATTGGCAAGGAGAGAGAAAAAAATGGAAGCTTTTTTTTTTCTTTGGTAGTCTGACATGAAAATAAAGTGGCAGAAACTTGTTACAGGAGCAACATATGAAGCTTCAAACTTTAATTTTCATAACGGTTGGATTACGTTAATCCTAAACACGGAGCAAGGATCTGACAAATGCTTTATGTGACTCAACAGGAATTAGAGTATTAAACATTTTAAATGGTTACCATGGCTCACAGTGAGAAATGAGAGATGAAGAAACCTGCACTATTGGGCTAAATGTATGCTCTTCTTTTTTTATTACCATGTTTCACTGCAACGATATATTACATGGAAAACAACACATAACTAAATACCAAACTATATTTTGCTGTTCATAGAACAGATGGAAGAAGCACTTTTACACAATGAATGAATCCCCTCCATTTTCATTTTAGCTGTTACAGCTGGTACTGAATATTCAATTGAATTGTGGTTTGCAGTACTATGTTATCGTTTCTTTGGCTATTGACCAATGACTACTTCCACTTTATAATTTTTAATACCATCTCTCAGGAGTGTGGTATTATAGAGCAGTATCTCTCACACCTACTGGGGGGACTATACTGCAAAAAATAGTTCATCCTTCTTTGTTTCGCATGTATGTCCACCTTCAGTTAATAACTCATCCACCTCTTTAAATATTTCACTAGGGAAATAATCTCAGACACTGGGAGAAAAGGAATTATCTAATATTATCACAGCTTTGGCAGCACACAATAAGGTGCTAATTAAAACACTACAGCAAGACAAAAGCGTGTGCGCATGAAAATATGGCTAGAAACGTGTACACGGGCCCAAGTGCAACTGCAGATCATTTGCCAGTTGGTCATTAAATACTTTTGCAAAACAAAGGGAAAAAACGAGATTGGTTTGTGAATAAAACTCTGCTGTGATCATTTTATGGTGTAACTCTCATATGCCTTCATGGCTCTACATGAATATTTATTTAGCTATTTTACAGCTTACACTTACAGATTTGCTCTTTTACTTCTTCTCAAAACTTCAAATTTTCAAAATGTTATAAATTGTATATGCATTATCCATATAGAGTAGACTTAATCTGGGAGTTACACTGTAGAGTGTATTTCTTCCCTATAATTCCTATAGTCTCTCTCTTTTACTTTTTAATAGTTTTCGACTAAAGCATGTTGCTTTTGTTTCTTACATTTGCAAAACCTAGACAGCTGCCTACATCACTATATAGGCCCATATAGACATCTGTATTACAGTTTTGATTCACAAGTACAACCAAATGCAGACTCATGGTGGACAGAATAAAACACCCAAGTCCAAAATCAAATCCAAAAGCAACCTCCAAAACAAAGACCCAAGCAGGCAAAACAAGGAGCACATGAGAGGAGATACACAGATGCTAAAACAGAGAGTAAAGGGAGGGATGGGACTATTTATGTACAAAAGGCTAATCAGGGGAGAGGAAAAAGGAGGGGAAAGAGACACAGCTGAACATAATCAGGACAATACCAGGGGGAAGTAGAACTCAAAAAAAGGCACAAGAGACAACTAATTTTCAAAGTAATACAGGAAAACATGACAAAGAGCCCAACTACTGCAGAGATGAGGAAACCCATAATGAACAAAATATAAAGAAACACTAGGGAGGCTAGGGCAATAAGGAAATTAAATCAGGAATTTAAAAATGCAATAAGCACAAATAATCTGAACTTTAATCACAGGAAAAGAAAACCTAAACAGAAATTCAAACCATAAGACAACTAAACCGAAACAAAGATCAAATCCAGGTACACATATAGATATCTTTATTTTGCAGCAACTACATTCTGCAGATTAGGAAGGAATGTTAATGAATGGTCACAGGACTGAATGTTAGATTACACTTTCCTTTGATATGTTAATTGATGGTTAGCCATGCAGCAATCTGTAATTTTAGCCTTGCTTTCAGTTGAGATGTAACATTATCGAGGTTGCCAGAGAGAGAAAAATGTTGATGAGGTGATGTTCATCTACTGGATTTGGAGCTGACAGGCTGTGAGGGGGCTGACTTCTTTCTCTGTGTGAGATGAGCATCTCTGAAATTGAAGCTAAAGAACCTCACCAGCCCACAGTCATGCTAACAATTCATCCTCATTTAGCTAATGAACATCCTCCTACACTTCCCATCTCTTTTGTCTCCCCCCGCCACCCGCCACCCTCTCTCCATCTCTTTTCTTCTCTGCACTCCATCTCCCTTTCTGACAAACTCACTGCCTCCTCTTCCTCGCTGTCTTTGCCTGGTTCTCGACTCTCAGACTTTCTCGCTCGCAACAACTCCCTCCCTTTCACTCAATTTCCAATCCCCTCCTCCACCAGTTCTTCTCGTAATGCTAATTACAGTAACATGAAATCATTAGAATAGCTATCACAATCTCTGCCATGGTAATTCCATAATCATTACCGTCTATGCTTGCAGCCCTTGCAGCTACGCAGGAGTCACTGCAAGAGCTGGACTACCTGACTCCATCTACATTATTACTAAAGTATTATTGCCTAGGATCTATAGCACCAGTAAACAGTGGAACTTCTGTCTCTGTGTATGCCCACATTACCCTTAGGATGGTGTCTCAGCTGCTAGCCATCAGTTTCAGAGCTATTGCTGGAACGTGTTCACATGCACACAACACTGAAAGGTAATCTTTCTTTACACAGGATTTTTTTATTTGTAGAGATGTACCAGTAGAGTAAATAATAAGTAAATAAAACCCGCAGTTGAGATGACGATACCTGTTATCCTTAGGCAAAATTGGAAATCTGATGATTTTAACAATAGCTTCTGCATAAATTATAGAATATTTGAGCAAGATCTTCAGCTGGAAAATTACCTGTGCAGTTTAGATGACCATCACATGTGGGTACTGGGGACTTCCAGGACTTAAGGGCAGATTTCTTGGTGTTGAATATGTGGGTCATTTATCTAAAGATATCACAGTGAAGCCAAATGTGCCATTCATTTCTTTTCTTTGTTTTCTTTCTGTGTGTGTGAATGACCTCCTGTCTTTTTTGTGTATGTCTTCTCTTTTACCGCAGGAGAAGAAAGTGAAGGAAAGCTGATGTTTTTTTCAAATTAAATCCTACAAGACTAACCTTGTGATATCACGGGTCTAATCATTGCAAGCAGCAGACTTAATCAAAGCTGAATATACCAGACTTGAAGACTTAACTTTTCTGAAGGTTTTGGGAGTGTTTTTCCATAAGTACAGTTGTGATTTCATTTCAGGACTAATAGGTATAAAGAATCTATCGCTATAAAGTCCCCTTACTCATTCATTGCCATTGTCACAGCTTCAAAGAGTGTGTGCGCGTGTGCTGATTGGCACAGATTAGTCTTGGCACTCTTGAATGCATTTATTTTTGGCCTCTTGTAGGAGACCCTTTTGCTTACTCACGAGCACAAATAGAGGCAGCAAAAAGATAACACAGGAAATTCAGTCCTGTGCAGTTTTAGTTGGATTTCATGATATGTAATTGGCTAATTAATACATGCAAAGACTTGATTGCTTGATTAGCGGTGACTAGCTGATTGCTCAGATGAGAATCTAGGAACAATGAATGAATACACTTAGCGAATAATATCACTTCTGTCTGACAAAGAACAACTTAATGTGCTTCTGGATATGCTGCGGCAGAGATGACCCCTCTCTCTGCATGTGTCCAGGCTGGCCATGATTCCGCATACATTACCCTTGAATCAAGGCAGCCAGAATGGCAGAATTTAAAAGAGGCTCCCTCTTACTGACATCTACTTGTATTCTCTACCAACTGTGGCTCTATGAAATTTCTTACAATCCAATTTACGTTTCATGAGGTGTCAGAGCCAAACACAGCGCAGGAATAATACTGTCAGCAGGAACACAAAGGTCACCTGTTGTGTGGACATAATGCGCAAATTCTGTCAGCTATGCAAACACACAGGAGCACATGGGAGAGAATGAACACAAACGCGGGAGGATTCTGGCTTCGTGACTGGCAGGTGTCTGTGGCATTGACAGATATGATGGAACTGGCTATTATACAATAAAGCAGCAAGTCTCAGCTAACGCTACCTGACACATTGCTACCTCACCACTATTTTGACCGTATGCTGACCGCTCGTGGCTAAAGTTACTGCAAGCCTTTCACATTATGATTCTGATCCAAGGTCTGACATTGTGCTTCTCCTTCAGCCTCTCAGGTAATAATTGGTCTTGAGCTATAATCTGCGTGTAAACCTAGGCTCAGTCTCTGACAAGGGATTAAGATGACAATGTTGCCAAAAGCCATGAATGCACACTATCTGTCCCGCACTTTTTCCTTCCCAAATCTGACCCCGTCAGAGCTCTCCTTTTCTCTGTCCACTACCCCTCTCCCTCTTCTGGGGAAGAGGCTTAGACAAATGTTTTCTCTTTATAGACAAATGCTGCACATCAGTATTTATGACATGAAAATGCCTGCTGACCATTCATCTATGAGCGCACTACTCAGCCCAACGCTTGCATCAGGTAGAAGAGGATTAAAGGATGAGAGAAAAATAATGAAATGTGTTTTTTGACCTCCACAGGACATAGATAGGCAGCAGCAGACGTCACATACTTGATTCTGATGTGGTTTATATTAAGCTAACTTTTACAAGACACTGATCCCTCTATTATTACCTTGACGCTCTGAGCTTCTATAGGAGCACTGATAGGCTCAAAGGCCATTCTGCTAGCTTGATGAAAGATGACATTTCAGTAATCTGAGTGGAGATTTTTCCAATAACTACAACAAAAAAGGATAGTGTAGAGAAAAAAATATAACAACATTTTTTAAAAACTAAACATTATAGAGCATAAAGAATGAAGACATATTCTCAGTGTCATGCAAAACTGACAATGTAACTTTAAGTGAAATACAAAAATGAATTCATATCTTAAAAATATATGAGTCACAAGTAAGAAGTGAAGTTATTATAGTTCCTTATGTTTTCTCTTAAGTCTGTTATTGGTAATCAGTAATTAAGTTCTTATGCTTCTGTAATGCTTAATCCATCAGTATGCACAAGCGTTTTCACAAAATGATATTTTAAATGGTAAAATATATTGTTGTTAACCCTGAATTTTCTAATTTTGTTGTTGCTGCCTGTGAAGTTGTGTGTCAACTTGAGGAGGTCAAGATAGCCCTGTTGCAAATGAGTATCTCATCCAGCAGTAATTTCTAGTGTTAATTAGTGTTAATTAGTATCTGAGTATTGATCTGAGTACTGATAATATTTTTAGTCTAATAATATTGTTTCCCATTCAGACTCATATAGTTTGGCTACAGTGACAGATCATAGGACGGTCCTTCCATTACGACAGCTTCTCTTTCGTATTGCCACAGCTACAACTTCAGGCATTCACAGGCCTTATAATAAACGGCTCCTCCTCCACACTAAAGTCAGCACCTAGACTGCTGTGGGATGGGTTCCTTGCAATTTGTCAGTCCTTGCCCTCTCACAGCCCCTTGCCCAGCATTTTGTTCAACACATTTTTCTTTCTTTTCTAAAAATACTCAGTGGATTAAGGGTCATTTGTGAAGTTATACTTTAATAAAAATAGCTGCGGTGGCGGTGGGTGAACATCAGCTACGTTGTACTATTTTGAGAGATTTTGGTAGAAATACTGGTACAGGAAGTTTTGAACTTCCAAAGGCTGCTCAGTGGAATTTAGTGGGGAGAGGTTAAAAAAATGTGTCAGTTCACTGCACTAGCAAACCTAAAGAGGATGTCTGCACACCATGACATGACACAGCAGTCAAGGGGGATTGAGAGACAGCGTGGCCGGGATAGCGATAAGAGCAATGAAGAACGGTCCAGGTTTGACCTCTCACTTTGATCTAGCACACTGGATTCTCTGTGTGTGTGGTATGTGTTTAAAAAAAATGGAGACAAAATAAAATAAAACCAAATGCTTCCTTCTCTCCTTAGACCATCAAAAGAACTTGTGTTGAGGTATGCTCTGTCACTGATGCTGTGCCAATGTTTCTCTCAAAGACATACAGCCAAGGGCAGCGTGGAAGAGGGAAGGCAGGCGCAAAGAAACAAGAAGGGAGTGGTTTTAGCACAGGGATCATAATAATAAGGTTTTCAAGTCCTCCCTCAGCATGTGGGAGAAAGATGAAAACAGAGAAGCCCAAAAACCCTTTTCGCCCCGCAAAGAACAAACAAATGTTAAAGGCTGTATACATTTTCTCCTCTGACTTTATATAATGTGAAAAAATACTTTTAACCACCATTTATTTGTATTCAGTTAATTATGAACAGGATTCCCATTTTAACCCTCAGACACACACAGGTATCTATATCAAGACGGAGAGAGCAGCCATTACTGGATGAGAGCACCGAGGGGGGAGCGCTCCTTCCCACCCTCGGCTCTTCTTGCCTGAAATTCCAGAGGGAGGAGAGTCATTGATGCCTACTTGACCTGTCTGGTTTACATATTCATAAGGGGATGGAGAAGATGGATATGGCCCGGTGTCCCATTTGCTCTAACTTAATTCTCCCTCTCTCACTTTCTTCCACTCTCTCCCTCTCCGTCTGTCTCACCCCACCTCCGTCTACTAACCCCCACCCCCAGGGTGCACGCAGAGGCTTACACAGCAGGAGGTGAGGGTGACAGACAGCAGGGCTCGTCGAGTCAGACTGTTGCCAGTCACTGCATGTCAGCACAGTGCACTATCAGGCGGCAACAAAATGAAGGTCACATGAGCAATGATGCCTCTTTGTCACTCAAGTATGGTCATTCGGTTAGACTACGTTATATAGTAACGGCTTTCTGGGAGTTTTCCGTAATATTTTGGGGATTGTCTATCCCTGTGATTGTCTGAAACTGCTAGCGTTGTCTAATTTTATCTTCCTTCGACATTATAAAGACATTTGTTTCAATTTTAAGATCTACACTTTTGCGGCACAAGACAAAACTTTGGGGATTAATGATGTTCAAAACTGTGTGAGGAACAAAAAAAAAGGAAATTGTAAATTATTTAGTCCCCCCCCCCCATGTTATATATAAGATTTATATATAACCACTTTTTGGCATTGAAACTGGGCTATACATGATTAAACACACTTTTCATTGAGGCCTGGAAGAATGGTTACCCACAGAGATATCAGCTCTTGCTTATTACTTCCAGATCCTCGTAAATCACACGCACCCTTTGCTAAAAAAATGTAAAAAATGTAAAAAAAATCATAATTTCCATCTCATTACTTTTCTTGTTTTCCTACAAATGGAGAAAGGTTCCAGAAATAAACTTGAGAAACTGAAGGGACGTGAGAGACAGCGAACAAGCGCGCATAAGCCAAGAGGTAGAGCATAAGGAAAGATTGTGTGTCGTGGCTTGGCATTGTAACAGTTGCAGATTGGTGGAGGAGGAGGAGGCCTATAACTCAGCATGATAATAGCCGAGGCCAGAGACCGTGGCTCACCTTGCTGCAGCTCTACCACAGTCCACCTTTGCAGCGTAAACACCTCTCATATGCTCTCTGGACCTCATGTGCTTCTCACACCTATCATCCCAATTATAGTTCTCACTTTCCATCAGTGGGCAGACGAGAGAAAAGATGCCGTTGATGTGCCCTCTCTCTCTGACAAGCTTAATAGAGGTTCGGTCAGTGCCAGCTTCTTCTTGGCAACCACTAAGATTCAACGATATATTTTAAACAGTAGTTGTGGTCACTATATAAAAGGAAAATAAATAAAAAATCTTGGTAAACCTGTAATCGGATGTGATTCTGCAGAACAGTCTTGAGAAACTTTATGTTTTGCTTATACAACAGAAGCATTTTTCCACTAGCTCGTTTATATGACAATTACATCGACTAGTATCTTCTACTACATTGCAGAATAAGGTTTTACATATACAGTACATCTGATCCACAAATAAAATTTTATAGTCTGAGTATTGATTTCAATACATACTGAAGTTGGGCTATGATATTTAGTTCTGCAGACGGAAGAGCTTGCTGTATGGATCACAAAACACAAAACAGCATTACTGCTTTTCATCCCCTAACCTTTACCAAATGCCTGTTGTTGTACCTGTGTTGCTTCAGGTCCGCTTACATGGATGAAATGCCAATTTAAACTATTCCCCCTCCTTAATCTCCTTTTCATTCGCAAACCTAAACAAACTTTAATCATAGCATTTTACCTGGTAAACCTGAGGCACTGAAAAGGTGCAAAATTAAAGCCATTCTGCTGATGCAGATCATGCGGTCAATAAATACTTCTCTCCTTTATGCCAAAAGAGCACAGATATTAAACACATTTTTGCTGTTTCACTTGTAATGCGTGTTATCTATACGAATATATGAGCGGCATATCCCTTTTCATTAAATAAATAAATTTCCTCAGTTGCTTTTTTGGTTTGGTTTTGGGTTTTTTCGTTTCCCCATCATTTGAAAATGCAGAGTTTTTTTTGTTTTTCTTTCTTTTTACATAAGAGACTGAACTAAGTGTATGTTCATAATGGCGTATACTGCTATAAAGATATCTTCAGAGAGAGCAACAAATGCGCACAAGCACCCAACCTTCTATAACTGAAATTTTAGCATACCTCAGCTGATAATAATGACCCTCCAGAGAGCTACATTAGACCATTATAGTCCTAATGGGTTTTTGTCACTCAACACTGCCTGGTGATGTGTATGCAAACAGCCCTTGTGTATTTTAGTGAGCCTAAGGTTCCTGTGGGAGCTCCCTGTACGTGCCTTCTCAATGCCATAGTCAGGATGGATGGCAGCTCAATTGAATAAAGAGGCTCACTGCTGCACAATACAGCCAACGTGGTGAATTCACAATGAGGACTGGATTTACACCCTGCGTCTGTGTGTGTCTGAATTAGCATTTCGTACCTCGCCTTTTCTCTGCATGTGCATGTGCATGTGTGTTTATGGTAGGTTTCATCACCAGCTAGGACCTCACCATAAAGCCGCAAGTCTCCCAGTGGAAAAATATTGGTCTTGTTATTGAGCGGTGTCCGTGCTTTAAGTGGACCACAGCCCAAATAAAGATTTTGTGGATGAAAGAAGGGAGAGGAGTCATCAGTGGAGATTTATCTGATTCACCCTGCTTGCTTTGGGTGTGGCAGGGGAAAGCTACCTGTATACAAGAAGTGTGCGACACTGGAAATACAAAACCAAAAAAGGAAAAGGAGTGAAAGTCTGCATTAAGGCACTTCTTTATAGACATTTTAAAAATCAGAAGAGAACATGGGGATTCTGGACACGCAAGGCACGCTAAGCTGGGATCCAGGCAGACTATAAAATTCACCCATGCTTCCTTAACATTCATGATATTGTGCCAGGCGGCAGTCATAGCCGAAGTCTTTGTTTGGAAGTTTTTGTCATTTGGGAGCGAAAATTTGATCCAAGATTGTTATGAAAGCGCTTCCCTAGCAGTGGTGATGGGAAACAACAGGACAGCACTAATTCCACACCTGCCGTCAATACTGCTCCAGATTTACTACAACAATAATCTTGCGAAAGGCTAATTGCATGCCTCAAAAGTGTCCGGTCCTCTGAAGCCTCCTGTCTGTCTCAAAGGGCAGGATGTTCCACAAACCACAGACACAAAAAAATTAGATGCAAAATTATCAATAATGACAGTGTTTGGGTATCTGTGAATGTATCTTCACATACTAAGCTGGCAGCTCTCAGCATTATTCTCACTTACAAACAAGTGACCAAGAGAATGAGGGGATCGATTTGTCTCAGTCTGTTTCTAGTGTGAATGGATCCCAAATTCCTTATCTCGTCAAAACACTGAAACTCCCTGTCTGCTGTGAGCTGAGATGCTTCCATTATTTGCCTATGAATCAGTATTTAGGGAGGGGGAAAAGCCAGCAGAATATGGTATTATCTGAGTAGAAAGACTGAGTGGTATTAACCAGCTGGAAAGACTGTTGTGTTTGTGTTTCTACGCACTCATGTGGGCTCGCACACATGTGGTGGAAATTGCAGGCTGAATGAACAAAAGGTTTGGGTGCAAGTTGATTAAGTGTATCCAAGAAATCACCAACACACACACACACACTTCCACAGTGTACACTACAAAGCTAAGATAGCATTCTGAGTCAAGCCTCCAGTCGTCCTCTTCATCTCCTCTTCTCACCACTCTCCTTCTTTCCCCCCCACTTTGTCTCTTTCTCTCCATCTGTGTCAGTGGAGGTTGTTACATCTCAATCAGGCTCACAAAGACGCACAGGAGCACCTCCTCTTTGTCTGCCGTCACCCTCATTCAGAAGTAAGTCACTTTTCTCTTTTCCTTTCTTCTTTCTCCCCCTCTCTCCACTGAGTGCGCATTTGCTTGTCCGATAAAACAGAGGAGGTGAGACGGGGATGTCATACAGTTCGTCACTCTCTCTCTCTCTCTGTTCTCTTTACTCCTCACCCCCTGTTTGCTGTCTCTTATGACTAGCTCGTGCTCCGACTGGTGAACAACCCATCTATATTCTATGGAGATTACAGGGGCTTTGTGAAAGTGAAGGCAAGGAGATAGTCATGTGAAATGTAAACAGGGAGACATTGATTTGCTTTCTGAACTCGGTGTGTTTTTTATTTTTTATAATTTGTCTATGTGTCTGTGTTGCTGTGTGCATGTCATGAGTCTATTTGTCTGTCTGCCTGTTGATGACTTGTGATTACTTGCCCTTACTCTCAGAATGTGCTACATTAATTCTGCTCTTTCCTAGGCGCAGTGCATTAAGATGCCCAGCAAGTTACAAATGAGATTTGGTTACATTAAAAATGAATGTCCAGGAAAAAGAAGTAGCATTTACATGCTGGACAAGCGTAGCATCATCTATCAATTCTTTCATACAGTGTTTTGCATGGTTCTTTCCTTTAAAAAAAAAAAAAGGCTTTGTCTCAGCGGCTTAGTGTCCTGCTGGCTACAAGGGCGACCTAATCAGGCAGCAATTGGCAATGCCGCAGGAGTACAGTTTCTGCATCTCACTGATTATTTCATTGACTTATGGTTGTGATGGCTGGCAGCCTATCAATGCAAAGTAATTACAATAGGCCACTGTGAAGTTGAATAATTGATGTGCTTTTTTGGAGCTGATGTATGCTGAAAAACCTATCTGCCTCAAGTCCCGTCAGTAGTTTATCATGGGGTGAAAGAGGGGAGAGTGCAGAGGACTGCCAATGCTTAGTGTTGTAATAATGATGCTGGTCTGGGCCTGTCAGCACCAGGAGCACTGGGAGTTAGCTCCCAAGTTGGTTGCAGCTCAGCTATCAGCTTTAGCCTTGCCCTCGATCAATACCTGGAAGAGGAATAGCTCCGAGCTAAAGACACTCCCAAACTTTCAGACTGTCGATCAGCCTCCTGTTAAGAGTGTCAGCCATACATGATGGCTCCTCGCCGCTCTCTAGTGATTAGTGACAATGTGAAGAGTACTTTGTGATTGTGTGAGCAAACTGTAACCAACTGAGATAAAGACAGAAAGCCATACAGATCAAAAACAGCACTGTGTTGCAAAAACACATGGTGCCATCAGTGTATGTGTGTTACTTTCGGTACAGGTGAGCGACACGACACAGGCAGCTCAAGTATTAGATTCATGAGTTTTGAAAGCTTTTCAGCTACACTGTACAAGACTGAACAAGTCTTTTTTTTACACTATGAGTCAAGACTTTACAACTCTGGAGAGTTATCAGGGTGTTATTTCTTGTTCTTCTGTCGCAGGTTATGGCAGGATAAATAGAATATATCAAATATGCCTACGTAGCGCATGGCAGCACATTGTGTTGGAGCCTCTGAAGCTGAGCAATATTTAACTTCTTTTGCCAGATGGCCCTGCATTTTCTGTAGGTATTCATATTTCTGACATCACTGTGCCAACGCAGTGCTTTTATTTAATAAATAGGAAGATTCATGCAGTGACAATGTCTGACTTGATATAGCCCAACCTGTAGTTGTCTGATTCCTTTTAGAGGTAGACACCAACACTGACTTTATTTCAGTCCTTTTTGTTTAGTCATAGATTTGTCCTCAGTGACTCCAGTCTATCATTTTCTGTGGTCTTTCAGTACTCACAACAGTAAGTGAAAACATCACCATTTACCTGCCCCTCCCTTCCTTCCCTCCCCATCTCCAGCTGCCTCCCTCTTCCCGCTCCTCCACAACCACCCACACATGCAGGGCCTTGGAGTGGGGGTATGTCACCAGGGTGCAGAGGAGGGTGCAGAGGAGGCTACCCCCCCCCCCCCCCCCCCCGTCCTCTTCTGGCTGCCTCTGCCTCAATTTTATCCCACAACTTAGACATTCACATTATTCACACTCTCATTACACATACATATAGGATCTTGGGGGTGGGCACAATCACGGAGTCCAAAGTACCATCAGGGTGTACACCCCACCCCTGACGTCGTTGCCCACCTCTCAATTTTAAATACACTTAGTCATTGAGGGCTAGCAGGAGGGACTATGCGCTTACCTGCTGCTCCTTGGCAGGTAGCTCCATGCCCTCCTGGGTTTTAATTGCACCTTAGAACACATATGCATCAACACTACAATGAGCGGGTGGAGGGAGGTTTGGAGTCTTCTCCCACCCCCATTCTCTGCGGCCTGCTGGAGCGGGAGGGCTAGTAGGAGGAGTTGGCCGTCCGACTGCGGTCTGGGGTGTGGGGCCTCCCTGCTGCTGCGGAGTCGGGGTGGTCTGCCTCTCCCCACCGCAGGGAAAAGGGTAACACCACCTGGCTCTGGGTGCAATTCCCCCCTCCAGGGGCAAGGGTACCTAGACCCGGTTTGTAGAGTACGCTTGGGGAGTGTGATTGTGTGTACAGCGTCTCTTTATGTCTGTCTCCACGTTGGTTGAGTGTGGAGTGAGTGCATATGAGAGCATGAGGGTGGGAATGGATGTTTGTGTCTGTGTGTGCCTGTATGTCTGTGTCTATATGTCAGGTTGGGTATCAGACGCCACCTCTCTGGGGACACCTCAGGCCCTCCAAGGTTTGGAGGCCTATCTCCACCCACCACCACTTCCCCTGCCGGTGGCGGACTCCCTCAGGTGTCGGTGTGTTGGTGGTTCTTTGTGTCTGGGGGTGGGCGTCCGGGTACACACCGGCTCACTCCTTGGCGGCCGCTTGTCGGGGCCTGGGGCCTGGGGCTCGCTCGGGCCCCTTTGGAGGTGGGGTGCCCCCGGCCTCTCGGCCTGGGGCTCGGTCACTCAGGCACAGCTGGGGGCCGGCGGAGCTCACGGGCGCGTCACTGCAACTCCCCCTGACTTCTGCTCCGCGGCTGCTGGGCGAGCCCTCATCTGGGACTCTCCTCAGCTCTTACTGGGACAGTGGCGCGGCTGCCCCTCTGTTGGTCTTCCATGGTCTCTTGTGTTCTGGGGGCCTCTGGATGTCTGGAGTTTTGATCTCCTCCATACCCGCTTCACACCCTGGAGGACGGGGCTGTGGCCCCCCCACACTCCCTAGCAGATCATTACATGGAGAAACCTTTGGAATGCAAGCATGCTGATCCACACAGGTATGCACACATGGGTATTCACAGACGCGGACTAAAGCTTTCTTGGCTTTAAGACATGCATGCGCTCAAAGCACACTGTGCGCTGTCTATCTTGCGTGCTGCACAATATCGTTTATTATTTAGTAAATATTGATATCTATGACTAGCTAGTTTATTGTGATGGTGCTTTGTTTTTTCTATTATTATGTTGCTCTTTGTTGTTTGCTGTCTCCTCTGTTTGTTTTTTTTGTTTGGTTTTTTTTTTTCTCCATACAGGTGACCCAGGAGTTCTTTTTTTTTTTTTTTCTCTCTCTCTTCCCCCCCCTTCTCACCGTCTCTTCTCCCCTTTGGTTTTCTTTCTTTCTCTCCCCCTCTTTCTCTCATTCATTCCCCCTGTCCTATTTATTAAAAAAAAAAAAAAAAATGACAAAGGATGAACTGAAGCTCTGCCATCACGTAATGTCGCATACTGCTGTTTCTGATGTCATTTAAGAAAAAAAAAAAAAAAAAAAAAAAGAAAACATCACCATTTAGAGTGCCTAGCGTTCTGCTCTGATTCTGACTATTGTCAATTCATTTTCTATGGTTATTTGGACAAACCCAGCCAACACTTGACATAAAATTTGTATCTCAACAGACTTTTATCCATTACCAAGTTCTCAGGTTGTTGTGTTCTGTAGCTTTTGTGGTCTATGAACACGCTGCCAATGACAAACTAATGTACTGTGAATCAAAGCTGCACTAAAAACATGTTCAGTCCCTACTGAGGGAGAATCCATTTCTAGTCACATCAGTATTGTTAGCTCACTTGTCAATAGGTATTTTTTCCAAGTACATCTAAAGTTTTTATTTAGGCTTTTCAGAGTGTTTGCTAGTCAAGTAGCTAAATAGCAGCATAGTCTAGGGGGGATTGATTGGGATCCTGTCATAATAAACCTCTTCCTCTATGTCTGGTTCTAATGATGGCTTTACATAATGTACCTTAGGGCATTCAATAAGAAAACAAGATGAAGATAATATTTATCCTGAAATAGGGCAGTTATAATAAGCATTGATTAGAAAGGCATACTTCTTGTTTTATTCCATTTTTCTATACTATTCGTGGACGTTCATGTTATTTTGTGCCAGACATAGGTCCCTGACAGTGGTTTTGCGACCGTCTACCATGATTTATTTTCTTTTCATGAGGCAAATAATCTCTCTTTTTGCTTAGTTGCCAAGGCTTGGCTCAGACTCTTGGTCAGTCTGCCGCTCTCCATGTCTCTCTTACCTTCCCATACTCTATCTCGCTGCAGTGCCCACAAGCCCCAGAGCCAAACTCCACCCTGACTCACTCACACAGCATCCATTATGTATGGGCCAGAAATTGAAGAATAACAGGCTTGGGGCAAAGAAGTAAAACATAAATAAAATACAACAAATTTAGGGAGAGAATAAAGGAAATGGCAGTGGTTATATCTATATTTGTGTTTTGAATATGCATACCTTTTCAGCATTAGAAGACTGATATTAGCTAAAATATTGCTAAGATTATTCCACATTTTATGACTGCAAGCAGAATGTAACATGCAGTTAGGTGCATAAATATTTGGACAGACTTTTTTCCAATTTTGGTTCTCTACATTACCACAATAAATTTTAAATGAAACAACTCAGATGCAGCTGAAGTGCCGACTTTCAGGTTTAATTCAGTGGGCTGAACAAAAAGATTGCATTAAAATGTGAGAAACTAAAGCATTTTAACACATTCCCTTCATTTCACGGGCTCAAAAGTAATTGCACTAATTAAATAACTAAAAATAAAATGTTCATTTCTAATACTTAGTTGAAAACCCTTTCTAACAATGACAGCCTAAAGTCTTGAACTCATGGACATCACTAGATGCTAGATTCCCTCCTTTTTAATGCTCTGCCAGGCCTTTACTGCAGCGGTTTTCAGTTACTGTTTGTTTGTGGGCCTTTCCGTCTGAAGTTTAGTCTTCAACAGGTGAAATGCATGCTCAGTTGGGCCAATATCAGGTGACTGACTTGGCTATTCAAGAATATTCCACTTCTTTGCTTTAATAAACTCCTGGGTTCCTTTGACTGTATGTTTTGGCTCATTATCTATCTGTATTATGAAACTCAGCCCAATCAATTTGACTGCATTTAGCTGGATTTGAGCAGACAGTGTGTCTCTGAACATCTCAGAATTCATTCGGGTGCTTCTGTCCTGTGTCACACCATCAGTAAACACTAGTGTCCCAGTGCCACTAGCAGCCATGCACGCCCAAGCCATCACACTGCCTCCACTATGTTTTACAGACGATGTGGCATGCTTTGGATCGTGAGCTGTTCCACGCCTTCTCCATACTTTCTTTTTACAATCATTCTGGCAAAGTTTAGCAAACTCCAATCTAGTCTTTCTATTCTTGAGGCTTATTAGTAGCTTGCACCTTGCAATGAATCCTCTGTATTTACATTTATGCAGTCTCTTCTTTATGGTAAACTTGTATATGCCTATCTCCTGAAGAGTGTTGTTTACTTGGTTGGCTGTTGTGAAGGGGTTTCTCATCACTATGGAAATGATTCTGTGATCATCCACCACTGTTGTCTTCCGTGGACGTCCAGGTCTTTTTGCATTGCTGAGTTCACCAGTGCTTTCTTTCTTTCTCAGGATGCACCAAAGTGTAGATTTCTCAGATTTTTTTTTCTGTTTTGACAGCTTAAGGATGACTTGTTTCACATGTACGGAAAGTACTTTTGATCACATGTTGGCAGTTCACAACAAAATCCTCCAAATGCAAGCAAAGAACCAAAACTTGTGTCAGTGTCCAAATATACAGTACATGGACCTAACTGTAGATACAGTGGATTTCAAATATTCAAAATAAAAGATGGCTCACTATCTCTAAGAGGAATAGCTCCAAGCAAAAGACACTCCCAAACTTTTACATTGTTGATCAGCATCCTGTCAGCAGTGTAACCCATGCATGATGGATCCGTGCTGCTTTCTATTATATGATTAGTGACAAGGTTAAGTGTTCTGTTAATAATAACAGGCCTGGAGCAAAGAAGCAAAAACCTAAATAAAATACAACAAATTAAGTTACTGATATATCTGTTATTGTTATAGTTACATTTATCTCTTTGCTATATGGGGTGGATTTGCATTGAGATTGTGCAGACGTGTGGTCACTAACCCCGTAACATCAACTTATCAGTCATTTGAATAGAGCCCAAGTGAATACGGCCCCAATCACACAGGCCTAGAGACCGGTCAGTGACCCCTTGGCAACCAGATGTCACTAGGGAAAAATGTGTATTCCCCAGCTAGTTGGCAAAAACCTGCTTGTGATTGCTTGGCCACTAGCATATTGTTGCACTTGTTTGCATCAGAACAACAAGTAGGAAAAGTGCAACACAAACCGCAAACAGGGACCATTTGCCTTCAAAGTAAAAGCCACCTACAGGAACACTGCCATCTAGACATATTTCCCTAGCATCCACTGACTGAATTACATTCAATATGTCAGCCAAATCCTGAGCATTGTACGCATAATATCACATGACTGTACACACAATACTGGTTAATCTCTTGAGCCAAGTGCAAAAATGATGGCTGCAGTAATAAAATGCTGTAATTAATATAAAATAAAAATTCATAGCAGTTCATATTTACAAGCAAACTTCATCTCCACATCACTGCAACTTTATCTGCTGGTGACATCAAGCACTCAAGGTTGGTGATACTTTTCGTGGAATCCTCACCAAAACCACCACACACCTAATAATACTGCTAATAATAAGGGAAATCAGAAATATGATTAATGCCTAAATAACTGAAAGTAGGAATAGCATTTAGGTTAATATATCACGTATGCTGGGAATTTGTAGCAGCATGTTGTTGTTTGGTCCATATTACTGACTGTAATAATCATTCTTCTTACTGTGAGCACATTATTGAAATGTTTTGAGTTTTTATGTTTTGTTTTGTTTTGTGGTTCATCTTGGCCCTGACCTGCTTTCCTGCTACAAGAATCTCAGCCACGCCACTTCTCATTTGGCTCTCATTTTATGCAGACATCCCACAACCACATGACCCTTTTAACCACAACAAGAGACGAGGCTTAAATTGGCTATAAGACGTGGAATCAAAAGTGTCCTCATTTGGTTGGAAAATGAAAAGGCTGTGCATATTCATGCACATCGTAAATTTGAATTAATTTACAATGCAAATTATAAACAAGCACGACTTTATTTGGACGAATGCTCATTGAATGAGAGAAATCTATAACTATCCTCTATGGCAAGCTGAAATGCTTTTTCTCTAAAACACATTAACTGAGCTCTCTGACTGAAGTAAGGAGTTCTTTTGTCAAAAAAAAGAAGAAAAATCCTGTACAAAGAAATGGATTTTGTGTCTCTTCCTCTTCTCATCCCCACAAAGATTAGGTTATAAGGTTTCTTCTCTTCCATCTCCTATCAGACAAAGATACCGACTACAAGGTTTTCTTCTCATCAAGAAAAAAATCCCCAATACATTTGCTTATGTACTCCAACAATTTAGGCATGTCTTTTTCTGGGAAATAGAAATGCCATTTCCTTTTCGCATGGCAACTGTTAGAAGGCACGCAGGTAGTCAAGCATGTGAGATAATGACTGCAATCGTGCAAAAACACACACACATTTACCTGCTATCGTTTGCCATTATTGGAAAAAAACTGAATGGTATATTAAGTCATTTACCTCTGCTTCATATCAGTAAAAGCATTCAGGTGTGGTTTATGATTCCACCTACGCTATCTGTTCCCTAACAGCACAAACTGACCTTAAAGGACAACAGCTAACCGGTCATGTGTTGGTGTTCTGATGTCTCTTTCACTAAATTTGCAAACTCAGATGTCATGTAGGGCCACTGCTAATCAGTTTGAAAAAAAAAACAACCAAAAGAAAACAACTCGTAATACATTCTCTTTTGCATGTTGGAGAACAATACAAAAGGATGAACACGTCAAATAAATGAGAAGCAAAAGGATTAAATTACTGCTACTAAATAAGTCACTTAGTGTTTCGCACTACCTGCCTTCCTCTGCTGCCACATGCTCTGTCAGCAGATTAGCCACTTAAAATGCATTGGGCTTTCTTTCCGAAAGACCGACTGTTTGTAACAAATAAACCACATTAGCTATTTATTGCAGGTTCTACAGTATGGATGAGGAAGAGGACAGTTAGATTGTTACACAGCCTTTTTCTCTAAATTTGTTTGTATACGTGAACTCTGAACATTTACTGACAAGAGAGCGTCTGTGTCACTGCCGTCTCACTGCTGGTAATATCCAAGCTCATGCGCTTGCGATCATACATTACACCAATGGCAATGTCAGTTTAATGTATGATCTGACCTGATTTAGATGTTTGTGTTCTCACATGCAGCAAAAGCTGGAGAAGTTAAGAGCTATAGTGAAATGTGTGAAAGTGTCGTCTTAAGAGAGTCTTATTGCATCTTTGTTCCATCTACCGCAGATGAGCACAGTCTGGATGCATTGTGAGAATTCATACAAAGATTTTTTTTTAACTAACTTGAATAGAAATTGGCAAAAGAAGGTTAAAAAAATTCAATACTTGAGAGCACTGGGGACTAAGACTTGTATAATTAATGTCCTTGCATATGGTGTCTTGCCAGCAATAGATCTCCTTTAATAGGCACACATTGTGAAATATATAATGGAAGGTGGTTTAGCACAGTCTCCCAGTCTGCCACTCTCACAGTCAAAAGATTGGTAGAATAAAATTACATTAGCATATTTAAACTATCCGTGCTTAGGAAATAAAGGTGTCATAAAACATTTATAACCACACCAAGTATATATATATGTAACACCTTACAATTCTAGAGCAGAGAGGGTTCACTTCCAAAGGGCATTCTGATTACTCTCATCCCTTTTTTAAGACAAACAGCATGCAGGCAAGAGCCAAATAGAAAATGCTTTGTATATACTGTGATATAATGCATAACAGTCTCAATATTCCCTTGTATTATTGTTCTTCAACACTCTTAAATAAAAGGATAAAAAAAATCTACGTTTATGTGTCTCGCTGCTATAAAAAATATTTTAGCATGGATAAAATTATGCAGGTTGCACCATTGCTGAAAGTTTTCAAAACATAAACTTGTCCTCATAAAAAGTAAGTTTATTTCTTTTTTGATCTGGCTAGCAGGGGCTGGCATTTAGAGTAAAACACACAACAAAGCTGGGGTATTTTTTACTGCCTGGATACATTTTGATTGACATATGAGTGTGCAGTCTACATCCCTCCCTGATGATGACTGGTTTAAAAAAAAAACAAAACAAGACAGCTGAAACAGAAGTCCACTGACCAATGGGTGACTATGTTCAGTAGTAATTTTAATCTATCTAGGCGTATCTAGTCTGGGGTAGCTGTGCTGGCTGATAAGCTGACCAACTGGAAACAGGAGGCACCGGAGGCCCTGAGGTAGGTGGAGAAGGTGAAGACAGCATCAGAAAAGTCAAAGTGATGCTGCCAAGGGCTGAGGCCTCAGGAGCAGCACTACATCTTATCTCCTGCTGCCTCTCAGTAGACCTGCAGCCCTGATTCGGATGCAGGTCGTTTAGAGCAAGGAGGGCGGCTCTCAATCAAAGCAACTGGACTCTCTGAATCCTCGGAGATGCTGCTTTATATGAGGAGAAATGTCAGCAATGGTACCATTGCTCAAAAGTTTACAACCTGACAAAATTCTAGTATTTTTTTTACTGTTTCAGAGAGTTTTCTGTATCTGTCTGCCAAGACAAACAGGTAAAATAGGCAAAGTGGGACTAGAGAGACTAATTTATTTGAATTTCACATTCTTTGTGGCACAAATTAGAATTTGTTAGCTCTGTGTGACATGCATGATAAACTTCTTAGACGTACCTGGCTGCTGACACTAAGGGAGACAGATGACATGTAGTTACAGTAAGAAACTTTGCTAAAACTTATGTGGTGGAACAACAAAGTGCCGCAGGTTTCCTAAGATTCAAAGACTAAAATAGCAAATAAACCCTGAACAGGTAAACAAATGAACCAAACTAGGGAAGCCGATCACTCGATCATTTTACATTACCGGAGGGAAGACACAGACAAAAGAAACGCGGGATAATATGGCATAGGTGTGTTCGATCACACAGTTAAAAGAGTGGGCAAAGGAAAAAGAAAGGAAAGAAAAACACAGAAGGAGATGTGGAAACTACAACAGAACAGGAAGTGACTAAAAGTAAGGCAGAAAAACAACAAAGACAGAAAGTGCACAAACAAGAAGACACTCAGAAACACGAGAGGAAACAAAATAAAACTAAGGTGACATTGTGGTGGACTTCCAAACAGCTTCAGCGGCAGTGTGCGTTCTGAAAGGAGTGTGAGCAGTGGAACGACGTGCCCAGCACTATTGTGAAATGGTAGTTGGTAGGTGTTCCAGACCATTGTCTACATTTTGTTGCTGTGAACTGAAACCAGGGGGGCAGTGTCTAAACTAAGCGGAACATTCAACAACTGGGCCTATTCTACTTGTGTTTGCGCTGTTGTTGGTTGTCGAGCTTAGCTAGTTGCAACTTTAATATACAAAGAACTTTACAGAAAATTAACCCAAACATTTCTAACTTTAACTTCATTGCAGGTATTGTCTGTGCTTCTCATAGGTACTTTTGATTATCTTTGATGGGTACATTTGCATTGTTTCCTGTCATTTCACACTCCTCTTCCTTTTAAAGCCAAATTTTGAACCAGCAGTCAGATTCAACCCATGCTCTTATTGTCTCTTTGAAAAACTGCAAAGAATGTGTGTCCCTGTAGCCTTTGGGTCACAATCTCCCCGTCCTTGTTGCCCAGTCTCACAGAAACCGCCATCAACACATGACCATAAATCCTTCATTAAAGGAGCTCAGCTTCTTCCCAAAGCACTTTTTTCAGCATCACCCTGGACCCTTACCACCACCGGTGAATGGTATGCTGAGCGTATTCCCCAATCTGCATGTGCACACAAGAAGCTTTAAAACTGTTAAAGACAGTGCATTTGTGCTGCTTATTCGATATTGCTGTGAACACCACTGCTTTAAGCCACCTGGGCAAACAGGTTATTGCCATATCAATCATTTACACCGGCATCCAACAGTCGAGACCACAGACAATATTGACCAACAGACTGACAGAGATTAATGCTGCTGCACATAAACAGACCTATTCACCGCCTCTTCTACCTATCCCCTTCACCAGACACCATCTATTCTCTTCTCTTCTCTCAGTTATCTGTTTTCTCCTGTACTCTTTAAGTCATCTATTTTCTATTGTGTTATTTGTCATTCTCCACTTTCTGTTCTTTTATTTTGTTATCTTTTTGCTTTGCTTTTCTTTCCTCCAGCAAGAATAAGAACAAATCCCAGTCTGCTAGCTGTGACTTAAGTTTGACTCTTTAAGCTGTAGAAAATTGGATTATATTAGGCATTAACCAATATATGAATAGAAAAAAAAATAATGACTGTAATGTCTAGTAATTTACTTGAAACCAGCTCATTTGGCTGAAAATACCTCCGAATTAAAAAGTGCATAGCTGATTGACATAATAATCCAAAGATATTATGAATACACAGAGGTATACTGTCCATTAGAAACAAATGTACAGAACCAAACATTGAGAGAGAACTGTTCGGTGCTATGGATAAAATAAGTATGAGTGCTGCAACAATTTATGACACTAGCATGATGATTCAGACAAGATAAAGCATAAATCATCTCATGAACAAGTTAGGCCTTTGCAAAAACTTTAATAAATCAGTCATTTACGCGAATGTGTTCCTGTGTGTATGTGCTTTTCAAACTACCTTGTGTTGTCGTTGGGGGGGCATGCACAAATCTCTGCATAAACTAGGTCTACAAGCACTGCAGCCACAAATCCATGATTAATCCCCGATTAATTTCAGCAACAATTTCAGATCATAAATGCACAAAAATGTTGAAACCTTGGTTGTCTTAGAGAATATAAACACATGCTTTAACATCATGTCTTTTATCCTGTCCTCCTTCTTTCACCCCAACCGGTCGCGGCAGACGGCCGCCCCTCTCTGAGCCTGGTTCTGCCGGAGGTTTCTTCCTGTTAAAAGGGAGTTTTTCCTTCCTGCTGTCGCCAAAGTGCTTGCTCATAGGGAATCATGTGATTGTTGGGTTTTTCTCTGTGTATATTATTGTAGGGTCCACCTTACAATATAAAGCTACAATATACTTGAGGCGACTGTTGTTGTGATTTGGCGCTATACAAATAAAATTGAATTGAATTGAATTATTCTAATATGCATAATGATCAGAAATTTTTTGCACAGTTGTCCAAAACAACATTCAAAAATGCTTGAATTCCATCAATTTCTGGCCATTGTCCCACAGATGCTGATTCTTACATCCATAAAGTCTCATCTTGTTCTATACCTGTCTTGTTCAGAACCTTTGTTCCCCAATTTTTTTCATATATACTATGCTGTCAAGTTTTAAATGAGTGTATCTAATATTCTGTATCTATATTATTTCTGTCTATGCCTCGATTCTTTTTTCTTTCTGTCCTTTAACCAAGGAAACACATTTTCATTTCCTGGTTTCCTCTTTGGAAACTATAGTTTTGGTTTTTCCATTTGGAAATTCTCCTCCATTATTGCTTTAGTGCTGTAGTCTCTGCTACACCAGGAGGTTCATATGTTTCCCTGCATAGGGAAATTGGGGCATGTGAACATGTAAACTGCAGATAGGGTCTGTTGATCTCTGTTACACTAATGGACACACTGGACGAACAAAATTTGCCCTGCACACATTTTATGAATCAATATTCTTGGACTTATTTTATATACATGATAAGAAAATGTCTATTAATGTACTCATATAAGGCTCCGTGAGAGGGTAAGGCACCTATTTCAAATACCGTAGGTTATACTGGACGTGACTGAGAAAGTTAGACATCTCCCCGCAAATGACTGATGAACACATATTCACTTTAGATTTTTTTTAGCCAGAAAACCATGATGCCTGTTTTGCGAGCACATTAACCCCACACAACCTCATGAGACCTTTTTCTGAGTTCAACATTTACTTTAAAATGCCATCTCCAAAGATGGAAAACAGCTTATCAGCTTGTAAGTCATGTGTGAGGCATTTGAACTGTTCTAACCTGCAAGAAAGTTTAGGGAAGAGCAAGTCATGACATCCAAAGCAATTCTGTTTGTGCAGTAATGCGCACAGCTTCCTGGCTCAGTTATATTAGATGTTCCAAAGATGACTTGTAAAGCCTCCCCCACACACACACACATCCTTATTTGCTTTTTTTTCATATACAAATAAATCCATATAATACATTGTATATCTGCATAGCATCCACATAATTACACTTAATTTGCCTCCACATTTTAAATTTAATTAAAGCTGGCTCCGGTTTTAATTTGTGTAGCTTAGCTGTATTGCACGCCAGGCTAATATGTCCTAAGATTTTTGGATGATTCACATGATGAGATGTTTTTCCATCTTTCGCAAACCTGAGGTAGAATCACATGCAGTCATCTAAACAGGATATTTTTGCCGCACGTGAAAATCACAACTTATTTTTATGCTTCAAGTCTATTCTCCTCAGTTTTACACACGTACCTATGCTGACTGTAGATAGGACTCCAAGCATTGTCAAAATGCAGGGGTCATACACTCAGTGCTGCACTTGAAAGCATCTTACGTGCACACAAACTAAAGGTGATTTTATTTTTTCTTCCAGTACAGAGAGAAAGAAGGAGATGTTTTAATGATAACTTCATCCCCCTGTGGCTGAAGAGCCAGATGAGTAAATCAAGTGAAACCAAGTGTTAAATGCATGAGAGTAGAGCTGATATATTATTGATGATCCGTAGCATTGCATGACCAACCACACACACACACACACACACACACACACACACACACACACAAACACAGATATGCATGCACATGCACTTACAAACCATAAATGCAAGCTCAAGCACAAATACACAGACACTGCACATATAAAGCATCCATTATTCAGCTTACTGTATATGCATCAGCATGGAAAATTTAAGTTCTGGGCATGAACTGTACACTGGCAACAAAAACAATTTGCACATTTAAGGCACCTTTGAAAATGTCTGAATCCAGTTACAGTACATTTGATAGTAAATGATATTTATCTTAAAGAAAGATCACAAATGTCAAACAAACAAAGATATTTGGAAGTTATGAGTCATCCATTTCATTGACTTCAATAACTGTTATATTGATTTTCCTTAGGTTTACATCTAAGATTGTTCAGTCAATTTTAGAGCCAGTCATTTTAATCCAATCCGACTTTATTTATAGAGGACATAAAAAAACAACATAAAGTGCTTTTCAAAATACAAAAACATACAAAGAAGGAAAAACAAATAACATTTTTAAAAAAAATCAATAAACTACTCTACTGTAAGAAAAATTAGGCATACACCAACCAACCTACTCCCATTTCCAACACAATACTGATATCTTGGGTCAGGGTAGCTTTCAATACTATTGTTAAATAAGTAGTCTGCATTTCTTTAAAAAACAAGGGAAAGAAAGAAAGAAGAAAACTGAGCTGTATTTCCCACTTTGAAAAAGTGATGCATCCCTTTATTTGGAATGCAAATGAAATTTTAAAAAGTATTGTCACAATTCATCTGATTAATTTGCACTAGTTTAATTTCAGCTCAAAGTGAGAGTCATTACTCATTAGGTTACTTCATACTGCCGTCATTTACAGTTGCTGTCTCTTTCTCCTTTTCCGGCATTTCTTCACACACACAGCTGAAGTAAAACAATTTCAAACGAGCTGATGACAACGTGTGTTAACCTAAGTGTAATAAAAGCTTCCCAACTAGTGGCAACTCAACTCCTCTACAACTTTCAGTTCCCTCAGAGCAGTCTGGTTAGTGTTCTCTCCTGGCTGTCTCCACACGAACCATCAGGTCCATGTAGAAAGTCTCATCCAACGCTTTTGTCATTCACGGGGATATGTTCAAACTTCCTTTAGTGACAACCTAATTAATCAAAGTCCACAAACAGAGCTAAGAGGAGTCGTGGTGGCATAAGAAGCTCTACCAGGAGAATATCGTGATTTCCTCTATTTGGAAGCTGCTGGATTTCACTTCCAGCACATCCAGCAAATCGACTTGTTTTAGGGCAATATCGTGGTTTGAATTGAACTACACAATTTTAAGACTGCACAATGATAAATAATACTTGAGAGTACCCACTCCAGCTCAAAGACGACGCTCATGGGAGTAAGGATTACTCTTCCTGAGTAAGAATCCAAATTTGATGATATGAGAGAAAGACAAGGACTGAACAGCATTGTTGAGGAGTACTCTCCTGCTGGTGACCAGGTTAGGAAGCTTTTGGAGAGGCTCAAGAAAAGACAAAGAAAGTGGTGTCAAAGACCCTACAGTAATACAGAGAAAACTCCAACAATCACACAGCCTCTTATGAGCCACCCCATGCGACAATGGGAAAAAGGTACATTTTAAAAGGGGAAAACCTGCGGCAGAACCAGGCTCAGGGAGGAGCAGCAATCTGTCGGAACCAGTGTTAGGCGAGGAGAGAGAGGCATGTTAGCTATTCTGAGTCACCTTCACAATACATGCCTCAAATAGGAGTAGACAGTGATGCTTTCTGTTTTTTCTGTTCCCAAAATGCCATCCTCATCTTCTTCTGAACAGAGGCTGTATAAATAAAATAAAACTGAATTGAATTAAAGTGATTAAATTGCTGCAGAAAGCTCACTCTGCTCTGGATGTAACTGGTTGCATTACATTCTTTAATTTGTCCAGCACAGACAGAAGCCAAAAGGGACGCAAGCAGACGTGCCCACCATCTCCTAAATCACTGCCTGCAGTTTGTCCTAGTGGGCAGTGGTCTATCTGATATAGTTGTGACTTGTACAGGAGATTTCAAGTGAACTGTTTTGTCTCTAAACCTATGAAGCTCTCACACAATCAGTATAAGTCTATCAATAATCTACAGTGGAATATGTGGTGGGTCACAGGATTTCCATGTTTTTGTTTACATTGCAGCAATGGATGACTTTCATTGACTTGAATGCTGATTTTTAGTCAAGATGCCTTTGAATTTTGTGTGATAGCACTGAAAATATCCAGTAATTTCTCATTAAACCTCCTTTCACCTCCACTGAGTGACTTCTTCTTAATTGGAATGTGAAATTAACATATTGTCATGAAATAGCTGAAGGGATTCAAAAAAAAAAGAGAAGAGAAACAGTGATACGAATGACGCATACTGCCATCAATCAATGGGCAGCGTAATGACAGAACAGAAGCATGCTCAGGGTTATTTTTAACCTCTATTTATATTGCTTTTAGTGCCTTGTTATTTCAGAGCTAAACTCTGCTACAACCTAGCATCATTACACAGATTCTCAGCTGGGAGCACAACAACAATCTTTGACTCAACATTAATTCACAAGAATTAAAGTTGTGTTTACGTGTCAGACTAAAGGGCAAATTCATCACAATAAAAGGAATGAAAGGCACAGTAGCATTTGCCCTCTCTATACACTTGGGTATCTCTCAGTGCCAACACTCGGTGCTAGCTGGACAACCCTCTCTATAACCAACCCTTTCTCTCATGTTGTGATGTTGTGGTGTAATAAGACAGGACCTGTAACTATTTGGAAGCAACATTATCATTCACCAGCAGCATTTTCCCCTCAGTCATTCAAATGTCGTAAACTAACATACCATTTTTTTGCTCTCTGGACTTGAAGATAATCCTCCTACAGTGTCGTAGATCAGATAGCTAATTATGTTAAATTATTTTGAGGTCATATTTTTTATGAAGCTTTGGAAATTTACTTGTATTTTGTTGCTTTTCCTTTTGAATACCACAAAAGAAACCAGGGAAAAAAATGTTGAGAGGTGCATCCGTTGGTATAAATATCTTCAAGGCTGCTAATGTTACCAAAACAGATTCATATTCTTCTACTTGCAATCGTCCCCACTCCCCCATCCCACAATACCCTGTGCTATACACACTCGACACACACTGTCTCTCCTTCAAACACACATACACACACAAACAGGTAGAAAGGTGAGGAAAAAGAAAAAGGAAGCTGCGAAGAAGAAAAGCGTTCAGTGATAACAAATTAGTGGAGTTTGCTCTGTGGCAGAACACTGGTTCCCTCTGATTATCTCTAATTAACCTCTGTGGAATTGAAGCACCAAGCACAGAGGGATTAGCACACAGAGGCACGTATGATCTTTGGGGGGTACTGAATGCATGTGTGTGAACCTAAGCATGGGGAGGAAAAAAAGAGAACGATATACAGAAAGAGGCAGAGAGGGAGAAGGAGAGAAAGACAGACAGAGAGAGTCTGTGGGCTCAGACAAAAGTTACCTTTCTTTAAGTGACACACTCCGAAGTCCAGACTTTACCTGATTCAGGTAAATCTCTGAGATTTCTTCCCTTTCTCACCCACACTGCACACCCACACACATCTGCCCCATCAATGACATGAGTTATGTTTTTCCTGGGAGCCATCGCTCTATACGAGTTCTTCAAAAATATCTGATATAACTGAAATACACTTTTTTGTTTTGTTACTTTGTTAACTTTGTTACTTATTAGTACACTGCATTCAGCACTTTTGTTTATTGCCTTCATATATGATGTGGACATCTGCAAAGGAGGGTTAGTGGATAAACTGGACGACGGATGTAAAAGATGGAGCTGGCAAGGAGCAGGAAAAGAAAAATGGTAAATGGTAAATGGCCTGTATTTATATAGCGCTTTACTAGTCCCTAAGGACCCCAAAGCGCTTTACATATCCAGTCATCCACCCATTCACACACACATTCACACACACACTGAAAAGAAGAAGAACTCAGAGGAGATTTATTGATGTAGTGAAGGAGGACATGAGGAGGGTTGGTGTGACAGAGGAGGGTGCTAGGGATAGGATGACATGAAGGCAAATGATCTGCTGTGGTGACCCCTGGAGAGAGCGGCCGAAAAATGAAAAAAAAAAAAGCTGCATTTCCCGAAGACTGTCCCCAGCCTAGTCATGACTTCAGTCCTAATTCTAACCTCAAGCTTAACCTAAAATGAACACTTAGATGACAGCATGCCTGACACTTGTCCACACTGTGTACCTCAGTTCAACATGTTGTCTCCAATTTGCAAGTGAGAGCCAAAAGTTCACAATGTGTGAACATTCACTTTGTGTCCCAACAATTTCATGTAGACACACTGATGTATATAAACATAACACAAAAAGTGAGGAAATATGTGTTTGGTCAATTATTTCTTGGTGATAATGACGTTATTACCAAGAAATAATCGACCAATGAATCTCATGCCATTGGAAATCCTGTTTAGTTCCCCTTAAATGGTCCACATTTGCTGCTTCAAGAATGGGATGTCATCCCACAGCAGTATCATCCCACAGCATGAGGAGGAGGTGCTAGGTTGTTCTATGGTTCTTCCACGTGCTACTCGGGCCACTGTTTGTTAAATGTATTAAATTACCAATATGTCTTGCTTCTTCAGACTCCAATCATTCAATCCATTAAATGACACCAAGCAACCCACATACTCAACTCTGCTGCTCAACCCACAAATGTGTTTTACTTACAAATGTGGCATAAATGGTGCCACAAACAGGCTTTCCAACGTTTAAGATTTATTGCCAAGAAACAGTATCACAACAAAGAAATAATTAACCAAATACAAAATTCCTTACTTTTTGTGCTAAGTTTATATATGAAGTGTGAAACGGAGCAAGAAAGAGAGGAAGAGAAATAGGCTTTAGCTAAAGAGAAAAGACTTGCCACTTCACTAAAGCATTAACATTCTCATAACTAAAAAATGTCTCTAATTAATAAATGCTTCAGGTGCCAAGGCAATTAGTGCCAAGGCAATTCACATGTAAAATTAAAGCGAGGTTGAGTGAGTCAAAACTAAGTTAATGTCTAAGGGCCACACACATTTAATGCGTTAAATATTATCAGCTTTTCGGTGTGGCATAAATTCTGATTTCCAAGGAAGATTAGAATTTAAATAATGTGTTCAATAGCATGGCATGAAAAAAAGAACGATACTTCATCTCCGGATGGTGCTTTTAGAGCTCTGAATGGCCTGCCCTGATTTCACTCAGGAACAATCTATTATCTCACAAAGATACAGTCCTGGTCTCGCTAATGGTGCCAATTGATGCACAAAACTCTGCTGGGTTCAGTTTTGTGATGTCATGTCAGTGTCACACAGCACAGCGAGCTTAACGTTTTTTGACTATGTGACAAATCCATTGAAAGACTGTATTTCAGCATAAAAAGATTTGTACATTTGTACAAGCTAGGTTAGAGGTTTGAGGGTATTTACAGCTACATTTTACAATTATGCTATTTTTTCTCATTTGACCTCACAGATTTTTCTCATAAATTCAACAAAGCAGTAGAATTAACCTGCAAAAGGCTTTAACTCCCCATAAAACCTCATTTCATTTGTCAAAATTGATATTTAATTCCACTGAATAAGTCAGTGCCACAAAAAATGGCAACTTCTTTTAATTTAAGTAAACCTAGAAAGTGAAAATGTTTCGTTATTGTGTCAGAATAGCAGCGGACTCTTGTGCGTTCTTGTTCTACTTCTTTTCACCAACATGGCATGCCCACTAACAACACCCATTTATTTCCAGGGTTAACTGACCTGTATTGTCTGTGAAACTTTTCAGATACTGATTCCAAATGTACATAAATTTCTGTTCTCCCACATGAAGAAAAATCAACACCAAAGCGCATTAATGTAGACGCAAACCAGTTAGTAAAATTAACAAAATATGGTGTGAATCATGGTGGTGCATCAATTCTTTGAATACATTTTTTATATTATGTTGTCTTTCTCTTGCACACCACACATATTTCTCCTTGGACTGACCGTTTTCTCCATAAAACATTTATCCCAGCAGGTTTTTCCAGGTTCACAAATTGCTGTAACTCTTCCAGTTCTATAAATATGTTGCATTACTCATACTTATGACTTACACCGGTGGGCTCAGCAGATTTCGACAAGTAGAAAATCTATTATGTAAGTGATGACTTACACAATGAAATGGTGCTAAGATGTTTTGGAAGTTACAGATAAACTGATATAACCTATTCTAACCACAAAAGAAAAATAACAAATGTATTTTATTAGAGGTTGACAATTATGCTGCTATTTACCCAAAAGTCCTAAAACATTTAAAATGCTCCCAAAGAAAGTAACAATGCACATGTTGTGAACTGGTGTGCACAAGTCAGAAACACTTTTGAAGTAAGGACAAATTATGAAAACCTGTGTGTCTGTGATGTCACGATCAGGCACGTTTTCTTCGGTCCTTCACTGTATTTCAGAAACAGAACATTTAGTCTGCTTGGAATATTTTTTGATTCTCTTTGTTGACTTGTTGTCTGACTTCCTGTTCTATTCATGTGGTCCTTGCAGCATGATGTGAAAAAAAATACTCGTCACAGTTTTTACTGCCGTGGATGCGAGAGATGCTTCGGTACCCACTATGACGTGTCTGCTGCTGTCTGCAGTGTAAACAACTCTAGCGGTGTGACGCAGTAGCAATTGTTGTATTAACGTTTGACAATTTAGCCCAAGTAACTTACAGATGCATTGTTTATCATCTTCTTCTGACTGTTTCAGCTGCAATCCTATCTCTTTAAGAACATTTATATATGGCTAATGTGTTGTCTCAATTATTGTATGGCATTTTAATATTATCAGGAAGCAGCACAAAAAATGTTGGCCTTTGCCAGTGAAATACAGGTTAGCAACATGAGAGGGGTCAAAGCTAAGGCAACAAAAGCACTTTGATTAGTGGTTTTTGGTCACTGTCACAGTTAAGAATCAAGTTGGGTCTCATGCTTTGACTAGGGATGGGAATTCCAGTAGTTCAGTTCCTTGGAATTGTTAGTCTGCTTGCCCGACGATTCCACTCATCAGTTCCACTGATGTCAGGACACACTTGCATGTCCTGGTCTATATTTTGGTTCAGAACGTATCCAACATGGTGTAGAGGCAGAAGTTCTCTAAAACATGGTTGTATTTCACAAGAAAAGATGAAGCACATGCAGAGCTGTCATCTTAAAAAGGGGGTGAAATAAGCCGATCGATAAGAGAATCAATAAGGAATCAAATGATATTGATACAGATAAATTATAGTGATACTGGAATTGGAATCGCAATCCCTAAATTCTTGTATATTCCCATCTCAAGCTTTGACTTCTTGAAAAATCATGACTTTTTCCTCACGTTGACCATGGGCCGTTGCTCCCTAAACAAGCAAGCACAAACTACATATATACAGACCATCTTTAGTAACCAAACCTACTCATTTACAGAAAAGTCAAAACAAAAGCTTTTATGACAAAACTGCAGAAGAGAAAGATGTGCCTCCCCTACTGCTCAGTTAAAGTTCAAAACAGGTGCTTAGGTGTATGACAGACTGGTGCTGCAAAACTAGCTCACCAACTGATCACTGTGTCGCACTATTACGATGCATGCATCCTCACATGTGTAGTAATTGGCAGTCAACATGATAAGTAGGGTGGAACAAAAAAAATGGACCGAAAAAAAGATGATCATGGTGAGCTGTGCAATTAGAAAAAAAAGATCAGATTGGTAAATACAGTTGAGGCATAGAAGGGGGCTTTTAATTGGCTATTATAGCAATGATGCAGTGGGAGGTAGTTAGTCCAAATGAGCGTTTTCTTTTTCTTGTCAGTAACCCAAGAGTGTTTTCAAACATCAGCTCATGAAATCCTAAAGTAGGTGTTTTATGACAACTTTCTGTAATTGTACCATATCTAAGACTCTAAGATATAAAAGTATTCGGAAGAGTTATTGATTATTTGAAGTCACACATTTATACACTTCATTATCAGATGAAATGAGTGAACTGCAATTACAAGACAGGTTGGTGTGAGAGAAGGAGGTCCGGGCTGCAAAAAATTGAGCAAGACAGACATTCTACTTCTATCTCCTCGACAACACTAATTATACTGACCCCCAGCATGCACTCGCACACACACACACACACACACACACACACACACACACACACACACACACACACACACACACACACACACACACACACACACACACACACACACATAAATACAAGTCTGTGTTTGCCAGATTCCCAGTGCAGAGCATGGTGTGTTTGAACAAGGCAGCCTGTTAAAGTGTCTGATTAGACCCCTGTTTGAACAGAAAAAGACAACGACCTATCAGCACACAGCAGGGACCAGCCAATCATTGCAGTGGCTCATCTGCTGTGGGCCACTGCATCTATCTGGCTCGCACAAAGACGAACAGAAAGAGACTCTGGCTGACACAATGAGAAAGACATCTAGACAGACACACCCACATACCCAGCAGGATGCTGAACGTAATACATTTAGTTGTTCTCACATGGGTACACAAAGAAGCCCCTAAATTACACTGATTCGATTGACAATGACCTTCTCTCTATGTAGCAGGTGCGGGTCATGATAGCAAACAGCCGGCAGGCAAGAAAGTCTCACAATCTTATTCTTTGATAGGAATAAGATACTCCTGTTCATCCCCGACGAATTGTTTTCTTTTTTTCCCTAATCCCACTGAAACAATATAGGGTAGAAAATCAAACTTGTAAAATAAACCAGAATTTGCTTTCAGTATTTGTCCTTACAGAGCTAAAATAATCATTATCATTTAAAACGGTTGTCAAAAAACTAAGAGCTTGGCCTCTGTCCCAGACCCATATGTTTGTCATCGTGGAGGTAGCAGCAAGAACAGATGAGGCAGTGGCTGTGCCAGTAAAGATGTGACTTACAAATTAATCAACATTCAACTTATATTGAGGACACTGACACAGTTTCTCATTGTCGGGTTGTCTATTTCTACCTACACTAGATCTGGATTACATAAGTACTCAAAATAAGACAATGACATTCATCCGTGTTTGACTATGCCCACTTTCCCCCCTCTGTTTGTCTAAAAATCCATAAAAAGACCGTAAAGAGACAAATCCTGCTTTAGCTGCAGTGACAGCATGAAGAACGCTGTTGTTCTTTTCCTCAGGTTGATTTCTGAACAAGCAATTGTGGCATTATGTTTCCTAAAAAAGAAAAAATGCTCATACACATTTGGTAGTTTTTCAGAGATTGATCTTAGGGGACAGGGTTGGACATGCAGTGACATGATGCATTGCAAAAGACTTGTTTCCTGAGGCTGCTTGATGTATACGGTTTCTAAATAGTTCCCTGTTGTATGCATAAGCACTTGCAGTAAGAGCCTAGATGTGGGGGTTGGAAAGAGTTCTCCCTGTCTGCCTCTGCTATCTCCGACTGTCGCCTAAACCAGCAGCAAAGTCTCTGAGGCTACTTAAACTCTCAGACAGTCTGTCTGTGTCAGCAGGCACTGCTCCCCGCTCAGCAATGACCCTTCACATTAAGTCTTTCCTAGAACGACCCTTTCTTAACCTCTCACCATGCACTCATACCTTCGTTTCCCCCTCAAAATTGCACAAATCCATGCTCAAGTCACCGGCCTGTCCTCACTGCTCTTTCTCTATCTGTCACAAAGTCGCCCCACCTTTCTCCGTCCTCCCCAACCCCATTGTAACAACCTTCACTGTTCACATAATTGGGTGTCATTTGGCTACGATGTATTCCTTTCTTAGACCCTTTTTCTGTCTATAAAAAAACCTCACTCAGTTATTCAGTTTGTATAACTGTGAGTATAATTGTGTCACCATTTAAATGATAAGGTCAGAGCACACCCAATTTTTTTCTCAGTCATTTTTCTTTGTCTTTAAGGTAGGCAAATGATCATCATTAGCTCTTTGGGGTTGCAGGGGTGGATGACTGAGCTAAGGACTGACTGATCTCTTTGTTTTGCCCATCTAACAAACCGGCTTTGGATGCAGGAGGAGGGATGATGTGTTGAGGACAAGTGCTGCCTAATAACAGAATGATTGACTATCATGGGAAAAATAATAACCACGCTTTATCCCAGTCCCACATTTACAGGTCGTTTCAAACTTTATCTTATGGGACTAATAGACAACGGGCAATGGAGGGGTACTAATTTGATTGAATAATGAGCATAATTATGTTTTAATAAGGAAACTGCGCACGTACAGTTGGTGAATGATTGCAGTGCCTTCTCTTTGGTTATGCACATATATTAGCCATTGCCTTTAGAACCAGACATTTTGACAAGCACCTCTTGAAGAATTTGTCCTAACAAAAGCCCACTTATCATGAGTGCATGCCTAAGTTTGACCTCGAGTGGAGCAGAGTGCTGCTGGGAGAGCGAGACATACAAAGTAACAAGCAAGAATTATCTTCACAAGACTTTGAGGTGGACTGCATTTTCACTGTTTCTCACACACAAAACTTTCTTAAATGTTCGTCTTCTAAGCGCAGCTACTTCCTCTGAGTGCTGTTCCCCTAAATAACAGAACATATATCTATGCTTTGGTGGTATTTACCATGGCCTCTCACCCACTGACAGCTGGGATAGGCTCCAGCCCTCCCATGACCCTGAAATGGTGTCTAAGAAAATTGATGGATGGATAGCTGATTTTTCTAGCCCTAGCATTGTCACTTCAGTGAGGTTTTTGATTTATATGTGGAAATTTTCATCAAGAAGAAGCTACAAAACTGCTTCCAGGCAATGATATCTCTGCCAAAGAAAAGACATCAGCTGACAGTATGTTAAGCTGGATAAGCTGTGTGACTGGGCTGTTCTTGGTTTTGTAATCAAAGATCAGACCTTTAAGATGACCATCTGCCGCTACAACCTACACCAACAAACCACCAATAGGAATCCAGCAAGAAATATTGGATAAATCAAGATGACAGGAACAAACTCACTTAAAAACCAAAATGTTTGCGGGTCCAACAAAGATGAAAATCTAATTTAGTTGTGGCAGCAGAAGCTTTGTTTTAGTGGGTTCCCGCGACAGTAATGTCGGCTGTGTGACTCATCACGTCTATTTCAGATATTAACAATCTCCCGTTGACTAACCTGTGCACTGAAAAATGAAGCAAAAAGTGAACCTAGTGCATTGCCATGTGTTGCTTACAGACCCAGAGAGTCAGCATGTGACAACTTGAGAGTGAGATTGAAAATCTCACATACTGTGGGTTTGTTTAAGAAATAACACTTGGTAATCTGAAAGGCTTAACCTGTCTTAATATACTTAGTAAGAAGTATATATTTCATCCATTTAGTTGTGGTTTCACCTTACAATTACGTGAGTGCATGACACAGCTCTGCAGAAAATACCTACTCCTTGTACTGATGACCTAGAGAGGCTGCGATCATTTGGGATTGCTTGGTTTGTAAACTTTGAGCATCAGACCTCAGAGTTTTGCCACTTTGGGGTAGCTGGTAACCTCTGTCGCCTTTGAATGAACGCAGAAAAATGAACGGACAGATTCTTTTATTACCTCTTTGTATACGGTCTGTATATAACCTGCTGCAGTGTCTTGATCTTGATGTGGCCTTCCTCTCTCTTCCTCTCATATCCTCTCTCTGTCATCCGCCGCAAAAATACCTGGTAAATGTCGGCATTTTTATGAGTTTTTCCATTTGGCTTTATATGACTTTGTGGATCCATATTTCAGTGAAAATGTGGTCTTCTCATCTCTCCAATTGCTACCACAGCTCATTTTTCTTTTTTCCAGACTAACAATCTGGACTACCTTATAAAGTATTACATTTTTCTATCATGTACGTATATATACACGCTGGTAGATGCTCATATTAACAATGACCAGCGTTTCAAATAATGAGGTCAGCATAGGTACAGGGTGATCCCTAACAGAAGTTCATGCTTCAGGCTGCTCTAAAGGCTCAGTTTTCCATGTTTTTGTCCAGCCTTAATAATGTCATAGAGATGGGATATCCCTAATATAGTCATCTCAGGTGCACAGCTCTGTAGCAGCGCTACACACCTGCTGTTCAGATCTTTTGTTTCCCAGCTGCAAGCAAGAAGGAGGGAAAAGAAAAAGGGAGATAAAATGACCAAGACCCAGTATAAAATAAGTGAGGATTATTTTAAAATGTGAAGCATGCAAAATGAGCACAATATGTCTCCTATCATGTAAATGGTCTGTAAATGTGAATCATCCAAAAATGTTTTAATACTAGAAATAAACCATGTTTTAGTTTTAGTTTGATCTCATTTAAGAACAACACTTTTTGACAGACAAAGACTAACTTCTAAAGTCTGGATTGCACTCTGGAAGGTTTTATACCTGTAATTTTGGTTCAGTTTAGATCCAAATACTTGTTTCCCTTACAGACAGAGCTTTCGGTATCTGTGTAGGCAAAAGAAAACTTTGCATACGACCAAAATTCCTCTAGAAAAACTGTAATTTGACACATTAGACAAATCGTACTGTTGATTTGGGTCATATATGAATAGTGTCACTGGGATTACAATACAACAAACAATGAAAGGCTGCTCATCCATCTGAACTCATGAAGAAAACAAAGGGATATGTGCACTGTGAGTGTGATCTTTATGCTTGCCCCTCAATCACCACCAGCCACAAGCGAACAGAGGATGATATTGTGTGCAAGCCGCAGCTGCACCAAGGAAGGCTGCTTGCATTCTGTATTTCTCCTTCATCAGTAAGAACCAGAAGTCGATACTATTTCCCACAGACACTGAACGCACTCCGCTTTCTCTGAATCTCTTTTACCCACAGCACATACCCCACCCATGCTTCTCCCTACACTAAATCTCCTATATTCTCGTCCTCCATCCTCCCGTCTTCCAATACCCTGCACATGCCCTTTTTCTTTCCCTCCCTGTGGTCATCTAAAATGCCTATGCTGAGCATTTGGAAGCATCTCTATATTTACTCCATCTCCACCCTGCTTCCACCCCGGCAGTCAGTGCTATGCGTCTTTCATCCTAGGGGCTGAATGACCTATATTCTCAGTCTGGCCCCGTGCAGCCATAGTTCACCACCGCTCTACTCTGTCCTGCTGATCTCGCATTGGCCCCGAGCAGCAGCTGTGGGTGTGGCAGCCAGGCTCAATTGGAATGGGTTTTGCAAGCACAGACTCCCATTCAGAGCAATCTATCTTGGCTGTCTTGGACACACTGAATTTCAAAAGTAAAATGACAAAACTAAATCACACTGCACTGAGAACAAGACAGAGATGGAGGAACAGGCCCATACCAGTGGCATAATAAGCATTTCAACATACAAGTGTTTGGGAAGAGTTGCTCTATTAAACACAGCTGAATATAGGTCAAAGCACACTCTTATAGCGCATAACCCAGTTTACTAGTTTTTTTCCACAGCACCATTATTGCATGCTCAAATGTGAGTCAACTAATTATCACTTGTTATAAAATTTCCATAGACTTATAAATACACATGCAAACTAGATCAAACATAAGCACAAAGATGCTTCTGTAATGAAGTTAATTTGCTCGTAAAGAATGCATTCATCACTTGCTGCTTATTGTCCTTGACATATGAATGTTTTTTGTTTTATTTCTTTTTTTTAAAGCAGTGAATATACAATCATATTCACACTTATCCAGGTCAGTATATAGTGGGATGAATATTCATAACTGCTGCCTTCAAAAGACCTAATCGCTGTTATAGCACTATTAAAATCACTGTGATAACTATTTCTTTTGAAAAGCACCTGAAAACTTAAAAATATAACACAAAACAAAATGGTACCCACACCCACATCTCTCACAAAGGAAGTTGTATAAAGCTAGTGACTTTAGGACAAGTACAACAAACGTAATATTTGTGTTACTAAATCAAACTCTGCTTGTTTTTTTAATGACAAGACCAAAGCCTTGCAATAGACTCTGCCAAATGTGGTTGAAAGTACTGATGCACACACAAGCACACACACACACTGTTTATCCATATGCTAACCGTGTTTAACCATTTGCTGTTGATCCACAAAAGCTGATTAGAAGGTTTCTCTTTCTAACAGATGTCACCACACTGGTTGGCTTAAATTCATGTCACCAGTGAGTCACTGCTCATGTCCATCCATCCATCCAGCTTTTCAATGAAGTTCTTTTGGAAAGTGGGCACTGAATAGCACACCAACTGCAGTCTCCATTTGTTGAGAGTATGAAAAGCTATTGATCTTCTCAAGTTGGAAAGAAAAATATATTTTGTTAAGAATCAATGCCCACACTCACTTCCCCATACAAAGTACAGTAAGTGCCAATGAGGAAAAAAAATCATCAGATGATCCTTTCCCCTGGGTATGATTTGTGTTGCTAATATAGCTGCCCTCTGCAGCAGAGCTGCTGAGTCACAGTTGTTCCCATACCCTGGGAAAGTGACCTCTCTTTGGGCCGGAGACAGGTGCCTGCCCTTTCCCCTAATGTCAAGACCCCCAACCTGAATGTCAAATACTCACAAGACATACACACACATGAATATAAACACACAAGTCAGCTTCCGGGTTATTAGGTCACTCTGAAATGCACAGGCCAAGCTGTCATATCAGCCATTATTAACAGCCCAGGCGTCTGGGAGATTTATTTAGCGTGGTGTGGGCGAGGTAAGTCTCTACTGCAAGCTGGTAGACTTGGGTAATATGGGGTCTAATAATATGCCTCTGACTACAGCAGGGCTCTGCTCAGTTTAGGCTGAGAGCTAACAATGAGATACTAGTCAAACTTTCCCAATCAGGATGTCACATTTCATTAATGGCCAGACAGGGTTAGCATGCCAAGTTCATGCACAAGACAGCGGAAAGGTATTAGCCTAGGTGGCTTAAGTTTTCTGCATGGACAGATGCTTCTAAGTAGGGAGAAACCAGCCAAGAATAGATGGGAAAATGATCTAATTCACATGAATATTTTCCAGTTTGGTTTTTCACTCATCTAGACATTTTGCTCCTCCTCCTGTAGGTTGGAAGCAAGGTTGCTTTTGCACTTCATAATGACACGTGGCATTCTAAATATTGACAGTTAACCTTATAAAAAGAAAAGTTTCAATTCTCCAAAACCAAAGATCAGTTTATGGCTCAGTTTAGTTCTTTAGAGGAGATGAGTGACGAAAACCAGCAAAATGTTATTTTTAGCGATATGCCTTATCAAATAATTATGACTGGTTCATGAACTTGAACAATCTTTAAACATTATAGCTTTCACCATACAGGAAGACAAAAGAAGAGCCATTTTAAGCCATTCCCATATATCCACTGCAGCCCTGAAATTTTATGAGAGCAGAAATGTCCAGAAAATAAAGGACTACTACAGGGAGTGCAGAATTATTAGGCAAGTTGTATTTTTGAGGAATAATTTTATTATTGAACAACAACCATGTTCTCAATGAACCCAAAAAACTCGTTAATATCAAAGCTGAATGTTTTTGGAAGTAGTTTTTAATTTGTTTTTAGTTTTAGCTATTTTAGGGGGATATCTGTGTGTGCAGGTAACTATTACTGTGCATAATTATTAGGCAACTTAACAAAAAACAAATAGATACCCATTTCAATTATTTATTTTTACCAGTGAAACCAATATAACATCTCCACATTCACAAATATATATTTCTGACATTCAAAAACAAAACAAAAACAAATCAGCGACCAATATAGCCACCTTTCTTTGCAAGGACACTCAAAAGCCTGCCATCCATGGATTCTGTCAGTGTTTTGATCTGTTCACAGCCTCCCAGACACTGTTCAGAGAGGTGTACTGTTTTCCCTCCTTGTAAATCTCACATTTGATGATGGACCACAGGTTCTCAATGGGGTTCAGATCAGGTGAACAAGGAGGCCATGTCATTAGTTTTTCTTCTTTTATACCCTTTCTTGCCAGCCACGCTGTGGAGTACTTGGACGCGTGTGATGGAGCATTGTCCTGCATGAAAATCACGTTTTTCTTGAAGGATGCAGACTTCTTCCTGTACCACTGCTTGAAGAAGGTGTCTTCCAGAAACTGGCAGTAGGACTGGGAGTTGAGCTTGACTCCATCCTCAACCCGAAAAGGCCCCACAAGCTCATCTTTGATGATACCAGCCCAAACCAGTACTCCACCTCCACCTTGCTGGCGTCTGAGTCGGACTGGAGCTCTCTGCCCTTTACCAATCCAGCCATGGGCCCATCCATCTGGCCCATCAAGACTCACTCTCATGTCATCAGTCCATAAAACCTTAGAAAAATCTGTCTTGAGATATTTCTTGGCCCAGTCTTGACGTTTCAGCTTGTGTGTCTTGTTCAGTGGTGGTCGTCTTTCAGCCTTTCTTACCTTGGCCATGTCTCTGAGTATTGCACACCTTGTGCTTTTGGGCACTCCAGTGATGTTGCAGCTCTGAAATATGGCCAAACTGGTTGCAAGTGGCATCTTGGCAGCTGCACGCTTGACTTTTCTCAGTTCATGGGCAGTTATTTTGCGCCTTGGTTTTTCCACACGCTTCTTGCGACCCTGTTGACTATTTTGAATGAAACGCTTGATTGTTCGATGATCACGCTTCAGAAGCTTTGCAATTTTGAGACTGCTGCATCCCTCTGCAAGATATCTCACTATTTTTGACTTTTCTGAGCCTGTCAAGTCCTTCTTTTGACCCATTTTGCCAAAGGAAAGGACGTTGCCTAATAATTATGCACACCTGATATAGGGTGTTGATGTCATTAGACCACACCCCTTCTCATTACAGAGATGCACATCACCTAATATGCTTAATTGGTAGTAGGCTTTCGAGCCTGTACAGCTTGGAGTAAGACAACATGCATGAAGAGGATGATGTGGACAAAATACTCATTTGCCTAATAATTCTGCACTCCCTGTAGAGTCTGTGTATTTTCTGATTGCACCACTTTGCACGGATTTTATAAAAGCACGTACAGTGAATTCAGAGCTAGAGAAAGGCTGTTCTGTGTCTTGATCCCTGCTCTCTTTACTCAGGCACTACCCTCGCCCAAGCCAAAGGGAATATTTCCAGCAGCAAAACTGACACGGATACTTTACTACTGTCTTTAAATGTGACAGAGGACAAGTTTGGAACAGAGTCCAGTTCCTTAAAATCAAAAAATTATTTTATTTTAATTCCCTGTAAGTGACACTGAGACAGTGTCAGCAACCTTTGATCACTCCAGTACTAATTCTGATCTTATCCTTCAGTTTCTTCTTTACCTCATTAAACATCATTTGGCTTCACTTCAGAGCAGTTTTGCTATAACTAAAGCTATTCTGCTACCAGCACTGAAATCATATTGTACAAGTGAATGTGTTATTGCAGGTGATGTGTCTGAGTGTATAATGAGTGACTCACCAGGGACAACTTTGTCTTTGATGTAGCTGCCAGCCAGCTAGTTGGATGACTGATCAGCTGTTTCTGAATTGGGAACAAGAGGCTATCAGAGATTTTAGCTCCACGGCTACAGGCAGATGGTGTTGTGTATGCGCACACAGAGTGAAATACACACAGGATGTACAGTTCAAGAGACTGTAAAGCACATGCACAAGCATTCACACAAGCAAACACAACGAGACACACCACTATCTCATCCCACACTTAAAAAGATCCAGGAACACAACATCTCTCTCAAGAGGCAGCAGCTCCAACATGACTAATTAAACACACACACAAAGACAGAGCCCTCTTGGACATTGTAAATTGCCGTGGCAATAATTGCATTAGTGCAGTAAGTAAATTAAATGGCTGTATGCTTGCAGGCTCTGCAGCAGGATGGAGCGGTGGCCTCTGCTCTGCTGTTGGCACCCTTTATGGACCCTGTTGCACTGTCAGCTGTTCCATGTCATACACCATTACCTGCAACCACCCACCATTTCACACACATGCACTTGCATGCGCACAAAGACCTTCATGGTTTCTTTCTAGTTAGCTGTAAATTTTCTAAACTGTGTCAAGATGTAGTTCAATAGCACATGCATTATTTACAGCTCTTTGCCAGCTCGCCCTTGTTATTTCTTCTGTAGCTACATGCAGCATAAAAGACAACACCTGAGAATACTAAGTGGGCAGCGATGCATACACAGTACAGATGGATAACAAACTTGCCTTCTTGTCATCATATGCATAAACACGCACATTCAGACATGCCCTGCAGTGTAGGTAGTACTGGGGATTTATGCTTGCGCAGAAAATCTACACCACAGCTACGTCGTAACTGTAAACCCCTCTGAAACCCTACCCTGTAACCTACAGAATAACCTGACATGTACCTCCAGAGAAATGTAACCACACATCTGGTCAACACAGCCTTCAACTATTGTGACTGGCCTGATCAGTACTGTTCATTCTTCCTGTGCATTTCCAGCTAATCTTTCTCTTCATTTTTGGAAATGATCAATGAGAGATAAACAATCATCATAAGGAATAATAATCACGGCAACAAGGTAATTAACGCATAATGGTGTTGAGCACCCATGTAGGTTACGCATAGGCTCTGGAAGACTCCCTGTAGAAGTCTAAATTAGTCCTCTGTTGTAAGTGCTCTGAGTTTTATCTATGTCAGTATCAGGAGTCACATCACGTCAGGGGTGCTTGTGGTCACAAGCTAAGGGGCTTAACTAGCTTGCTGCCTGACCTGTTAAACAGCTGATAAGCCCTCTCAGCACATCACCTGGTGAGCTTTGAGGATGTTACAGGCAAGATTAATAAGTAAGAAAACTTTCTGTTATGGAAAACCTTTCAGAAGCCTTAAAAAGAAAACGCAGTATCATGACTTCCTACAGTTGTTCTATAAAGTCTTAAATAATGAATTAACATTAAGTTGGCGACTCTGGTGCTCATATTACATCAACAGCAGAGTTCAAATTAAGTGTGCTGTCTAATTTTGTTGTTTCTAATCAGGGGTGAATGTTATGTTAGTTAATGAATAATAAGGTCTGTTAAAAAGGTTAATAATATTACTACTGAACGGCAAAGGGGCGCTTGCACAGTATTAAGAAAATAATGACATCCCATGGCCTACTGCAATGTAAACACATCAGTTTGTTCATGGTCTAGATGTAAAGTTGTGGTTGCAGTAGTTTATCTAGCTAGCTACAGAAAATGAGCGAGCTTTTATGGAAAAATAGTTTTTTGTTTTGTTTATCTGCTGAGAAACTTCAAATTCAACTTTGCAAACAGCTCAACAGATATCACCAAGCACACAATGGTTTCCACACAGTTTGTCAAAAATGTGTCTGTGAGCTAAATGTACAGTTGTGTTTTTTCCCAGGAAAAGAAAAAAACACAGAGATGGTGAAAGATGTAAGATTAGTTTCAAAGGTGACGACAGCTCACCTTAAATTATATACATGTCATGCATGTCATATCCCTATTCATTTTAAACTGTTTAACAAAAATGTAACAGCATAACAGTCCAGTAATTGGTTCCATATATGGCAACTTCCTCCTTGACTTTGCATGTGAAATTGCAAACCTGTGTGCAAAAGCATTCTAGTTTTACAGCAAAATCAGTGATTTTAACTAAGAAAGTAATTCTGGATCAAGTGTGTATATTGATGAGTACTTTAAATGATGTAACTTGTTTTGTTTAACTTTTTTTAAAGTTGTCTGTAAAACCAAACCCTATCAGAACTGGGACATGGACTTAAGCAAAGACATGAAAATGTTTCTAATTTAGAAGATTTTTGAAAATGTTATGTTAGATGTTAGAAAACAGCAGTCAGACCCAGGTAAATGTATCAATCTGTAAATAGATGATGACGGTTGGAACTAATCAAACAGAATGGGAGCTTTCACAGTGTTCGGTGAGTGGGGGGTTAGCTCAGTATCTCAGTATCACACAATGAGAGCCAACTTTTGTATATTCAAAGAAAAATCCATATATTAAATAAACTAATGGGAACACACTAATGCTAACACTAATACCATTATACTCAGTTGAACAGAGGTCATGGCACCAGAGCTGTCATATCCCATTTTGACTCAGGGATCGAGGCTAGAGCCACTGTCGATGCATATGAGCTGGAATGAGATCAAGGCAAGGAAACAGCCACAATTACCGCCACACAGCCTGAGCTGGCCTCCCTCCGAATCATTATAGTACCATCTGATGCAGCTTGAGTACAAACGGTGGATTTTTGTTTGTCAGGATTGCAGTGGTGCAAAGTCAGAAATGACTGATTATATGAGGTTGTCTTTTGAGGTGAAGCAACTTCATTTTTAGTGTGTTGTTTTTTTTCTTCTTTGTATTATTATTATTATTAATTATTATTATTATTATTATTCTTTTTAGAAATACTCTATGTCTTCTTTTAAAAATAAGTCGCAAAGTAGCAAGATCAAAGAAAAAGGGCTTCCTCAAGAAGCAGCCACAGTTCAGGAGATAATATTTAGAGGAAGTCATTGCAACATTTTTACTGAAAACTGCATTCTCTCGATGGAATCGGATTTACATCTTTATTCGGGATTGTCTCCTATGGGAAGGTGGTGTAATTTATGCCTTTTGTTACTGGGCTGTCTGCTGCAATTTTGAAGCGAATGCTATTGTGGTGTGACTTTTTCCTGACTGCTGTGCATGAGTCTCTGTGTGTGTGCGTGCATGTGTGCTTGAAGCATCTGAAGGTGTCTTAATGCCTGCGGCAAACTGGCACACTCAGCAGATGGGACAGAGACTGATCCCCTGTTTGTTGACAGTGCACTCAAATGTGGATGTTTGTGTATGTGTGCACGTGTGTGAAACCTCACATCATAAACCATCTCCGGTAGTGTAGTAAATAAATCATAAACAATTCAGTCAATCCAAAGCAAAGCCCAGTCAGATCTGCGTTCTTCTTTATTTGTGCCTGGGTGTGTGTAAGACAGTAAGAGAAGGGGAATACGCATATATATATATTCCCCTTCTCTTACTGTCTTACACACACCCAGGCACAAATAAAGAAGAGCGCATTCTCCACTACCCTTGGGGGGCATCTCCCATTTTGACCTCGGGACTTCCAGGTTATACTCTGCACAGATGTTCCTGTACACTATGCCGGCCACTTGGTTATGGCGTTCCATGTATGCCTTGCCTGCTAGCATCTAGCATATATATATATATATATATATACACTCAACAAAAATATAAACGCAACACCTTTGTTACTGCTCCCATTCCCCATGGGATGGACGTAGAGACCTAAAATTCATTCCAGATACACAATATAACCATCCCTCCCAAACAGTGGTCACAAATCAGTCCAAATGTGTGGTAGTGGGCACATCTGCTATATTGAGATAATCCATCCCACCTCACAGGTGTGCCACATCAGGATGCTGATCTGACATCATGAGTAGTGCACAGGTGTACCTCAGACTGCCCACAACAAAAGGCCACCCTCGAATGTGCAGTTTTTTGCGCTATTGGGGGTCTGGGGACCCAGAACCGGTCAGTATCTGGTGTGACCACCATTTGCCTCATGCAGTGCAACACATCGTCGCATGGAGTCTATCAGATTGTCAATTGTGGCCTGTGGAATGTTGGTCCACTCCACTTCAATGGCTGTGCGAGGTTGTTGGATATTCGTGGGAACTGGTACACGCTGTCGTATACGCTGGTCAAGCACATCCCGAACATGCTCAATGGGTGACATGTCCGGTGAGTATGCTGGCCATGCAAGAACTGGGACATTCTCAGCTGCCATCTGCCCTGAACAATGTGAACCATGATTCATCCGTGAAGCGCACACCTCTCCAACGTGCCAGACGCCATCGGATGTGAGCATTTGCCCACACAAGTCTGTTACGGCGACGAGCTGGAGTCAGGTCAAGACTCCGATGAGGACGACGGGCATGCAGTTGAGCGTCCCTGAGACGGTTTCTGACAGTTTGTGCAGAAATTGTTTGGTTGTGCAAACCAATTGTTCCAGCAGCTGTCTGGGTGGCTGGTCTCAGACGATCTTGGAGGTGAACCTGCTGGATGTGGAGGTCCTGGGCTGGTGTGGTTACACGAGGTCTGCGGTTGTGAGGCCGGTTGGATGTGCTGCCATATTCTCTGAAACGCCTGTGGAGACAGCTTATGGTTGAGAAAGGAACATTCAATGCACGGGCGACAGATCTGGTTGACATTCCTGCTGTCAGCATGCCAATTGCACGCTCCCTCATTGCTTGTGGCATCTGTGGCATTTTGCTGTGAGACAAAACTGCACATTCCAGGGTGGCCTTTTGTTGTGGGCAGTCTGAGGTACACCTGTGCACTACTCATGATGTCAGATCAGCATCCTGATGTGGCACACCTGTGAGGTGGGATGGATTATCTCAATATAGCAGATGTGCCCACTACCACACATTTGGACTGATTTGTGACCACTGTTTGGGAGGGATGGTTATATTGTGTATCTGGAATGAATTTTAGGTCTCTACGTCCATCCCATGGGGAATGGGAGCAGTAACAAAGGTGTTGCGTTTATATTTTTGTTGAGTGTATATATATATATATATATATATATATTCGTATCGATATTGAACCGTTCGATACAGTGCTTTTGGTTCGGTACGCATATGTATCGAACAATACAACATTTGTAATTTATTTTATCAACTTTCCTTCTGACGATGCTGTCTGTGTTGAGCGCTCAGTGAATCTGCGTTCGACTACTCCGCCTAGGCTGCACTGTCGAGCGCAGATCCACTGAGCGCTCAACACAGACAGCATAGTCAGAAGGAAGAGCGCTGGGCAAGCTAGCAAGACAGAAGTTAAGCTCCCCTTGCAAGATGGACCTCCCCCACTCTCATTCAGATCTGGCGTTTGGAATTATTTTGGTTTTCATGTGACGTATGACCCTGAAGGTAAGCGAGTCATGGACTAAAGTAAAACAGTATGTTGGATGTGCCATGCAATGCTTAATTACATGGGTGGGAACTAGTGTGTTAGCGCAGTTAGCTCGTTAACGTGTTGGCCGTCTAGCCCCATGCACGGGGCGATCGGCGGTAGCTCGTTAACGGAGATTTGCCGTGTTGTGGCGTTAAGGTCATTTCAACGAGATTAACCTGAAAGCACTAGTGGGAACACAACGGATATGACTGCACATTTACGCCGACATCATCCTAGTGCAAAGACCAAAACAACAAGCATGCTACTAACTTTAGCCGAGTCATTTAGACAGCTGTTAGCACATGATTCTCCTTATGCTGCTGAGAATATAGCCCAGAAGAAGCGGATAGTATAGCTTTTATTTTGGAAAGAGACATTTCTCTGTAATAAACTCTCTTTTCCAAAGAGGAGTGATTCCTCAATCAGATACAGGGCTCACAAAATCGCTAGCCCGACGTCCTGGGGCTAGCGATTTTTTTCAGACGGGCTACCCTGCCCGTCGAGCTATTGTAGGAAGGAAAAATATATGTCAATGCTTTTGCATTCTTTCAGAAATGTAGCTGGGTAATTATGTCATTGGCATCGGTGAGCCACTGTCAATATGTGACATATTGAAATCGCGTTTGAATTTGCGCTTGTTTTTTTGCTTTCACTTTGCAATCGTGCGAACTGTGTATAGAGAGCGACAGCACTGATCTGTGAGTGATGATAATTTGTGCACCAATTCCTCTGACATCGTCTTATTAATCGTTAGCTTACTATGCAAACATGACAAGTGAAATCTCCCGCAGCAAGCTTAAACATGTGAGAGGTTGATCGCGCAGAGAATCGCTGAGCTTATGTGAGTCCGTGTGTAAAAGCAGCAGTATATATATTTTAGTTCTGCTGAGCCAAATAAGACAGGTCGGGGTGAAGAAGTGACAGCCAAAGAAAAGCTTACCACAAAACGGAGAAGTTATGACAAATGAGACTATAAGGCAAAAAGAAAGTGCAGCTTTATGGTTTCATGGACAAAAGAATTTCTGTGGCTGCAATATGACGAGCTAAATAACCAGGGCTGCACATAAGTGGTCCGCAGGTGCGCATTCGCTGTCAAAATAAAAAACACGCACAAGGGTTAGGGTTAAATTTAAAAACTGTACTTTTGAGTTAAAATATATATTTATAATTTTAATAAATGACAAATTAAAAAGGCATGAACATTTTTTTGTATCGAAAAAATATCGAACCGTGACACCAAAGTATCGAACCGAACCGAACCGTGAATTTTGTGTATCGTTGCACCCCTAATATATATATATATATATATATATATACACCCAGCACGCCCCTGCGGGCGGTTTATCCTTCAAGCTCGGGTCCTCTACCAGAGGCCTGGGAGCTTGAGGGTCCTGCGCAGTATCTTAGCTGTTCCCAGGACTGCGCTCTTCTGGACAGAGATCTCCGATGTTATTCCCGGGATCTGCTGGAGCCACTCGCCTAGCTTGGGAGTCACCGCACCTAGTGCTCCGATTACCACGGGGACCACCGTTACCTTCACCCTCCACGTCCTCTCGAGCTCTTCTCTGAGCCCTTGGTATTTCTCCAGCTTCTCGTGTTCCTTCTTCCTGATATTGCTGTCATTCGGAACCGCTACATCGATCACTACGGCCGTCTTCTTCTGTTTGTCTACCACCACTATGTCCGGTTGGTTAGCCACCACCATTTTGTCCGTCTGTATCTGGAAGTCCCACAGGATCTTAGCTCGGTCATTCTCCACCACCCTTGGGGGCATCTCCCATTTTGACCTCGGGACTTCCAGGTTATACTCGGCACAGATGTTCCTGTACACTATGCCGGCCACTTGGTTATGGCGTTCCATGTATGCCTTGCCTGCTAGCATCTTGCACCCTGCTGTTATGTGCTGGATTGTCTCTGGGGCATCTTTACACAGCCTGCACCTGGGGTCTTGCCTGGTGTGATAGACCCCAGCCTCTATGGATCTTGTACTCAGAGCTTGTTCTTGTGCTGCCATGATTAGTGCCTCTGTGCTGTCTTTCAGTCCAGCTTTGTCCAGCCACTGGTAGGATTTCTGGATATCAGCCACCTCCTCTATCTGCCGGTGGTACATACCGTGCAGGGGCCTGTCCTTCCATGATGGTTCCTCGTCTCCCTCCTCTTTCTTGGGTTTCTGCTGCCTGAGGTATTCACTGAGCACTCGGTCAGTTGGGGCCATCTTCCCAATGTATTCTTGGATGTTCGTTGTCTCATCCTGGACTGTGGTGCTGACACTCACCAGTCCCCGGCCCCCTTCCTTCCGCTTAGCGTACAGCCTCAGGGTGCTGGACTTGGGGTGAAACCCTCCATGCATGGTAAGGAGCTTTCTTGTCTTTATGTCAGTGGCTTCTATCTCCTCCTTTGGCCAGCCTATTACCCCAGCAGGGTACCTGATCACGGGCAGGGCGTACGTGTTGATGGCCCGGATCTTGTTCTTACCATTCAGCTGACTCCTCAGGACTTGCCTGACCCTCTGCAGGTACTTGGTGGTTGCAGCCTTTCTAGCGGCCTCTTCATGGTTCCCATTTGCCTGCGGGATCCCCAGGTACTTGTAACTGTCCTCTATGTCTGCAATGTTGCCTTCTGGTAGTTCAATCCCCTCAGTTCTGACTACCTTCCCTCTCTTTGTTACCATCCTACTACACTTCTCCAGTCCGAACGACATTCCAATGTCATTGCTGTATAGCCTGGTAGTGTGGATCAGTGAATCGATGTCTCGTTCACTCTTGGCATACAGCTTGATGTCATCCATGTACAGGAGGTGGCTGACAACTGCTCCGTTCCGTAGTCGGTATCCGTAGCCAGTCTTGTTAATGATCTCACTGAGGGGGTTCAGGCCTATGCAGAACAGCAGTGGGGACAGAGCATCTCCTTGGTAGATCCCGCACTTGATGGTGACTTGTGCTATGGGCTTGGAGTTGGCCTCTAGTGTTGTACGCCACATCCCCATTGAGTTCCTGATGAAGGCTCTTAGGGTCCCATTGATCTTGTACAATTCTAGGCATTCCAGTATCCAGCTGTGGGGCATTGAGTCATAGGCCTTCTTGTAATCAATCCAGGCAGTGCACAGGTTGGTCAGTCTGGTCTTGCAGTCTCGGCTGACTGTTCTGTCTACCAGTAGCTGGTGTTTTGCGCCTCTGGTATTCTTGCCAATTCCTTTCTGTGTCCCACTCATGTATTGACCCATGTGCCTGTTCATCTTTGCCGATATGATGCCTGACAGGAGCTTCCATGTAGTACTGAGGCAGGTTATTGGTCGGTAGTTGGAGGGGACCGGTCCCTTCTTGGGGTCCTTGGGGATCAGGACCGTCCGACCTTCGGTTAGCCATTCCGGGTGTCTCTCGTTAACTAGCAGCTGGTTCATTTGTGCTCCCAGACGCTCGTGGAGTGCAGTCAGCTTCTTTAGCCAGTAGGCGTGAACCATGTCGGGCCCTGGTGCTGTCCAACTCTTCATACTGGAGACCCTTTCTTGGATATCTGCCACTGTGATGGTTACTGGACCCTGTTCAGGGAGGTCGCTGTGGTCTGCCCTCAGATCCACTAGCCACTGAGCATTGCCGTTATGGGTTGCGTCCTTCTCCCATATGCTCTTCCAGTATTGCTCCGTCTCCAGCCTTGGTGGTGCTGTTCTCTTATTATTGTTCCCTTGCCACTGAGAGTACACCTTTGCTGGTTCTGTGGAGAACAGCTGGTTTATTCTCCTGCCTTCTATCTCTCTGGTGTACCTCCTCAAGCGGCTGGCCAAGGCTGTGAGTCTTTGCTTGGCAGTTTCCAAGGCCTCAGGTATGGACAGCTTGCTGTATTTCTTATGCGCCTTCTTTGTCGCACCTTTCTGCAACTCCGTTAGTTGGCTAAACTCCCTCCGTGCTACTTTGATCTTGCCCTCTAGCCTCCTTCTCCATGGAGGGTACTGCCCCTTGTGGCTGTTCAACTTGTAGCCAAGCATCTCACTGATCACTGCTGCCGTATTGTAGATCAGCTTGTTAGTGTCGGTAATCGTGGTTGTAGGTATTGTCCGTAGTGCTGCATTAACATCATCTAGCAGACCTTCTGAGGGTACTTCACGTAATCTTGGTAACCGGCTACGGGGTATCCAGGTTTCAAGCTTGGCCATTATCCTATTTTTCAGGTCAGTTCCTCTCGCACTCAACGATCCTTCTCCTATCGCACTTGGGGCTATGTACCCAATCTCGGGTGGGGGTGATGATATCTCCCCCCTGACCTGGCGTCCTGACTCCTCCTTGCCGTAGCATTTGTGTTGTACCTCGTCAATCTCTAGCTGTGAGAGCAGTCCCTTCTTTCGAATGTTGGAACACTGAGCTACTAGTTGTTTCGCCGTCATTGTGGATGTTGGGTATCGAAGAATCCATAGGTCCGTCATCCTATTCATATATATATATATATATATATATATATATATATATATATATATATATATATATATATATATATATATATATATATATATATATATATATATATATATATATATATGCCACCAAGGGTGGTGGAGAATGACCGAGCTAAGATCCTGTGGGACTTCCAGATACAGACGGAAAAAATGGTGGTGGCTAACCAACCGGACATAGTGGTGGTAGATAAACAGAAGAAGACAGCAATATCAGGAAGAAGGAACACGAGAAGCTGGAAAAATACTAAGGGCTCAGAGAAGAGCTCGAGAGGATGTGGAGGGTGAAGGTAACGGTGGTCCCCGTGGTAATCGGAGCACTAGGTGCGGTGACTCCCAAGCTAGGCGAGTGGCTCCAGCAGATCCCGGGAATAACATCGGAGATCTCTGTCCAGAAGAGCGCAGTCCTGGGAACAGCTAAGATACTGCGCAGGACCCTCAAGCTCCCAGGCCTCTGGTAGAGGACCCGAGCTGGGTGTTTTTTTTTAATATATATACATATATATATATATATATATATATATACACATATATATATATGTGTGTGTGTGTGTGTGTGTGTGTGTGTGTGTGTGCAGGCTTTGCACTTCATAACTTGTGAGGTTAATGCATGGATGAATTATTAATTTTCATTGGCCATATTCTATCTCTGGAAGTCAGTAAGAAAAGGAAATCTGATTGACTCCTAAGGAATAAAAATCCAAAGATACACACAGGTAAGTAAATTTAGAAATTCATGCTACCATCTGATAGGCAGACTCAGCGAGTCTAGCAAATAAAGGGATGGAAACAATGATAGAGAAATAGAAAGAAATGATGTCGATCATGAATGTTTCATAAAGCTCTCAGAACTGTGAAGGATTCATCAAATCCAGGGGGAGGTCTCTGGCCTTCGTACGACTCCTTCCTCTTGAGTTCCTGGCATCTATTTTCTTCCTCTCTCACTCAGTGTCTCCTTTGCACACACACACATACATAAAGGAGGGTTACATACGAGCGCAGATAGAATCAGCTGCAGAGCTATCATCATCTGGCTTTTCATTTACCAGCCCTATTAGCCCCATTACCCTCTCAGCCAGACCCTCTGCTTGGCCTTCTGCTCCCCTTTCACAGAAAAACAATGATTATCTTTCCGAAATCCCTCCCTTCCAAATGTATTCAGCTGCTTCCGGAACTCAAATACTTAGCTGGATGTATTCTAAGCTGGCTGACATGCTTGTTTGCGCGGTAGCTAGCTGGCTGGCTGACTATCTAGCTTTCTGGTGGCTACCTGGCCTGTTCGGTCATCTAAGGTGCCATAAATGATGAATTCCACAGTGGGTGAGGAGCAGGCAGATGGCTTGGCCTCCAAACACCCCTCCATGTGAATGTGAGGAGAGGAGGGGGGCAAGGGATGCGAGCTGACAGAGTGCCTCTGTCTCACCAGAGCTCAGATCCGCATGTAGCAGATCATGGTCCAACTCAGAGACACATAACATACCCATGCACACAAAACAGAGATTATGAATAGTTATGTTCAGAGATCTTTCATGTATCAAAGCAAGCCGGCACCAATTTGGCCAGATTCATTAGGAGCTATGTTTAATGCATGTCAGATATTCTGAAACAGTGTGGTATGTTAATGAAGTGCTGCATGTTTGGACTACTGAGAGGAATACGCCTAATTAAAATTCTAACATGTGAAAATGTGTGTGATTATGTTTGTCCGAAGATATACAGTGTAATGAAGTGATTCTAATGGGGTTCCTTTCATATTAATCACATGTAATGCTGTCTAGTGTCTCTAGAAAGATCTTTAAATGATCCACAGTGGACGTCTCCACAAGACCGATGTCTGTTAACTGTCCATCCCTCTGTGGAATCTGTAGAGCCTGGTGACGCAGGTTTATGAAGCATGTAATGGCCAAACGATAAACATATGAAGCACAATATATTATAGAGTGTATTTATAGCGTATCTAAAGCGAATCTAACCTACATATAGTCATTTTCCCTTTAATCATTATTTTATTTTAGACCAGTATACTCAATACTATGTTCATATTCGTAATATTCCCGTGAATATATGCATCCAGTGTGTAAAGGCCTCACGAGTTGTTGTTGCCATACCATATCTGACCCACAGATATTAAAAACATTCTATATTACAAACCATGAACTCTGTCGGCCATGGTTTCAAAGAGTCAGAATTGTTCATTTGAATTCAATTTTATTCATATAGTGTTAAATAAGAGCAGCAGTCACCTCAAGATGCTTTACATTGTAAGGTAAAGACCCTACAATAATACAGAGTAAACCCCCAACAATCAAATGACCCCTTTGAGCAAGCACTTGGTGACAGTGGGAAGGAAAACCTCCTTTTAACAGGAAGAAACCTCCAGCAGAACAAGGCTCAGGTCACTTCACAATTTTCAGGGGAGGCTCATTCATGCCTCTCATCCTTTGTAAGTGTTTTTGGCATGTAGAAATGCTTTCATTTTCATATTAGAAGGCAAAAATGCCCCTTTCAGCCAGGAGACTGCACATTTTTACATTTGGTTTTCACCCTGCGTTTAGTTTAGTCTTTATTTACTGTTCGGTTAAGTTAAGCCACCAAAATTAGTCGGTTATTGTTAGGAAAAGGGTTGAGTAAATTACACCCTTTAACAACTTCAAACACGTTTTAGAAAGCTTTCAAGGTTACTAGGTTAGAGACTACTGCCACATTTAATAAGACACAGTCACACATTTTCCATGTATTTCTTTACATAGCCGCAAGAGTTCGGTTAATATTAAAACATAACCATAAGTCTTTGTAACAGCTGGAACTATGAGGTTGTTTTGTGGGGGAGGATACACATGGTATAAAATTTGTTGTTTGTGCGCCGTGGCCTGAGGCACACTGAGTAGCAGTCTCTAAGGCATGGCAAGGAAAGCTGGAGCAAATACAGGCAGCAAAAAGCAGCAAGTTGTGTTATGCAGCACATGTACAGAAAACGAAGGCTGTGATTTCAAAATGAAGATGACCCTAAGCATTTTTTTTTTCATTGTACATGAGATGTCTTCAACATCTGCTTCACCTGCTCTGGTTCTGGTGCTCTTAATCAGCTCCGGGGAAGGCAACATATCAAGGTAGACAGCTCATCAACATGACTGACAAGTATTAGTAAAAGGAACTGCCCATCTGAAGGAAGAGGTCAGACCTTAATATACACAAACACAGCCTTCAGGCATAATGTTGTGTATTGCACCTTTATGCTTTCACATTTTCACTGGAGCTCCTGAAGATTTCTGGTTTCCCTGGTTGACAGGTAGTGGAGAATCGACACTCAGGGCAGGAAATACATGACCTCTGTGGCCTGTTCACAATAGTGCGTTGTGTGAGGAAATAGGATTGTGTATTATAAAAGAAATCTCTAGTCAAACCAGTACAGTACTACTGACAACAATCAGAATGACTTTTCCGTTATTTGTCTCTATATTCATAAGATGTCAGTTCTTTGACTGGAAATTTATCCAACAAAAAATACATTAAGTTTAATGTCTTATATGTCACACGGGATGTTTTGAAGGACAGTCATAGCTTCCTTAATGTACAAACGGACCAGTCTAATCGAACCTGAAGATCAATAATAAATTAAATACTGCTCCAGACACTTCACGCTAAAATGGCTCCCTAGAGGTGATGCCAACAAAGTCTCTTTGTCTCTCCTAAGAAGCTGCCCTTATTGCAAAGAAAGATAAAAGGATAAGCTCTATAATCCTGTTTCCAAATGCATTTTCTTTGGTCAAATACAGTTTTGAATCACTTCCATAGGAATTTCTTATGTAAATAATACAAAAGCTGTCTCATTTACCTGTAATTCACTAAAGAATTTGTGATTGCACATTACACAGAATCCAGCACTTTCCAATAGGCAAATGTTTGATGACGTTTATACAAAATCCTGTCTGGCGCACTCTTATTCCTTCACTGTGCTGGCGTTCCAAGGTAAATCCGTGATGCTTCTGGAGTTATTAAACATAATGCAATTCTTTTTTTTTTCTTTATCTCCCCAAAACCAGGAAACATCACCTATTCAAAGGCGGCTCCCCTGAGAAAGACACACAGCTCTGAAAAGTGGTAGACGGTGTTCCATAACAGACAATGAGCGCAAAAGTGTTTTACCATCTCAAGGGAGCGAGTGAGCATGTGCAGTACAGCGAGTACAGATTTCCCCTAAAAGAGAGCAATCAAAAACAATATTGTCATGACATGACATGTAGTTAACTCTTTCATGGGACGAATTCAAATGGAAAAAAACATTCCTTTTGAAATGGAACCATTTATTCAGCACAGGATGCTTCAGTGAGGCATTTTTTATTTTTATTTTTTTGCCATAATTGTGCTCTTCTTCAGATTTCTAGTGGAATTTAATTATCCATGTGAACTCAGCTGGTTCGTGACACTTAACACACACTTAACAAACACACATTTAACTGAAAAGCAGATAATTTTTATTTTTTTATTCCCCCTTTGTTTTAGCTGAACAGAAGCTGCATTTGCACTGAGTGCACTAGGTTGCGTGATTGAAGGATAAAACTGAATGCAAATAGTAGTTCAGTGTTTACATCTTCAGTCACTCAAAACAAATCCCTGACTCACTCTTGTTTGTGCCGACTTTCTCTTCTGACCCTTTTGTGTGTGTGTTTCTGTCTCTTCCCCCCCTTTTTCTGCAGTGCCAGACTGCGTCTTTATTTTGCAGCCTTGTTTTGTGTAACTCGCTGTGACCGTTGGCCTTCTCTTGGGTCATGTCACTTGCTAAAGATGACAGCAGGCATGCTGGGTTAGGTGGACATAGCACGGTGTCGGGATTGGCATCTGTGAGCGTGGCTGACACAGAGGGCACGGTACACTATTTGCAAAATTTATCGCTGTGTTGTTCTGCTTGTGGTCATGCCAGCAGCTTATTGTTCACGTCGGTCAAGCGGGCCATCTAAGCCCAGTCGAGTGTTTGCCAGTAAAAAAGGATGCCACATCTACATGTGGCTAGAGATAAGACAAATGACAGGGGAGGTCATTAAAACAGGAACAACATCAACTCTCTCACTCGGACTGAATATGAATCATGCAGCCAACTTGGATATGTGAATGTGCAGACACATATGAATCTCCTGAGAGGAAGCCTCTGCCTGTTGCTTGATGCTTTGGCTCTTCATTTTCTGGCAGGAACCATTGAAATGCGGGCCGAGCGGTATGGATAATGGACTGTCCCACAGTGGCACAGTGCTCTGCAGACTCTCTGCCGTTCCCTCAGACAGACGCTCCAGCAGTAGTCTGCACTACACATCCCTTCTTTTCAGCCCCAGGGAGGTGCTGGCAAGTGGCCAACCATCACTGAGCGTGCGAGTGACTGGCTATGTGCTTGTGTGTTTGTGCGTGTGAATTTTGTGTGGGAGTGTAGGAAGCACTTGCTCGCCGAGAGCTATGCTTATTAATGCCCTACAGACTAAGTGCTCTCTTTTGCGCTCTCCTCCACTCCTCCCCTCCTCTGCCAATCTCTCTTGCCCTCTCAGTGGCCATTGCTGAGAGAGATGGAGATGGGGGAGGTGGTGCTGCGGGACAGGGCGGGGTGCTGGAGGGAAGTGCACGAACAAAGCGGAATATAAGAGGAAGTACACTAGTGGGCTTCGACAACGCCGAGCCCTCCCGCCGTCTCCCAGCTGCCTTCTCTGTTTGATGCTAGGAACGATCGATATACCCAACTCAAAGCTGCGCCTCAAATTGTCTCATTCTAACCACATACATAACTCCCCAACTTTCACCATATTCGGCAATGAAAGCACACGACGCCACTGACAAGCACACCTGATTACTCGTATTCAGATGCTCATTTCACATGCATGGAAACATGAACGACTCATAAACCTTCACACACTCTCCAAGTGCTTTCTTTTTTTTGCATCGGCGGGACTTACATGAAGATCCCTGCAGCTTTCACCCTCAGCTGAAACCCTGCTGCATGCACTCTCGCACACTTAAGTGCCTCCATAACCTTGTAACAAATACAGAGAGCCACAGAATTTCTGTGGCTGCCTTTGTGCTTGGGCCCTAATGTTATTCTAATAGTTCAGCTTACACCAGCAAGATGGTCATAACTCTATACGAGTCTGTTCTTCGGGTGTGTGTTAAGGTGGCTGTGTGATGAGACACCTGGGACGAGGCATAAAGAGGCCCATAGCTCCTGTCTGAGTGAGGCAGAGCAAAGAGACCAGAGCTAGTTTACGCATATTTAAGGGGACCATAAAGCCAGCCGGGCCTCCTCCTCCATCTACTTGAAATATGATCTATGCTGAGTATTGTTGCTGTTGTTTTTCCCAACTAGACTTCCATCCTCTCGTGACTCTTCCCTTCCACCACATCTATTCGCAACTATCTCTCCTTTTCACCAGCTTCCTGTCTCTCTGTAAGCACTTCTTCCCTTCCATTGGGTATGGATGGCGGCATGCCACTCTGCCCTTTGAGCAACCTTGTCTGATTAAGGAAAAGAGGTTTTTGTGGCCATGGCATCTGGCAGGGTCAGTCCAAATATGAGAAACAATGCCGTATACATTCTCCAGAACAGAGCAAACAGAGAGAGACGCTCCTAGTGGACCTTACTGAAAGAAGCACATGAATGCAAACAGACCCCGGCACTGCAGAGTGGACCCCCTGAATGAGGGGTCCTGTTTGATTTAATCCCAGCACTGCGCTCTGAACCTCACGCACACACAGATTTCACAGGCGTTACTCAGGGCCGCTATTTGCACTGAGGCTATAGCGCAACGCAGAGAGGTAACCCACTGAGGATGCCAAAGGTTTGGATTTTCCCATGATAGCAACCACTCTCACTGGATAGAGGGTGAGTAACCAGGAAGGAATCTGTCCCTTTTCAATGGCCACTGAAAGGGGAGCTGTGAAATTGTCCGAAATTTCTCTGTGTGTAAACAGAGGACCGAGGGAGGGGGAACCCAGGGACCCCGCCTGGGCCAGACCGCTTGTTTCTCTGAACTCTTTCTCTACCTCTCTCTCTCTCTCTCTCTCTGTATGTCTTTGCCCCTCCTTCCTTTTTTTCCACTGCACGCCCCTGTCTCAAATTAATTTTCAGTCTCTCGGTCCCCCATCCCCACTGTGAACAAGCCTCAAACTGTGAGGACATGGGAGCATTTCTGCACGCTGTTCTCACATGGTAATAATTAGTTTTGAGCATTTCTCATTGACAGACAGATGCCAAATACTAAAATAACAAGCAGACTGCAGGCACTGGTTGTCTCCTAAATAAGACTACTGCCCTACGATCGGTGAACAGAAGTGTAAATGTATTACATCCATTCTTGGATCAAACCTTACCTAGCGCGAGGGTACAGACGCATGAATCATCCTCTGTTTTGACTGAATATGACCACACACAGGAATTTGCGTGAACTTTTTTTTTTTTTGGCTGGTTGCTAGGTGATGGCTTCAGCTCTTGTGAGAACGCTGTGTGAATGAGGCGGGGGTAACTAATGTCCTCACCCAATGACCACACTCTCAACAGACTGCTCTTGTCCAGTTAAAAAAAACATTATGCTACTTCCTCAATGTAATCAAACACACCGCAATAGGCAGGCTGAAAAGCTCTAATACTCAGCATGTGTCTGATGTTTTCCAATGTGAAAAAAAAAACTAACAATGCAATGGCCCTCAGGGAAAATCACACTAACGTCAGTAAATATTGTTTTGATTTAATTCATTTCATTTAGGATGTTTTTTTTGTTGATTTATTTTTTTAAAATTAAGGAAAATTGCTAACGGTGGCGTGGTGCCGTGGTGCCGTGCAATCCAGCGAAGTTTGGTATTGATCGGACACCAAGTAAATATGGAGCCAGTGTTGCTGATACCAATGCCGATACTTTTGACTTCAATGGGAAGCTTTGTGTGTCGTGATTTATGAGACGAAGTTGACAGCTAGATGAATTCTGACAGAATTTAATGATCACTAAATCACTGTGATTTTTACTTTCTACAATAACTAGTTAACACTACATATCACACTTTTCAGTATTTCATGCATTTTGAAACTGTTTTTGTTTTTTGGAGACCTGAAATGTAAACGTGCCCGTGTCTAAAGCACTTTGGATCAACTTATATTTTTTAAATGTGCTACAGGCTATAAATAATATACACCTGACATTCAGCGCAACAAGTTCAGGCATTTTTCACAGTCCATGTTTAAGGTATATTTTTTTCTTAAAAATAAAATTAACACTATATACTGAACTTAGGGGCTACAAACAAAGTATTTGTCCTATCGTGCTAGTATAGATCCAATACCAATAGCAGCATTAGCATCGATGCCCCCACTTTTAGTGCAGGGACCATCACAGACATTTTTAAGTGAACTAATGTTCATTTATGAATTTATTAATCCAGCACATACGCAGGCAGAAAAACAGACCAACGCACACTTTCCTGAGTACTCACGAGTCTATATATGCTACACTGGTGATCTTCTGCCTGTGTGATCTCTACTGGGGTTATATTATTTGTCATTGTGTATATAAGGCTGCACCTGGTTCACCACAGGTGCCAGTGTAGTGCAGTTTGGCAGAAGGTGCTTATAGGGGCACAGGTGTAGCACAGCGTCTAATCATTCTTTGGTTGACGGGGACGATCACACGGTTTTTAGTGCTCACTCGGGACGCCTGCATGCTGGCACGCTCACAGCTTCAGGACAGCCACACCAGTCATCATGTCATTGCGCAGGTTTTATTTCCAAGCCCCTCCCCCCCAAAAAGCCTGTTTGCTGTATCCATTAATTGCTGGTTTGTGGGAACATCAACCAACAGTGATGACACTGATTCACTGAAGCGCATCAAAAACGTTTCCCGCACACCCAGCTGAGTGACTAACTCTGGGTTTGTCGCTACATGATCAGATCCATTAATAATATGGTTTCACTAGAAAACAGTGCCTTTCTTTTTACACGGCTGGTCCTACACCGCTCAAAATTGTGCAAAGCTTCCTGGATTTTGTTGTTTTTTTGGTTTGTGTTTGTCTGTTTCTGGTCACTTTTTACGCTTTTTAATGCGCCGTTAATGCTGCATTTCCGGGAAACAGATAAATCCTAAACTGATAGTGAGTGTATTTCACATTTGGGAAAATAAGCTGAATTTTCAATCATTTTAAGTGGAAAATGAGATTTTACGAGATGCTCACATTTTCAAGACAGCCAACCAAAGAAAGAAGCAGAGAAACAGTGATGAGCATTAATATTCTTTTTTTTTGGACAGAATGTCGCCTGCTGACCGAGTTTCGCATATTTGACATAGTATTGTGCTGCCAAAATTTCTTTCCTTAGTGACAAGGTCTGGTTGCTCATGCACACAAACCCACACATAACATGCAAAGAAGTAAGAACAACCCCTGTAAGAGGGATAAAAATACTTCCCATGATTGTGGTATATATCTGCTCCAGACCAACACTGTGACAGCTTCCTCATCTATATTCCTCACAGACTTTATGTTTCACTCATTTGCATTAAAACATACATTTGTGTCAGATGAATAACACTACAATCAATCTCTCTGCCAATGACACACACATCCATTGCTTCTTTAAACTCAGCTATTTACTATCAGACAAAGGGCTTGCTAAATAACCACTAAGCCTCATAATTTGGAGAATAGCACAGCACCTCTTTGCTCTTTTTACTCTCTTTAAATGCATTTAATTCCTTTTAACAGAATAAATATGACAGGGAATAGTAGAAATAACTCAAGAATTAGAGCTGTGCTCCAAAGCTAAATCATATTTTAGTGCACTTACAATTCCTCTAAAAGCTTGGGCGATATGGCCGCACAGCAAGAGTGATGGCTTGTGGGACTTTGGGGTAGAAAGAACAGCTTGAGACTGCTTGTTGCAAACCTTTAAACCAACCTGAAACGCCAGATGCTCACACTAAAATGCTTCTTTAAGGTGCCTCCTCCATCTCTTTTTTTTTCCTTGCTCAGAAGGCTGAGAAATCCATATTATTGTGTTAAATGTAGCTTCAAAAAGCGAAGGCAACACATTCATTTTAGATTCTGGACACTGAAAGGACCACATTTCCAAGTGAATTCAAAGTCTGCTCATTTATCTGTTTCGGGACAAAAAAAGACTGAAACCATTTGTAAAATTCCTATTTCACTTTGTCTGCGATCCAGTCCATTTGTTTGTTTTGTCAGCGACAAATTGTCTGGGCTTTGTGCCAGTAATCTTTAATTCTAATGGCTTAACTTGGCTGAAAGTGCAGTATGCAAATTAAAAGATATGCTTCAATCTGTTAAATTCTCAAATTTTGAAGACAGCAGCTGAGATGGTATAACAATTCAGCTTACAGACAAAAAAAACTAGATTGGGTAATGGTGTCTCTTGGATGAAGCCAACTGCATAACCTTATTCAGTATTTTGGTTGTCTGATTAATATCAATCATATTGTGTGATTTCACCTTTTTCCTTTTAAAGCACAGCCAAAACATCTAAAAACCAGTGAGATCCACATTCCTACAGGAGTGCCATGGAGCTCATTTATACATGTTTGCCATTTGTCACTCCATTTGAAAAGAAAAATGAAATGAAAGAGGAGGTCCTTTAAATATTGAACATTTCATGCATATTAATACCAGAATTGTGTTTGTCCTTCGTATTATAAGGATACAGCATTTGGAATGACGTCAACCCGAGGCACCTGTTTATTTTCTTAACTGGGTTAAGTGTCATTTTTTTTTTAATATTAACAGGGTTTGTCGGCATCATTTAAACGCCTGACTCGGTTATTTAATGCTCTGATCATTATACATTTCTTCACTGAGACTGAGGACTAGTGTGGTGGCCACATCACTTTGACTTTAATCCAGACTCCTCCTCTAACTTCCGATATGCTTATTTTCCGTGCTCTTATCTGAAGACTTGTTCTCTATAACAACATTTTTTAAAAGGCAGGCATTAAGAGGCTTAGCAGTGGATGTGCTTTAGCAGCCAAAAGGTCACTTTTGCAAATTGGGTTCATTAATCTTCCAGTGTATGGCAGCTCCATTGGGACACTCTTCATACACAGACACAGATTAAAATGGGGAAAGCATTCGTAGATTAGCCCAGAAAAAAAAGAAACTCTTGGAATGATAAAGACTCTTGTGACGAAGTTGAGCCTTGGCTCTGTAAAGTCAGATTGCCAGTTTCGCTCAGATCAGAGTGAGAGAGAGAGCCGATGGGAGGGATATATGGAGTCTGGAGTAGAGTTTGACTGAGCTGTGATTATACCATCACAGATGATTATAGTTAGGCATTCCACTGACCCAGTGCATGACAGAATCTCTCACTTTTCTCTCACTCTCAGTCTCTCTTTCTCGTTTTCTCTCCGGGTCTCTGGGTGGGTGCCAGCTCTCCTACAGATGTAAAACACCTGCACAAGCAAGACGAGCCCCGAACACTGTAAGGTATCCAGTGTTCTGCAGAGACCCATTGATTTGGCTGAAATACGAAACAAAAGAATCACTACAACAGCAACAACAAAAACGATAATAGTGGACGGCAGTGTTTCCCAACCTCACCTCATTCAGATAAACCGAACTTTGCCTTCATTGTACAGGATACAGGAAGCCTATTTTTTTACACACACATAAAAACACACGTATCTATATCCACATACAAACTCCGGCCAAAAAAACCACCAAAAAAAACTTAAGCATGCATCAAAAAGAACCAAAAACCTGTATGTGTCCCTTAATCAGCATTTCTAAGAAGTCATAACCATTTTCTGGTTAAAGAACTATGGTCTTCAATGGATCTAGGATGTGACACAGACACACTGTTTTCACCCACACTGACGTGCAAATGATGTTCATCGCACCAGTCCACAAACCTGCTTACTTCAGCTGAATAGTTGCTAATGCTGCAGTTGCTTGTGAGTAAAGTGAGAATAAGTGCTATCGGAGCATTTCACTACTGATTAGTTTGAGAGTCGGTACGATCATTTCTACACAAACCAACAGCGAGCAACAGGATCCCTTTAGAAACCAAATCTGACTAATGCACTTTTTTGCTAATTGTGTCTCACTTTTAATGTCACTACAGCTTTAAGGTGTTGCAATTAAAATGATGAGAGGTGTGCTCTACTCAGTTAACATGGTACTAGAAAACACAGGCTCATATTTATAAGAGCAATAAAAAAGTAGGCTTAGAGTAATTCTACTAATACTATTTTAGACTATGGACTAAGTCAGTGGCCAGCATTGTTATTGCACCAAAGAAGAAGATGGTGCTCACTGATCTCGTAAGCCTCACCCAGCTCCATTAAATCTTTACTATATAATAAAAGTGAAGCATATTATCATAATATTGTAATGATCATACTTTTAACATAGTAGCTCAGAGTCTTTGGTTCTTCTGGCATGCTAATTGCTGTCTTGAATCCAACGCTGTCTAGGAAAAGGCAACAAATGACTTTGTAAATGAGATCTAGATCTACTAATAAACTTAATCAAAATTTCATTTATCCATTTAGTTTTGACAAACCATCCTCATAGTCCAGATGGCATTGTGTGTTTTCAGTCTCTGTTCTGCCATCATGATGCTTATTAATAATTCATGTCTCATAAATGACTTATCAGCTCCTTCTCCATCTCTCGGTTGCTTTTCTCTATGTTATGGCTCCATGCACGCTATGGATGTTCTGCACTTCATGAAGCCAATGAAAATGCGCAACCTGTTCCACAGCTATTCCAACTTGCTAATGAATGGTTTGTTTTGATGCTCGTGGTAGTGCTTGTGTTGGAGTGGCTGTGTGTCACGACACCTGGATTTTATGCAAAACCACATTTAAGAAGGTAGCCAAATGCGTTTTCTCTGCAAATAATAAAATGTGGGATTCTGGCATGATAAACTAGTCATCACTCACATAATGAAAATCATTCCCACCTAAACATTGTCATTAAGGAGAACTTTAAAGGGTCTAATGAAACTAAACTCATAAAGACTTCCTGTAATGATCAGAGAGTGCAGATGGGATTGGATGCTGCTCACACCACTGCCGCATACACACAAACACAGATGCGCACACTCGCGTTCAGAATTCGTATATTATATTCAATCCACTGGGTGTGTAATGATGGCCGTTATTAAAGCGGGTAATTGTCTTACAGCGGTGCCGTGTTATTGGATCCGGGGGCCGTTCTGCAGACACAGTCGGAGGCAACTGGATGTAAAGTCGCTGAGCAGTGAAATAGGGAGCAGGGCTGAGCAGACACACAGAAGATGGTATCAGCATCAAAGGGAGATGCTAGCATTGTGCTGTCTGACCCTTCTGAATGGCACTCAGCCCACCTGTTATCCTATCCCCCCTGGGACTCTCACTAACTCTGTCCCCTTCCCTCCTGGAACTAGACACTCAGTTTACTAGGAAATCTCATGAAAACCCAGCAGAGTGAGATTCAACCATCAAAGATATCAGGCACAGATCCATTGTACCATGGAAAAAATTGGGCCATGTGATTGCAGGCTTATTCCATGCAGAGGTTTGTAACAGATCATACCCACATAAGGGCAAAAATAATAATAAAATATTTTTAAAAAAAGTAATTTTTTCCTTGTTATTAAAAAGCAAAGGTTATTATTCACAGTGGAATAAAAATGTTGAGGATATCTCAGGAATAAATCTCAGTGCTTTAATCACTGTTTTTAACTCCTGTCCATTGAAACATTAGGTTGATGCCATTATTTGTAATCCACTCTGTAATAGTTACCCCTGTTTTTCATGCCTGCCTTTACAGTTTTTTTCTGCTATTTTCACACTCTATAACAAAAATTACTCTGAACATTCATTTATTCAAAACAATACCATGTCAGCAAAAAAGAAAAAAAGTGTCATTTCATTCATGAAAGAAAAATACACTGTCATTACAAAAGAACTCGAATAATAATATGTTCATGAGGTGTCCTTAAATGCAGTACGACATTCTCCAAGGGCTCTGTGAAAAATGATTGAATACAATCATTCTGAAACAGCGCAAAAAGGAAGGAGAAGACAAATGAAACCAAAAGCAACATAATAAATAAAACTATTATATTAAATACACTGCAGCAATTTATAAGCAGGGTTTGAAAAAAACATGACATTTAATGTAGCCTAAAAGTTTATATTCTATTAAAAATTCTATATTAAATTCTGTTGCAGTGATTTATCAAAACACGCAAAAATATACATGGAAATGTAATATAGGAGGCAGACCACCTTTATTCTTCAGCGCAGTCTGAACTCTCTTAGTAGTTTTCTAGTAATTTCTTTAAGTAGTCTTTAGGAATTTCTTGAAGGACATTCAAAGCGTTTTTCTATGAAGGTATTTTGTTTTACTGCATTTGCGGTGTGTTTGTGATCACTGTCATGCTGAAAAATAAAACTGCTGTCAACCAGATGCTTTCCAGATTATATTGCACGGTCAATAAAAATCTGACAGTACTCATAATGTTCAGAATTCCAACAACTTTGACAGAATTCTCAACACCAGAGCCTCCAATGTGTGGTGCAGATGGCTGTAGACACTGTTGCATCATATATTGATGACAATTTGGATTTATAACTCTACATAAAGAGAGTAAAGACCTGTTGCCACTGATTTTCAGTCCAGTTCCTGAATACTTTGCTGGAACAACTGAAGGGCTCAATCCATCTCTCAGCTCCCGTGTCAGCTCTGTGTTGGAGCTTTTCTTATTTATTACTTTCAGAAGCTGTTCATCTGCTGTAGATAGTTTTTGACCTAATAACTTTTTACAAATCATTGTGTTGGAACAAAGATACTATTTTATGACTGTCAAACTATGTTAGCTTTGCTATTTTTCATTGATTTAACTAATGAAATTGGAACAAATGATGTTTTTGCGATGGGCTGCGAGTAACAAAGTGCCTACAGAGACAAACAGATTCTTTGCTAATGTGTGTGTCATGTTAGACACAACGCTAGTTATTTCCTTAGGTTAGGGGCCCGTTTATGCTTAAATGAAATGCTTCTCCTAGTAAACAAACAAGGTGTGGATTTATGAGCACACTGATATCTGAGATGTACTGAAGCCATGTTTAATGCAAGATTGCTTATTTCATTGAGTTCATGTTATGGGTCAGTGTAAAAGTAAACTTGGTTAGAAATATGTTCAAGTTTAGCTGTTATTCATGTGATTAACAGTAGAGTCAGCCAGTTCTCACATTAGATTGTTTATATAATGTTACACTGCACCATGAGTGTATTTGAGACGTAATTCTAGGGCTGTACCATATGACCAAAATATAAGACGTTTCTCGTCCCGATAACGATATATACTACAAAATAGTGCTTTTTCTGTGAATCTCGGATAAGTAGACTTGTGTGAAGTCTTTTCAGCTGGTGTACCTGAGTCGAGTGTTTTGACCGATGCATGAAACGATATATTTTTAGATGTAAGTTGTAACAGCCGCCATCTTCTTTGCGAGTATTTATTACATGGCGTACTTCGGGGAAATTTTTACTAGTCCTTCTGTTCGGAGTTACCTGGTTCTGCCTCATTTTCACCGTCTATGCTGGAATTCTCTGTGCCCCGATGAAAAAATATTGCCATAAACGGTGTATTTTGCGACACCACGAAACAAATGATAGCGTATTATTTGAAACGATAGATGTTTTCATTTAATCATATCGCACAGCTCTATGTAATTCTATTATATAAAAATATTGTTGTTGTAGCTCCACTTTGTGTGGACACCACAGCGCATTTGTTTAAGGGCACTGCTGTGATGACAAAGATTATGAATTGTAACGTGTTGCTGAGATGTCAGTGGTTGTTTGGAGTTAAAAGAAACAAAACAAAAGGAAATGATTTTGGGGAGGGGGTAGTTCTAATTTAACCATCAAGGACCTTGACACAAATCGGCAGTAACATTTAGAAGCGGCCTTTTATTACCTCTTTGGTTCAACAACAACAAACCCATCCTCCTTCACAGCGCCGCTGAACTCTCATTTAACGCTGGCCCCACAAACAACATTAATCCAGTTCCTGCCCAGCTGTGCACAGTGTGAGGTGAAGCTGGCAAGAGAAGAAGGAGGTGGACCGTCCCAATACCCTGTGGTCTGTACTTTAGCCAGCCAGCTGGTGTCATTGGATCCTTCCTGACTTGGACTGCAGAGGTGATTTCTCAGTAGAGGCCATGGAATTAGCATCTTAAACACAGTTTACTGGAGTCATTTTATCAGCAAGGCACTTTCACATGCAGTCTGCGGGTAATTTGTTCTGGGAACTGTTCTCCAAAATCACAAACCAATACATTTGCACAAGGAAATCCTACCTGTAGCTATATCTAACTGCTCTAATCAGGTGCATCATTCAACTTCTAAAGGTAAGAGATAACAAGACATCGGTACAAAGTCTGACCAAGTCACATTTTAACTTTGGGGCAGTAAGCTATTATGGTTGTCTCTGCATGTCCGGTAGACACTTTTGTTGAACCACCGCTTTTCCTGATGTGAAAGCTTCTACATTAAATTAAGTCAATACGAGAAACAACAATGAACAACATTGAAATTTTAGAATCTGTATCCAGCAAAAAGGGTGAGTGCAAAAGAAACACTGTGTGGGTCAGCTGTGTGAGCTCGTGAAGTTAAGTATGAACTGTAAAAACTGCATGCTGTTTTTTTGTTAAAGCACAGTGGCACACTCCTTCTAGTGCTTACATAGCTATTGGAAAAGCCGAGCTATTTCCTCCCTTGCAAGACCAAAGGCAGCCAGGACAGAATAAACAGGCCTTTCAGCCCATCCTGTGGGGAATGTATTCCTTTTACCAACTACCACATGGATTTTAACATAAGAAGGTCAAAGCTGGGATTTTCTTTTGCACAAATAAACAAGAGAAGGTGGTTTATTTATTTATCGCTGTCTTAATATATGCAAAGTCATAATTAAGACAGAGAAGGGAGGGAAAGAAACAGAGGATGAGGGAGGGTGTTAGTGTTAAGGATAGCTATCTGGAGTCAGTAAGGAGGTGGTGTGCATATCTCTATTTAAGGGATATTCGATATTCAATTAAAAAAATAGAGTACGCGCTGTCGGAGTTAATTCGGATTCACATGAATTATCCCCAGTCTACATGCACTGATGGAGCCTATGTGCGCACTATTGAGTTTTCAGGGATCTGTGTGATTTGTCTGCAAAGTGTCTTCCCATCTATTCCATTCACCTCAGTCACATCCTTCACATCAACCCCTCGTCTCTTGTCTCATGAAAGGCAGTCCATTACTGAATATTAGCAGTGGAGTGAGGCAGCGAGATAAGGGAGGCTGCTGATCAAACACACAGACAAATCGCCAGTGACAGAAACACACATTTGTTGCTCAGCGTTTAGCTTTGATCTCTGACTCTGCCAAAAGCCAAAAAGAAGCAAATCTCAGCCTTTGAACTAAGGCTGTTCAGATGAGGTATCTCTCTCTCTCCCTCTTATGGAGATCGGTACACTCCACACATCATTTGCAATCATGCTGCACAACTGATACTGCCTACACATTCAGCAGACCATTGAAGAGATGGTACAGGGAGGAGCAGGATATCCACATCACTGACATAGAACATGACACTGGAGATGTTGATGCTTATTATTTGGGACTTTGGGCCTCTGGTGGGCTGACTGAGGCCCATTACAGTGAAACGATTGTTCAAGGTTTAACAGCAGCATCCTTATAAAACCTTCATACGCCTCTAAATCACTGTCAAGTCGGCAGGAGTATCAACAAGTAGTGACTAGAGCACTGACTTGCGATTATGTTTCAATTTTGTGCACACGGGCAGAGCGCAGACCCACACGTAAAGCTCCGATTAGCCTCGACTGCGAATCTTCCGATCTCTGATCTGCTCTGATATCGCATTTTATTTTGTTTGTATCCTTGCGATCATCAGCAAACACGTGCGCAAACATATTCACACACAGGGGAGAGTGAGATTGTTTTTGCAGCATAGAAATAACAGATAAGTGGCTGCTGTGTGTCTAAGCTGTCAGCCATGGATCATCTCATTTCCTGACCGGGCCGGCCCAGGCCCCCTGTGTGTTATTACAAACAGCCCAGATCATGTGACAGGGGAGGAAGATTACTGGAGAAACTAATTGAGGCTGTTCTGTGTGTTCTCTGATGGAGAACAGTGGGGTAACTGTTTGCCCAGGCGGCCTGATACTCGACCCTCCTACGTCCCCTGCAACCACAAAATGGCTATTACAAACAAAGACCCTGTCAAAGCCAACAGACCTGGCCAGCCTGTAGTGAACAAGATCGCTCCTTTGAAGCTTGGGGATTCCCCTTATCATGAAGAAAATGTATGGGCATGGGACCAGTTGTGCATCCACACACCTGGCTCAGCACACTGTTTTACTAAACAGGTAGCATGCTCCTCATTAACCCCATAGAATTACCAGGAAGGACCTTGCTATATGTGTTTTATATGATATACACTGGAGGGTGAAGTCAGCCTTGAATACTCCACTCTTAGCTTCATCCTCTCCCCGATACCTTGGCCCACCTGCATTATTTATGGCACATCTTGCACTGGCCGTTGTGTACAAGACCTGTATCATCGGCCTTGGCACAGTACTCAGTGGTATTGGTACCTACAGTACAACAGAGCTAGAAGAAAAAAAAGAGGCCACTGGCAGCAACCAGCGCCCACTACTTCACACGCAAGAAAAACTGTCAGTTAGCATTTGCTTTGAGCAGACCAGTATGGCTGTCAGGCAGAGCTATTATTGTGATACAGCCCTGGGTCAGGCTGGAGCTCCAGGGTGAAACAAAGTCATCTTGTGTCATCACTTTCAGCTCTGCTTTTCCATAGATCAGCATGCTGTGAGGCTTTAACAAAGATAGAGTCACACATACAGCTATATCTCTTTTGACAGGTGATAGACATGGCAGATGCATTACAAGGAAGGCAATCAAATGATCTTATACGACGGGCGTGCTTAAACTGAATAATGGTGAAAGTGTTATATTATCTAAAAAAAAAAATTAAACTGTCAAAGCGGTGAAAACATCAATCAGCGCCAGATACAAAACAGACATTTGTGATTCTGGCCTTTAGCCTTGAGTTGAAGTGACAGGCAACCATATGCGCAATCTGTTGATCACAATCTGTGATTCAGATCAGATCATTGGCCAGATTGCTCGCCCCTAAATGCATACATACAAGAAAACTGTTCCATAATTACTAAGAAGCATGAAAGGAATGCAAGAACAAGTCTCACACAGAAACCCCTGAAACCAATTGCATAAACAGTCACACGCATACCAACACCTATACCTACGCTTTCACTAGAGAAGTTCCAGGCACTGGCTGGTAAAAGAGAAAGTGGAGGGGAAGGGGTTGCAGTATTGTATTTCCACTAAGTATATATTGCCTGCGTTTTATGTGCAGTCGGCCCCAGGCATGCCCCAGTTCTAGCCTAGTGCCAGTGCCAAGGAGAGCCCAGGCGCCAACGATGGCTGTACAGGGCTGATAGCACTTTTACAAGTGGGAATCTGAGAGCCACTGTGCTTTTAAAGCTTGGCTACTTGTGCTGCATCTCAAATGACATCCTCTTGCCACAAATAAAGCAATAATCTTGACCACTTTTGTGTCATGTGTAATGCACTATGTGAAAGTAGAAGTAGAAGTAGAAGTAGAAGAGTAGAAATAATAAACGATGCCCAGGTCAGGAGTGGCATTAATTTCTGGGCAGCTGACCGGTGAATGTTGGCCTCATAGGCAGAGAAAAACACAGTCAAGATGTCAGGTTGCATGGGAATCCTAGCTTTAACTTAATAGCTTGCAATCAGTGGCTGCTTGAATTAAGTGCTTCAGGATGCACTTAGGCTCAAATTGTACTGATAAAAGTTGAACCAAAGTGAAAAGTGAACTGAACTGCAAGTTGTGCAGAGTTTTCTTAACTCTATAACCCGCAATAGTAGCATTTTTTTGTGGACGCAGTTTTCTCCTGTGAACCAGAGTTTTTGCATAACTTGGTCTGAAGTTGAAATACCTGCAAGTTTATTCATCTGGTGATTTCTTGGACTATTTAAAAATCATTTGAAAAATTATCCTTGCAACATATGGAAATTATCTAATGACAAATTATCTACTAAGTTGGATCCTGCCTCTACCATGCTGGTATGCCCTGGATCATTTGTCATCCCATCATGCTAGTGCAAGTTAATCATGGTTTTATTTGTCTAAATAAGTATTTTTTCAAAACTCTGCAGACAGATGTTTTTCAGCAAAGTCTAATCTGGCCTCCCTGTTCTTGTCATAAACCTTCTGTATGTATATTCACAAAGTAGTCTCTTGATTGTAGACTTTGACAACCGTCAAGAGTCTTAACCAAAAAAAGGTTTGCAGTTATTGTACTTATTTGTTATTGAACGTTTTATATACTGGCCTCGCTCTATGGCTTTTCGGGCCTTTTTGAGCGTGCCGGTGCATTCCTTCTTTTTAAGAATATGCCAGATAATTTGATTTAGTTTGGTTTGTAAGTCTAATGATGTTCTTCTTCAATAGCATCAGAATCTCTTTGGCGCTGACAAAGTTGACAGTGCCAAAATACAGGTTCAACACTTGTATTCTACTTCAGATATTTTAAGTTCTTTTTTTTTCCAGGCAAAATGAAGCAGCGGGCCTCACCTCACTTGTCAGTCAAGTCTGATTACAAATGAGCTTCTGAAAATACTTATAAAAATGGCTGTAATTCCCAAATATTGAATTCAGGACTCTTGTTAAACTCCTTCAATCACGTAAAGTGGTTGCCTCTGTAGGGTTGCACAGAGGCAAAATTACAATAAAAAAGTGTCATTTTCTAGGCTAAAAAAGGATCAGCACTGGTTGTCTAGCTCAAACCACAGTTGTTTTAATATTTTTTCAACAGATAGAATTTTATTAAAAACTTGAAAGCAGAAGCAATTAGGTAATGTAAGAAGACAAAATTGTACTCATGATGCAAACCCTGAACCTAACCTATAAAGGGTTGAATGAGATGTGATTAAGAATCCTTACCTTAAATTTGGCAATTTCTCGTTTGAGATTATGTTGTCAGTCAGCTCCAGACAACGTCCAACATCGAACGTTCAGCAGAAATCAGAGGCTTTGTTTGTTCACATTCAAACTTTTTGCAAAACACGGAGAACTCGGCAGATTCTCCAACTTGCAACTGCACACACTTCCTGAAAAAAACACAGTGAACAATGCTATTTTGACACACAGCACGTTGAAAAAGATCTTCTCCTGAGGGATCAACAAACAGGAACAGTGACAATGGTCCTGAAGTGCATAAGAATATGACCTCAAATGTGTTGCTGAACAACTATAAAGGAGTAATGAGATTTTACAGTTAAATCAGTTATATTTATAATTAAGAAACTGTTCTAAAATCATCAGTGTCTGCCTATGCCTATATATTCAGGACTCTCTCTGGTTAATTATAGCCTAATTAAAGATCAGTCCATTTACCATGCCATACTATTAATGCACTGTAGACCTCTGGATATTTATACCTGGGTGGGGTTTTTTTGGTATATACAATAAAACAGGTATAAATATACAGCAGATGTTCGGGTTAAACAAACAAGCCAGCCTTAAGCGTTGATAATTTTAGTATGATAATAACTTGCGTACGCATATTACATTTGGTTTTGTGTGATACACACCTGCTTCAGCTAAAAGTCCATATTTAGTCAGAGATATTCAGAATTACATCAGAGCTACGACTTAGCTGTGACACTGAAATGAGATCTAGTGCTCAGTGAGCAGCTAATATTCTTTGCTCACGTTGACTCTCCAGCACCCAGAGCTGATGATGATTATCCAAGTTGAAAGATCCAGATTCAGTGAACCGAGTAACTGTATCTGAAACATAAAGCCATGCCCATAACCGATGACTAATAAACCACAGTTTGTCTACAACACTAAAACAAATTATAATGGCTGAACTCTCCTACATTCGCACACTACAATACTTCTTCACACACAGAAGTTACTTGCAGACACTTATTACCATTTCAACTTAACATTCAGTTGTTGCACTTGATGACATCAAGTCATAGAGGCCACTGTCATACCTAAACTTTAGGATTTGCTGCTGTATTTTTGTAGAGTTGTTCTTTCTTACCATGTTGCATGCAGCAGGAATAAAATTGGATTCAAACATTTTTGCACTACTGGAAACACTCCAGTGTGTTTTAAGGGAGAGAGATACCTGGATCCCGAGGCAGGACAAATGATGCCCACTTCCTGGTGGTGAATGCAGTATTACCCGTGCTATTTTCAAATTGGCACAAACCAATATTGCACAGATGTTGCAGGAGCTGGCCTGTTAAAGACCAGCTACTGTCCCACGCAACAGCATCAGACATTTGCAAATTCACTATTGCCAGGTAATGTCTAAAACATTTCAGGGCTCCAGTGCATTTCTGAAAATGCCTCGAGTAATAGTCCTCCCTTCTCAACCTAAGTCTCCCAACCTTAATACAAATCTTAAATATCCTGACTATGAGTCACTAGCTCAAAAAGTACTGTAAGGACATCTTTTATGTGCTTAATAAGAACAGAAATGTTAAGATCATGTGCCTAGTTTGCTGCAAAGACTTAGTCTTGGTCTATAATGTGGGGAGAATAATGGGCAATTTGGTGCTTAAGGGCAATTATCTGTTTGGTGTAACTTTTTACAAGAAACATACAAACACCAAGCCTTTGTGTCACCCACTATTAAAGCAGGCCTGGATCTTGCCTGCCATGCTACATATTTCCATTTGTTTGTGTGATACATACCACCTGATAGCCTATTAGTAGCAAATGATAGTTTAGAGGTGCTAGCTAGTAAGTGGCAGGTATCTCTGAGATTATCTTTTAAACAATCCCTGACATAATCACACCTTATAAACAACTTTGCTATGTGGAAACTTAAAACCCTTATTTGTTGCAGCCCATATGGACCAGCTATAAGATTTCTACATGCTGAAGAAGAGCGGTAACAGCAGGAGTCAACATCTGCACATTTACTCTCTTGAAGAGCAGCACAGCCAGCACACACACAGAGACTGACTCCAAAAAATGCTGGGCCTCTAAAAACACTGATTACAAGTAATGTTATATTTAATGCTAATAAATAAAAGCAAGACTAAAATATTCAATTAGTAAAGTTCATTTTCACTAACACACATTGTAACATCTTCACAAAACGCCTCACCGTCTAAGTCTAGACCAGGGGTCAGCAACCTTTAAGACCCAAAGAGCCATTTGGACCCGGTTTCCATGCAAAAGAAAACACTGGGAGCCGCAAATACTTTTTGACATCCAAAATGAAGATAACACTGTACACAGCATTGTTTTTTACCTTTTTTTTTTTACCTTTGTGTGAACAACTAAGGTGTGTTGCTTATGAAATCCATGAAGTGCTATAGAGAATCATATTTTATTTATGCAATTAACACATTTTGAACTCTTAAAGAAATATAGAGGCGGACGCACCTGAGCAGCACCCGCAATCGCGCCTCGCCGCCTTAACGTCTGTGCTATCTGTGCTGTTGTGTTGGTGTGTGTCAGGCTGTGAGCTGAAAAGCTACAGCCAGCTGTATGCGTACAGCAACCGTGTGTGAAAAGTGGTCAATAAAGAGATGCGTGTTCATGGAAACATCGTCGGGTCTGCCGTGATATGTTTACAATGGGACTTCTGCTCCTGAACCTCTCCGCACAGCGTCTGCAAATCGGGGCTGTACGAAGTCACTTTCATCTTTACGCAGGACTGTAAGCTGTCATCTGTGAGGCGTGAGCGGTGTTTGTTTTTAACATAGTTCACGGTTGAGAATAGCTGCTGACATAATGTGGATCCGAAGATCCATAATTGGCCTACCTGGGGTTGAAAGTCTCGATAAATGCACAGGGTTAGGGTTAGAACTAACATAAATAAAATACACTTCAGCTAAATGCTCCTAATTTATTTTCCCAAACCACATGGAGCCGTATTATAAGGACTAAAGAGCCGCATGCGGCTCCGGAGCCGCAGGTTGCCGACCCCTGGTCTAGTCATTAAATAAAGAGTTTATTTTCATGTTGTTAATCTGCTCATACAGCACAGTTATACCACAAGAGTACACAAGAACATGCAAATATCATAACGCATCTCTAACTGAAAATTTAATACACAAACTCACTGGCAGGCTTTGTCTCAGTGCCCTGCAGCGAGTCAGAAAATATGCAAATGAGGGAAAATCTCCAATGGATTAAACAGACGCAGCAACCACTTTTACCAACCAAAACACTCAGTAATTTATTTACTTATGGCTTTGCTCTGAGTTGAATAGTCGAACACCTTTGCACTCTCTGAGAGACACAGCAGTCTGTTGCTTCTGACCTCTGTGTTTTGAGCAGTGGGTCGCCCACCTAATCACATATGAAAAACAAATTGTTTTTCTTGTTCTTTACATGTTATTCACACTATGCTTTTATGCTGAAATAGAGTAAACTCCAGGAATAACCAAACATGACACCCAAAGTTTCTCTTACACACAGAGATTTATATAGAAAGTAAAAATAGAGTACTTGAAATAAATGCTTTCGTATGCGATCTCCCCTACATGTTTATCACCATGTGCTGAAGGGTTGTCTCTCAGCAGCGTCAGATGGTTTTAGCACCACTTAAGTCATCGATCCATTAGCCCCTCCATTTAAACCTTCACACCTAATTGGTGAATCAAATAATACGATTTAAGAGGCTCAAAAGACACACGCACCTGCATCAGGGGTAGTGTTACTCTCTTATTGCGACGTTAATGCACCGGTCCTGGTTTAACCCCTAACTATTATTCCCTGAAGCACTTTCATTATCCTATTGATGTTATATGAACTCAGTTGCTTGTTTTCTTTTTTTTACACATATTGGACATATTAAAGTCAACATGTTCACAGGTTTGCTAAATGAGTGAAAGAAGCATTTAGAGCAAATTCGCAGGTACACTTCTGACTCATTACGCAATTAATGTTGTCATTGGCCATTCAGCGCTGCCGTAAATAATAATCACACCTCATTATGAACAATATTATGTTAAAGCTACTTAGCATGCTGTGGTGTACTGAAGTGAATTTGTTTATTTACAGCTGGCTGGCTTTTGATTACTCAACATTTGACAAGAACAAATTTACAGTCATGCCAATTTTCTTTGAAACCATCCGGCGTGCTAAAGACAACAGGGCTTTGATGGATTCTCTCAGGGGACTGATCATGTCAGCCAGATAACAGAACACTAGTTAAAAGACACATACCACTTCTTTTGAACACATTTGATTAGGTTCGTAAATTACTTGCATTCCTGGTGGAGTTGCCTTCAGGATATGGAACAACTTGACATGCAAATATGTCACATTGTGATTCTATCTTTGTGTGCGCTAACAGTGACGTGTGCATCCCCCTTGCAGTTTACTTTTAGAAGGTCTGGCATCACTTCCAAATACATAAGTGTCCTATAATGCTGACAAATAATCTGCAGTGAAGTGAAGGCAAAGCTTGCTGCTGTAATGGAAGAATCATACAGCCTTGATGTATTATGACCAAATAGCATATGAATCAGGCAGGGAAATAGAGAGCGAATTAGCATCGGGACAGGTCTCCTCCCCCAGCCTTCCGCTAGCCTCCCATCATTCATTATGATGATCAATGGCTGCTCTTTATGCCCTGACTTGATATTTCAGACTCATGTGAGGTGTGGATCATTAGGGAAAGCTTTTACCATTAATAAACAGACGTTGTTTACATGACTAATACTCCACGAGGCAATGAGGTTGAAGCATTTAGAGCAGGACATTCATCTTCCCCACACCAGTAAATATCACCCAGATGCTATTGATATTTACTGTGTTATAGAGAAAATGGCTGAAGTGGACAAGCTTCATCATGTAAGGAGGGAAAAACAGAAGGAAAAAATGGAAGAAAAGTTTTCAACTTTAACAGCAGAATAACAAAATGGATAAAAAGGCCATATGTGCAGGTTCTTTAGTTGGAATCAAACTGAAATATGGCACAAAAGCAAAACCTCAGACAATACGAGACAATAGAGTATCGGAGTATGTTTGAAAAAAAAAGGGGTGATTTGGGTTGGTCTGTTTTCTCAGGGAGTTATTCTTTGCTGTTCTTATCAGACCAACTAATATCCAACCAGTGGTAAACATGCTGTAGCACTGTCAGGTGTACCAGGTGATAAGGCAAACTCTCGAGTCGAGTCATGAGCGGCCACTCACGTAAACACAATCACGCTCGGATAAGCATGTATGCTCACCATAACATTATCCATTGTCACTCCTAAAATTTGATCAACAAGTGGTAGATATCATTTTCCAAAAGTGGTTACGATAATGGATGGAAACAGATTCAGTTCCAGATCTCAACCAACTTAAAGACCTTGGAAGATCAAACGCAGCTGTGTTCATTGTCTTTCACTATTACAGTCATATCGCCAACACCATCATCACAACACAAACAATGAGTCATTGCTCCAGCTGATTTGCAAACACTAGTAAAAGGATTCGGGTAAGACTGCCGATGTTGATGACGTCGCCCCTTCGATTCTCTACGTGCTCGTCGACATGTCCACATTCACACAAACTACACCATATGCTAAGTGACACTGATACTAATTAGAAGCTCTTGGTGAAAGGTTAGTTTAAGCAGAAGCATCTGTTGACCTTTTTCAAACATCATAGCATACCAACAAATGCTGAGTGTCAGTAAACAATATTAACATGTCATGGTGGCAACATGGTGTCCTCCTAATGACAGGCCAACACAGCAGGCAGAAAAAGGAAGCACCACATATAATGTGTTACATGTACGACAAGCAAAGCATGTTCATACTCTATTGTGGTAGTCCAGTCATACACACATCAGCCATGTCAGCTATGTTGTTCCTGTCAGGGGAAGAGACCTCGGAGAGTCCCACGGTACCACAAGACATATATATCTCTTCTGTGCTTGTAACCGTGTTATATTGCAATTATGTCCTTGTTCATGCTGCAATAGATCAGGATACAGGGGAGTGTGTGGGATAGTCACTAAGGTGAAGGGAGGTGTGTTGGGTCACAGTGTGAAGTTCCCTGTAAGGACAGGTATATTTCCTTGTATTCCTGTAACAGCTGGCAGAACACAGACACAGTTATTTTCCACCAACGCATTGAAATCGGTGATGACTGATGGCAGAAGACAGAGTTCTTCAACCCAATGGATTATCGAGATTAGCTTTTAGGTCCGCCTCCACGCGTTAGACCTAACCAGAAAAAGAGAGTGGCTTAACTTGTCATCCCTTTAGAGAACGATGTAATTAATGGGCTCTGATGAGCAGCTCAATCTCCACAGACAGGAAGAGATTGCCCTGGCTTTTGAGGCGAGGTGCAGTGTGTGTGTGTGTGTGTGTGTGTGTGTGTGTGTGTGTGTGTGTGTGTGTGTGTGTGTGTGTGTGTGTCTGTGTGTCTGTGGGACAGATGAGAAGAAGTAGAAAGAAAAAGAGAGAAACAGGCGTACCTGGCAAATATGTACGCCATCCCTCCTGCTCACTCGTCCTTGAAAACAACCTTCTTGGCTTTCCTCTCATTTCTTGGAATTCTTATCAGCTTTGGTTGTTATTTTATTAACGTAAACTGCAAAACTGTAGTTGAAACTGAATTGGAAAAATCCACAACCTTACAAGTACCATTAAAAATCATTTTCACATATATTTGCCAAATCTGTTGATTTGTTAGAGTGATACAGAGGAATGGAGCAGAGCTCATGTTAGGACTCCAGCGGTGCCGGTGAACGGTGCAGCACTTCTTCCTGTCTCCCCTGAGGATAACTATTTGAATCAGATTATGTGCGTTATTTCTGTCTCTAGTGACGTGAGCTCTCGGCATCACAGGAAAAGCTTTCGCACACGCGAACAGCTTTTTCTCCTGAGTGGTATATTTTGAAAGAGCAGTAGTGATGGGGCACTAAAAGAATTCATAATGCATGGTTGCACAATACATACATAATATTCTACGTCACCATCGCAATATGCATACGCTGAAGAACTATTTTTTGACCTGGGAAAATTGCAGGCTGCATGCCTGCTTTCGGGAATGACTAAGACAGTTAATGAGGAACTAAAACTACTACATGAAACCTTTTATTATTGTTGTTGTTGTACACCCTGTTTAAGCAGTGATAAATAAATGATACATAAAAAAGATGAGCTGATTCTTGTGTAAACCCTAGACAAAGTGTTAAACTGTAATGTAAAGCAGCAAGTATTATTTCTACTGCAAAAAGCTTTTTAAAAAATTGGTATAATAAAACAAAAATAAGTTTAGGATATTTAGTATGCTCCCACAAATGATGATATAATGAAAACTGCTGAAAGCGTGTTCCCTGGATTATCTAGAAATAATTGTGCCACTGTTTCTGGAAAGAGATGTTGAATTTTTAAATACTACACTAAGTGCTGTGAGCAATTAAAAAGAAATGTAATTCACCTCCTTTTCACCTACTGCATGCTATAATTAGAGGCATCTCAGCATGACCCCAAAAAGAGAAATCAGTAGTTATGGGAAATAAGTGGATGGATAATATGTAGGTTTTATTAATAACATTATTTCAACTAAATAATATGTGTTTATATCGTCTGTTTTCCATAGCAATCCTAATTTTTGCCATTTTCTATTTGTCCTCTGCGATTTCACGCAGAAAATGTTGCAGAGTCCGTCTGGCTATCCAGAATCCAATCTCCTGATGACATCATTAACCCAACCTCATTTGAAATTTAAAGAGGCTGGGTGGACCATTCCCCCTAGTAATCAGTCAATACTGAGACTGTGGGAGCACTTAGTGGGAGACACAGATGGAAAAGCACAATAAAAAAAAAGCATGCTTGCAGGACCTGACTTAAAGTCAGATCAAGCAAACAAGCCAATGCTTCCAGTTAGAGGGAGGGTTTAGACTAACCTATGTCACGTCTGATCACAAACTCAAAGCTTTTATGCATTTCTTAAATAGAACGTCTTTGGTTCTGCTCGGGTACGTTCCACAAAGCACAAACAAACCCTTATATCCTGTGACAGTAACACAGATTCTGAAGCGTGTTAACAAAGTAGCAAAAAGGCCACTGTCACGTCACACTGAATCTGGGACAGACATCCAAATAGGTAACAGACCATGAAAGAGTTGCTGGAATGAACTAATCTACACTAAACTGTGTAAACACCTCATATTTACTGAGGTGTCTAGCTAAAGCGTGTACACTTGCATTTCATATTTATATCTATCTGAAGGAAATTCAAGCGGGAAGCTGGTGGACAGATCATCAGCAAACTGAGACATGGACATGGGAGGAATATTGGCTCAGTTTGAGCTTAGTGCTGTCCCTTTTTGAGTGCATTCACAAAATGCATCTGCCACTCCGACTGCATAAAACAAAGGTGGCATAGTTGGCGTTTCACTGTGTAGCGGGGGTTATTTTTTATATTTATGGTTTTGTTTTTCTAAGTGGATGGAGCACATTAACCAGTAGAAAGGTCAGACCTGTGTAATAACTCACACTAAAAGCAGACAGACAGGAGCACACTTCACTGCTGAGCCCTGTGTTTTTAATTCATTAACAGAAATTTTAAAAGGGACAAGCTCATGACCTTGGTTTAGAACATTTAAATGATACTGAACTATATGATTCAGTTTGCAACTTTAGCGTCGCTTTTTCCTATTTTAGTTTATTTAAGAATTCAAACAGATATGGACCTTCCCAATGCTGACATTAGGCTCATATACTTTTAAATTCCAAATATTTTCAGTAATTACCACTATGGTATTGCTGCATTGACACTATCATATTGCAGTTAAGGCATCTAAATGTATATAAAGCAGTAAATATTAAATTCCCAGCCTCTCACTGGCTCCCTCACTCTCTTCAGATTTCTTCTCTTTTACCATCAGAAGATGCATTCTAGTGCCTGCTGTCTGCTCACTAACATCCAGCTGCACACAGAGCTGCCAACAAAATTGGAAATTAAGTGAAAAAAGGACAGAGTGTAAAGAGTGGCTCAGTGAGAGGAGCTGAGCAGCACGTGCACCTTCAAAGCCAGAAGACCACAAAATACAACTTGTGAAATCAAAGGTCCACGCGACAGTACCGAGCACTAGTGATGAAAGAACATTTTACATTCGTTTCAAGATCTGCCGACTGAACAAATGCCCCGGCTGATATAGTTTCTGCATCTCTGATTAGTGTCCTAGTTCTACTACTTGTTAAAATACACGAGCACCTTTATAATGGTTCGGCGGCTTGCAGATCACTCTGGGGCATTTCGTTTCTTTTTCACCTTAGTCGTCGCCGTTTTACTGAATTTCTGACATTGCTATTTCTGTTTTTCCCGGCTTGCAGTTACCTTCTAATCGTTGCTCACCCCGAGTACACCCTCGCTCCAGTTTGAATTTGTAAAACAATATGAAGCAACAACAGGTGTACATAGATACTTTGTATGAGATGCTGATTTTGGCTCGGTTTATGGGCTTTACTTCTGTGAAAGTACAACTTTTTATTAGTTGAGCACCGTCTTTGGGATCGTCTCTTTCATCCTCTCTGAGAGTTAATATTAGAAACCGAGATATGGGGAGATATGGGGGGACGCTCCCTATAAGAACAACAGGAACTATATATGCACTTAATATTCTCTTTCTGACGAACTCGCCATATTAAGTTAGAAATATAAACATACAATCGATTGCAGGTTATCTGCTGTTGAATATAAAAGGCAAAAAAGCAGGGCATTACAGCCATCTTAACCATCCTCAAGTATGACATCATCCCGTCTGGGAGTGAGGGACGTAATGGACCTTCAGATGTCTTTAAACACTAAGAAAATACAGTAGCCGCGAATAATCAGTCCCTCTATCCTGCAATGCAGTCTTCACCTTGTTACAAGCACACACACTTTTACGGGTGAGTGACTGTGTTTTGTTTGCGTTTCTAACCGTGTGAATTTTAGGCCACAAAAATATGTATTTTTGATGTAAACAAAAAGTGATTGTTCAATCAACAGATGATGCTGTGCGCTAAAATTAATTATGAGCGCTTTCAGAAGAAGCTTCACTAAAGCTGTTAGGATGCAGCACGCTGAAGTCCTTCAGTTACCCTTCATTCACATGCATACCACACTCAAACTATGAATTTCACTTTGCTAGGATTTTTGGATCGTTACCAAATGTGCCTTGTGATATTGTTTATGACACACAAACGCACATACACACACACACACAGACTGTAATCATTAGTCATTCTGTCATAAAAGCAATGTCAGCATGAACAATAAACATGGCTCATCCAAAACAAGGCTTTTGTCTATCTAAAAGAAATTGTGTTGGCAGGCAGAGCCTCTAACGAGGCAATAACCAAATAGGCCACACACACATACACTATACTATATGTAATATGGCAGAACACGACTTCTTTACGCCTGTCTGATTATGGTAAGCAAGAAAGTTGCGAGAAATTAGCCTACGCACCAGACCCTCTGAAGCTAAAATGAAATAAGGAGTTGTAGGACACGGGCAAAGGGGGATGGGTAGATGAAGCACAATGGATCCCAGTTAAAGATAGAGATGTGGCTGGATTATGAGGGGAAGGTGATAAGGAGCACAAACAATGTGCTAGTCAATATCAGTGTTGGCTGACTCTTCCATACAGGGATGACAAGGTGTAGTGCTACAGAAAAAAAATGTTATGGTCAGGTGGTCCAAATTGCTCAACCATAAAATCCTAACTTGGGGAAATATGGACATTTCACACACCTATGAACAGTACTGAAGTATCCCCTGCCCTGATGTTCACACACAAAAATACAGAGACAGCTCAGCCGGAGACCAGATGGTTCAAAATTCTCTCACACACATACAAACACATGCTGGTGCGCATACACATGCCCAGTGACTGGTAAGCTTGGGATGCTGGGTTTTACAAGTCTAGACGCCATGCAAGCGGCAGGCTGGTTCCAACAGCAGACGAGCATCCCGATGCATAATTAACAGGCTGGTTTGGCACCTGACAGTCTCAGAGGTCACAGTGTCCTCTCCATTAGCCAGGCGCCAATCAGCCTTTCACCTGAGCACGTCCTTGTCCCAACAGCAGATTGCCCAGAGGACATCAGTCACATTATACAGCCCAATCAGAGGCTCAGACTCACACAAAGGCCAGAACAGAGACAGCTAGAGATAGAGTACAAGGTGATGTCTCCCAAATGAAGCCGAGCTGCCACTCAGGGTAGGCAGTGTACAAGACGAAACACACCCCGCACAAGGATACGACCTTCCACACGTTGAAGCTTTTCTACGATGGCAACAGAACAAAAACAAGGGCCGACTGATGGACGCAAGCTGATTCAACCGTACTTATGGTCCCTGTGGCAATCAAATTGTTTTTCCTCAATGCTTGATACATTTGTATGTCTATTAAACTGGATTTGCTGCAGTAATCCCGCTGATGGGTGGAAATGTGTTTCTTTTAAATGCCAGTCCCTTGCAGGTCAGAATAATTGTGTTTCTGAAAATGCCACAGCAGGTGTCACCGGCTTTAATTTATCTCGGACATTCTGTGGCATTTTGTGGAGACGTGTTGAATAAGTTTTGCTATATCAATAAAAAAATAAAAGATTAAGTGAACTTTTGTTTGAGGACCGACCCACCAACCTCTGCCTGCAACCAAGCGATAAGATTTAAAGCACAAACCAACAGCTCTGTCATCACAGTCATATTAGCTCTGCTGCAGTAATACTAAATACTTAAGTCAGCAATACCTTTGGTCTGATGGAAGTTCTAAAGCTACTTCAGACCGCTCACCAAACAAACCATTTATTCCCCACTCAGATGGCAACTCTAAATCTCTGGGCTCCCATTGACCTGGAACTGGGCCTCAACACAATACTGAAAGACTCCTTTGAGAGGGCCAGTACGGCAAGCAGGAGTAGGAGGGGTCTGAGGGCAAGGAAGCCAGGCTGGGGCATTACAAGTTGAGGGTCCCTTAGCTCCTGTTTCCCAGCTTAGAGTGATAGGCGCAGGGAGATGAAAGACCCTCAAGCTCTGTGAATTGAGCTCTAGACAGGTCTCACAAAACTAGATGTGCTAACAGAGGGCCTCCTTCAAAACTTCAGAATGCCTCCTTTCAATTGGCAGGCCTATTGTCTTTCTTTAGAAAGGCAGTGTTTGACTTCTGGAGGACAATGCGGTGGATACATGGATTTGCTGTGGCTCAGTTGAAGGCTTTATCTGGGAGGGTTGAAGCTATAATGAGATTACAAATTCAACTTTGTCCTCTTCATGCAGTAGCTTTGGCTTAGAGTTTAAGTGATGTAACCACAGAAGAAACAAACAAGATGTCAATATTCGGTTAACGGCTCAGCTTTTAATACCGAGGTGCTTTTTTTTTTTTTTAATCAAGAAGACAAATTGGTAAAGGTGCTGCTTGTTGAAGTTGCTTCTGCACTCCAAGTTAATATGGCTATATATTGATGTTAAAAATGTATCTGTTGACTTAGGCAGGATTAGGAACATGTTCAAATCAAATGCTGGATTTCCAGTGGCATTGGAAACCATCTTTCCAGACACTTATAAACAAGGTAGGAAGTCACTGTGTTGACGGTTTACTTTAACATTCATTGTTAAACCGTGAATGGTATGTAACAAGAAGCATGATTACTATGTTGTGCAGAGGTTAAAGTCTTTCTAACATCTTTTTTTATTTGTTAGTTTGTTATTTTTTGCGATGCTGTTATGTGCACTGCTTAATGCAACCCTATCGATCCTTTTCTGATCACACCTTTAACTGAAATTTTCATGGTCAGGTTATGGTTGAAGGAAAACTAGTTTTGTGTAGTAGTAAAGGTTGGTAAAATGAGTTTTCCACTGTGGTAAACTGCAGCTGCTTAAGTTTGCTGAAAAAATGCTGTGCTAAGCAGTCTTAATGTAGAAACGTCATGTTTCGCTGCTTAGTTGCCATTTATATTTACACCCACCAAACCAACATTTTCACACACAAAAATGACAGAAATGGAGTTGAAAACAATCTGAAGCATATGTGTTAAATTTCACAATAAATGTGCAAAACAGACGCGAAACACTGATTATTGCGTGCTTAAGCACAGGCGCACAAGTGCAAAGCTTGTTGCCACCTTCTTATCTTTCTGTGACTACTTATTGATCAATGCAGCTGTCAGTATTACATTTTTTCAAACCTACATACACGCCAAGAAAAGACCAAAACATACAAACCGTTAATGGAAAGCAGGAGTCAGCGGACTAAAGTTTTAAAGCTCAGCAGAATCAGTTGTGTCCCATTCTATACTGGGTGATGACTCTGATGCACAAGTTTGTCGTTTGCCACTCAACAGGAGAGATTTAACTGCTTCACTGTTTTTATTTTGGCTTTGCTGGAAAGAAAAATCAAAATCTTTATGTTGTCTGATTTCTACACCTTCCTGTGAATGTAGACACGATCAATTTGCCTTTGAAGGCTTGTGTAATCCAGAGCTCGTCTTTCAGTGAGAACAGCTAAATCGCTAAGAGCACAATGTGGCATTATGTATCCACACTTTTGCGGTAGCTGACAAATCCATTCTAGACCTGTCAGTAGCCACATAAGCAAAATCATCTCTCTGCGTAACAAAGGAGAGTGGACATACACAGCCCCTCTGGCCTCTCTTGCCTAGTTTCCCTTTTGGTTTCCCAGCCGAGAGGACAGAGAGCTCAGCCCACACTTCCACCCTACTTGTCTGCCTATGTGGAGGTTTTGTGTTTAGTTTGAAAGTGACTTTAATCCTCTAACAAGTCTGAAAGCAGTTGGCCGGTCAGTCTTGGTCATGTGTCTACTTCTTTGATGATGCAGATGTGGATTTAGGCTAAGAGCCCCATTAAGTGGGTAGGAGTTAAGACATTTTTTCACATGCACGCCACCCGTGCAGACCTTACATGGTAGAGCTATGAATTTAAGAACCCATTGGAAGTGTGTCTAATATCTGATTAAGCTTGATTTACACCAAACCTGCATTCTGATTCTTGCACACTCTACTGAGGTTGGACCAAACAGAGCATTTTAAGTACTGAAAACATGAGACAGCAACTGTCTCCTGTGTTGGCAGCTTCAGATAATGTCCTGACCTAATTCTTCTGACATGTCCGGAGTTTGGATTGCAAAAATGGCTAACAAGGGATTGTTTAGGGGCAAGGACAGGCTCTGCTATAAAACAATTATTATGCCGTCAGCAAGTTAAAATGCTATTCTGATCTTTTGATGGAGTGCTGGATGTCAGGCAGACATGCTCAGTGTCTATAACGCGTGGAGATTTTTCTCTTACAGTTCAGGAGCTCATTTAAGTTGAATGAACCAAATCTTCACTTATTCATATATTCTATTAGTTGCAGTGGACTGTGTAATTAATCTTGAAGGGAATAATGAAGGGATCTGTCACTGGGTAACAACCAGAGATCTACTGGAAGAGAAACCATGCCGACAAAACCATTACACATCCACAAGTTATCCAAACTATACATTTCAAAACACTTTCTCATCTGTGCAACGTTGTGATGGGGAAAAATATTCTTTTGGGGACATTATTCATGTTAATCGATTCATCTAAAATATTACCTACTACCTAAAACAATGTCTCAGCTTAATACGTCATTGAGTGTAGCCACCCAGTCTGGCTTACAGCAAGCACTCACTGGATTTCGTTGACCAGTCAACAAGAGAAGCAAGTTTCAAGTCACATATCTGACAGGACAAGTGAGAGAACAGCAAAATCTAGACCAGACAGGGAAGTTCATTTAAAGTGCATACTTCCTGTGAGGGATGTGTCAATAGGCAAAACCTTAGCTAATACCCCCTAGTGCTGTGAAAGTCCAAGTGCCTGAGACACAACTTTAAAGTTAACTGTACAGATTAAACAAATCTAATCTGTACAAATCCTATGCTAAATGATAAATAATATGCTATTTATGCTGATAAAACCTCTGAAGAAAAAGAGATATTTCACACCAGTGGTGAAACACATTATGAATGAAAGCCAAATGGATTGTTAACATGACCTTACTCTACATCCTTACAATGTTTTATCAGAACCTTTTGCGCTATCATGTTATAGACACACACGCACGCATGTAAATGGCACTAAAAACATGACTGCCTTGGCGGAAGGTAATTAAAGTCAAACCAAGAGGCTTAAAGACCATTATTTTAAAAGCTCTTAGAACTGTGTAATATTTTGTGTAATGTTGTTTTTCTAAGCTCCTACCAACTAAACTTTTAATCTGTCTTCAATACATGTTCGAATTATTTGTCATTATTTTTAGACAGTAGCCTCATGTGAAAAGTCATCCAGGGTCCGTGTAACATTTGATATGAATGTTATTGAATTTTAAATTCAATAACAATACACAGGAAAATACTGAATATAATTTTAAATACCATTTGAAAAACAAATACAAAAGAAGAGGCTTAGAACAATGCTGATTCATGCAAGTGTATTCAGCTACAGGCCCTGATTATTTTCTGTGGACTGGCTCCACAATTCATTGCTGATTAACTAAGTCACCACTATTTCTCTTTAATTGTTGGTAAACGTCTGTCAGCTTCAATCTGGGACTTTACAAGAACACTTTTTAGAGAGAAATAATTGTTTTCCTGGTAAATTAACACTTAATGTTGCAGATATGCAGGAAGGCTTGCTGCCTAGTTCCAACACAAACATTACCATTATACTGGATTTTTATAAATTTCATGATAATTTAACAGACAGCGCCTGCATAAGGTGGTTGTGGCAGTAATGATGAAGCCGACCACATATTTCACTCTTTCAAACACTTTTCTTTATTCAACACACCTCGGCTGTAGCCTTTCAGATGCCAGCCACACATACACAATAACAAAAACTCCTCAGGTCCCAGCACGTTTAATAGAGGAGGCGTGATGAGCTGGTCGAGCTCAGGTGTGTCTGCCACCCCCGCAGCTGCGCCACGAACCACGCCCTGTCAGAGTCCAATCCAATCTAATCCCACTTTATGTATAAAGCACTTTAAAAACAACATGGTTGACCAAAGTACTTTCCAAAGACAGTGACAGTGGTTAAATCGGGTAATAGCTGTGGTTAACATTGGCATGTGCATTTCCCCAGGTAACATTTATAACTATTTAAATACTTAAATGTTGTTGAAATGGGAGCTTTACTAATCTCACAAAAATCCATCATCAAGACCAGCATGTCAGTCTTTAAGATGCTCTGAGAAGTTTGCTATGCTACTGCTCATTTGTTCAGCTGCTAGTGAGGGGAGGGGCTGTGTTCCTACCAGTCTCTATGCACTGCTGTTAACTTTTGTCTCTCCTGGAGGGCAGTGTTGATAGCAGTACTGCGACAAATGAGTGTCTAATCCAGGCAACGTTATTTATCATACTAAAAAAGTGCTGATTCTTGTCTCATCCCAAGTAGACACTGTGAAGCATCAGCTACACAATAAACTGTTTGCATCCCACAAATTATTGTAATAAAAACTGCACATGTGTATTTAAATCGTATCGCTCATGCGCTAACAGCAACAAATATGTTTAAATTCAAAAACAAAATCTGAAAAAATATTTGCTTACACCACATTGGTGAGTTACTTACTCACCTGAGTCTTGTTTATCAGTAACCATACTCAAGCGAGCGCCTATTCTGGCCTAAAAAAAGAGTGCCCATTGCTAAAAAGCGGTCTCTGTTGGCCGTGTTTTCTTACAAACTAGCACCAGCGCCTGCATCTCACCAGCTAACAGCTACATTTTGGCTCTGTGTCACGACTGTGGAGCTCCTCATTTTTTCCTTTGTGCATCGGTGTGTGGCTGTATGTGTGGCTCTACTGAAAATATGTTGTGTCACAGGATCGCCTCCTGGGCCAGGGCTTTATTTACTGACCGGGTTTGGTGTGTAGTGGGAACACAGCCGCCACAGATCACTACACGACCTTAATTATGTTATCAGTCAACTCCGGGTGTAAATATCCTAGAGAACATATTGGGCCCAGTGGAAAATGTGCACGCATCACAAACACACATCCAGACACAGCAACTCACAAACTCTGTCAAACGCATCCACTGCTCTAGTTGCCATTAATTGCAATCTTTTTCTGGCTTCTGACTGATGTGTGAGATCAATATGCCCAAGGAGTTAGAGTGCGGTTCTTATTTACAATCTGAGCACCATACCAGGTTTCAAGCAAAGGAGAGGGGAGGGCAACAAAAGAAATTCAGAAGTAAGACAGACACTGGGTGAAGATGAGGGGAAGATAGAAAAAAAACTGGGAGTTCAATCATTGAACAAAGTAGCAGCTTCTCGAGGACTGCTCTAGGCAGAGCTGTTCTGTCACAGATTTATCATACACATACAGTAGATGCACGCTCTCGCACACACGCACAGAAACATCTTGACATACTTGGGTATGAGTAGGACCATCAGAGTCAGTGTTGTTTATCCATAGTGAATGTATGAAATATGGAGCGTGGCTGTGTCAGGCCCTCCCTGGAGCAATAGAGCCTGTGTCTGCGGGATAAATAAATGTCCTGTGCCAGAGAGAGTTCAGGTTTGTTTTCAAAGGACGTTCCACTGTTGTTTTGGCTCTGAGGACCTGCCTGGACCCGTGCTGCAATAATAACTCACTCTTGAGTTAACTTTCAATATTTTCACCTCCGCCGTCGAATAGCAAACGAACGAGAGGGCCAAGTATAAGGTATCGTGGGGTGGGAGACGCGTCGCTGCTTTGGAAGTCGAGAATTCAGACCCCATTTTAATTAAATACAAGTCATTCAGAGTTTATTTCCGAAGCCGATCAGCAAACTGTACTCCGTAGCTTAATGAGAAAAATGCGCCCATTTCATATGCTGCACGTTACAAAACGCATCATTGACTGCTGGTACCCGACACACACTCGCACGCCCTCTCAGTGAAGCTGTATCTGGAAACAGCGTGCTTTGTTTTCATCTTAATGACGCATATATTTGTCTCAGTAGTGTGTCGCTATGAGCTGTAGCCAGTATTTTAGTGTCACTGGCCTCACTGCAGTGACTAAGTAATTACTATGTGTGTGACCCTCTCCCATCCTGTGCTGTCCTGCCTAATTGTGGTTGTCACCACGACTTCCATTTAGCTCCAGATAAGAAACTGTTGGATGCCGGTACATGCAGACTTAAGACCCTTTTCAGAGAGGGCACATCAGGAAGATAAATGTGTTTACTAATACCTCTTTCACAGCCTCCATTCAGGCTGTTCAGTGCCCGCTGGCTGGTGACTCATTCTCATCAGCATAGAAGAGGCAGAGGTGTGATATTCCAGTGGTGTGTATAGCTTGTATTAAAAGGCAAGAGACATGTTTAAGGAACACAATTTTGCATAAATTTACGAAGCTATAAAAAAGATTGTGCTCATCGTGCCATTCGACCACTGATCTGACAATATAAACAGCAGTGACAAAAAATGATAGGCAGTGAGCCCTCTATCTCTTCATCATGAGGAAGGTCTAACAGCAAAATGTACCATTAAACCTTGTGGTTATATAAAGAGCCTTACATAAAGAGCCTGGAGCTAGCTAAAAATACAGAATTCAGTGGTTTTAACCCTATATATGGATTGCCAGTGAATTATTCAATACAAGTGAAGTCTGACGAGAAAAAAAAACATACACAAATTTACGCAACAACTCAACTCAAGTGCCTCGCCTGCCTGCCTGCTGAGATTTGAGGTCACTACTGTAAAGTGGTTTGAGCAAAGTTTGCAGCTGTAGTTTTTAGGAGGCAGTAAAAGGCGGGGAGAGGTGAAACAGACTGGAGATAAGCAGAAAGTCTGGCTGTAAAAAAGAGATAAAAGACAGATTCATGTGTTGCTTTCATTTTTCTGTTTGCTTCACTTTGCTCTCGGTAAATTTTAGCATTGGTGGCTGTCTGTGATTCTGCTGATATGATGACCCCGTTCAACCCACCGAAAGTCATGATTTATACTTTTGTGTTAAACCTGTGTCGTATGCCATAACCACACACCCTCCTGAAAGTTTATGCCATAACCTGCTGTGCACCTCCCTCCAAACGCAACTGCATGACGCCTCTGATGCAGCCGCTCAGGTACAAAGGCTGGCAGTGGCTGCTTGCTGAAGCTACGTGATAGGCTGTACATAGGTTCAGTACAGAGGTATAAAATAAGCTTTATAACCCTGCTGTTGTGTGGAACAGTGATGTATAGCCTACATGTTCAACTTTAAACTTTCGCTCTGGTCTTCCGATGGGGATTTATCAGTGTATATGCAGCTTTAGACTGCCCGTCTACCTGCAGAGAGTGTCTGTTTGCAGATGGGGGAAGTGTCAAAAATGGGTGGTTCAAGTGGTCTCTAAGCTGGTCTTGTTTGTGAAGTTGTAGCATATGAATCAAGTGATTAAAACAATGTAAAGTGTTGACTGCAACCACTCTCTGTGCTGTCCTTACAATGTTATTTAATCTTTAATGGGGGGGGTTAGGTTTGGGTTGGGGGTTTTTGGCACTTCTCCCATTCCTGGTAAACGCAGCAGTTCCTTTCCCTTAGCGGTCTATTTGTCAACCAATCAGCATTCAACTGACCCACAGCATCATTCACACCGAGCACCAAGCAGTTAAGCGTTTGAAAGACTGCAGGGGAGCACGTAGCATAAATGAAGCATAAAACAGAAGAGGATAGTTCTACGTGTGACTGTTCACACCTGACATTAGAATGCAATTCGGCCTTTGTCTTGAGTAGATTTTGTGATTCCGCCTTTCTCTATATGCAAAAAACAAAAGATTGGCAAAGATAAAGGACAATGTATCTGTCTTCCATTTTAATTGATGTGAAAGCATTTTTGGGGGGTACTCCATGTGTTGCTTGTTTTCACACTTTGATATGATAATATTGCCAGATGAATGGGGCTTAAGCGGATGTCATTTGAGTAGGCGGTGCTTCAGTGTGACCACGGATTATAAAATGTTTCAAGGGGCATGTTTAAATGAACAGACTGTTTAAATAAAAAGACAGACAGTAGGCCCAAAGAATGTCGATCAAGACTTGTGATCAACCTTCTTGGGTGGTTGAAGTTGTGAATAGGCAGAATTTTATTTTAATTTGAAGAATTCTTATTTTAGCCACCCACCTGTATTTATGGGGGGACTTGCCAACACACTCTTGCATAACTGGTTTAAATTACTGCGATTCCATTTAGTAAGAAATTCTAGTTAACTTTTCCAAAAGAGAATATTACAGGTATCGTAGGAGGCAGGGCACATCCTGCACAGACTGCCAGTCTATCACAGGGCTAACTACTAACAGTCTTCTTCTTTTTGCTGCTCCTCCTAGGGGTCATCACTTTCATCTTTGTTTTAACCTTTATGCTTTTAACCCATTTATGCAGCATTCCAGATACCATGGAACTTGGATGTCAGTTCCAGCAGTGTATTCCAGAAAGAACAAGGAAAAACAGGATTTGTTTCGGTTCTTAGCATGGTTTAGCCATTTATGTATCATTAGCAATACAGAATAATACTTCTTTTTTGTGCTTTTTTTTTTTTTTTTGATCAGCCATAAACAGAAAATACATAACAGTGGCAGCACAGATTAAAAGTGAACAGATTTACTACTGTTTACATTCAGTGCTGCCACCTTGGACTGCTGACTTCAGGTATGTTGTTCTGTTCTAATTTTCCAAGTGGGAAATCCGAATTGAGGGGGTGATCCACAAAAGAGATTTTGACTGGGAATTCAGAATTTCCCACTTGCAACTTATTCAGGAACGCACCATCCAAGTCCCTATTCTCCTCCAAATTACTGCCTTTCCTCCTCTCTTGCTGCCTTCTAACACGCCTTCCTCTTTCATTGTCTTCGGCCAGCAGCACAGATTCCCACCAGTAACCACTAGGCCGATCCAGTGTGGAAATCTAATTCTTTATGATCCCTGTGTTTCATTTGGCCAAGACTTTATTCCAGATGCCCATCCTGAAGCATTCCTCTCTACTTACCAGCACCAAGCGTACACACTTGATTGCAAACCTGGAGCATAAATAAGTGTCTGTATCGTCCATCCATTCTTTTTTGCTTATTCCAATTCAGGGTTTGAGGCATCATATTTTATTTATTTAATTATTACAGGAGAAAACAATCTAGCCATATGTCACAAACACAATTTCCAAATGTGGCGTGAGCAGTCACACCTGTACTTTGAGTTTGATCAGATCACCCAGGACGCATGTTAATGCCAGGTGTGAACACTGCTGAAGTAACTGCTTGACCTTGCTGCACTGGGAAAGAATTCATGAGCTGTAGGTGTTTTCTCAGCAGGAGCTTTCTTTTATGCAAACATGAAGCTCTGCTCAGAGGTCACAATGCCACACAATAATAGTGGCTCATAAATATATACAGATTCAGTACCAGCGCACGTTGCATATTTATCTGAATGTGTAAAGACTTACAAAAGGCACACAAAGGTTTATTTCCCACAGTTTCGCAAATTTAAGCATAATGTACAATATTAACCACAGAAACAAAGCATCAAAACACAGCTGAGGAACCCTGATTGAAAATTTTCTTAGACTCAGACATACAGAACATCATATAATCGAAATAAAATAGAATTATGTTGTTGATATTTATATTTTACAAAGTCCAAACCTGACCATTTGGCAATGTAAATGATTAATATACTAACACAAATATATATGTAGCAATTTTCTCTTCCTGTCTTTCAACTTTTCTGACTCATACAGACACACAGTATTATCTCTGGGCAACCCTCCCCACGCCTGGTTCTTGTTTCTCAAGCATAAAGAGTACTACCCTTGTTATTCTTCCTGAGCTGGTGTCACTGAGTACAGCCAAAAACACCAAATCCCAACCAGGAAGTCCAAACACAAAACAGAAAACAAATCTATCACCACACAGTTTGGATAACATCTCGGACTATTGTTGTGTATGGCTTTGAGTTTTTGTGAATACTAGCTGACCCTGGATCTGTGTCCCATACCCAGAGGGGGGCTGATGGATGGGATGAGCGGTAGACCACTTGGCCAAACTTGAAAGCCTTCTTGCTTGGTCCCTGGTGGGTCTGTTTGTCACCACTCAAAACACTCTTTTTGACTCTGTTTGGATGTACAGTACGATTGTGTGTGTGTGTGTGTGTGTGTGTGTGTGTGTGTGTGTGTGTGTGTGTGTGTGTGTGTGTGTGTGTGTGTGTGTGTGTGTGTGTATGAGTGAGTGCACGCTAAGCTCCTGGCATGAGTTCCTTAGAACCAAAGACTGTGGATATAGAGAGATCCTTTTGATCTGGTTTGTGGTGATGCAAATGAAACATCCGAGGGAGAGTCTGGAAAAAAACAGAAATGGTTCCTTGTCTTGATGTGAGTGGATTCAGGTAATGTTTGGATGATCTTTATAACAAGAAATAACCTTTTGATCTAGTACATGTCACTGCTGGCTTTAGTAGCGCGTGTTCATGAAGTGCACGAACGAGCTGAAAACCGCCCGTTGCAGCATAAAACTATCTTAAGGCACAAGATACTTCTGGAGAAAGAAGAAAAATATTTTGGGAACATTTTAGGAACTATAATGGTTAGCAGAGCGGGCAATCCACTGAAAATTTCCATCTGGATCTCATCACAGGGAGGCAAGAGAGTGCCTTGCTTTTGCTGCGGTGACTAACTCACCACACATGCACTCACACACGTGCACACGCGATGACTCATCTAAGGAGGGAAAAGGAAGTGGTACACATATATGTAAAACTAACCTAAAATTAATTTTTGCATTCTAAAACCATACTTAAAAGTCAATATAGCCATAGATGTTACTCTGAGGGGCATGGTGCCTCTCATATAGTGTGTGGCTGTTGATCTAGAGCATGTAAGGGGCTCACAGGTGCTTCATTCATGCTTTCATTATACAAAATTAGGGTTTAGGTCTTTGCTATCCGTTTTATTTTAATATTTTCTCTAGTTGTCATTGTTATTAAATTTACTAAAACAAAGGAGCTTAAGGCTGAATGAAGATGCTTTTATTCCTTCTCTTTATCTCCTTGGCATATTTATTCCTAACTTTATCGTCATTAAAGATTTTTGGAATATGTTCGTTTTGGCAAAGATTTACAACACCAATTTCAAAAAAGTATGGGATGCTGAGTAAAATGTAGATAAAGACAAAATGCAATGTTTTGTAAATCTTATTAAGCCATAATTTATTCACAACAGAACATAGAAACCATATCAAGTGATTAAACTGAGAAAATACAATATTTTTAAAAAAGAAATGGGGTCATTTTGAGGAGCAACATATCTCAAAAAGTGGTACGGCCATGTTGTGTAGGAACTCCTCTTCTTTTAACAACAGTAAACATCTGGAAACTGAGGAAACCAGTTCCTGGAGTTTTGGGAGAGGAATGTTGTCCCAGTCTTGTCTGATATAGGATTCTAGCTGCTCAGCAGTCCTGGGTCTTATTTGTTGTATCTTTTGTTCCATGATGCCCACATTTTTTTAGTTGGTGAAAGCTCTGGACTGCACAGAGGCTAGTTCAACACTCAGACCCTTGCACTATTAAACCATGCTGTTGTTAGTTGTTAGATGTGGTATAGAGTTTAGCATTGTTTTGCTGAAGTCTGCAAAGCCTTTCCCTGAAAAAGATGTCTGAACAGGAGCATATGTTGCTTTAAACCAGGGGTGGGGGAACTCCAGGCCTCAAGGGCCGGTGTCCTGCAGGCTTTAGATGTGTCGTTGAGCCAACACAGCTAATTTATATGGCTAAATTACCTCCTCAACATGTCATGAAGTTCTCCAGAGGCTGGGTAATGAACTAATCGTTCGATTCAGGTGTGTTGACCCAGGGTGAGATCTGAAACCTGCAGGACAGGCCCTTGAGGCCTGGAGTTCCCCTGCTTTTAAACCCTGCATATACCTTTGGTGCCTTCCCAGATGTGCAAGCTTCTAGCTCCATAGACAATAATGGACCCCAACTATTTCTGGATCTAGTTTACATATGCCTTCTTCTTTGCATGGTGGACCTTTTAACTGCATTTGTGGATGGCATGGTGAACCATGTTCACGGGCAATGATTTTTAGGAGCATTCCTGAGCCTTTGCAGTCATGTCCATGGGGTTGCAGCCACCCACGTGCATAGAAAATGAGGAAGTGCAGAGAAAGAGACATGAATTGATGTATAAGACCAAAAAAGGACAGATAAGCATGTTAAAGGAAGGAGGAGATGTTTTGATCAAAACTGTGTATGAAGGGTACAGAAACACAGAGAACTAAATAACAGGGAAAGTAGGTGCTAAATGAGGACCTCTGAAAAAGTATTAATGTAACAGATCGAGGGACTCCCCTTCGAATCTGCAGGAGGCTTTTGCGCTGTGATGTTCCCCCTTGTACATGGGATAATAAAGAAGCTGTTGAAATGAAGAAGTCTGTCTCGAGTCGTGTGTTTTCACCAGGTCAGAATCAAAGGATCGGGAGCGGCAGCTGGCCAACGACAAGACACCACGCAGTTGTGACTGTTACAGCGTACAGAGATTTCTTCAGATTTTCTTCAGAATCTTTTCATGATGTTATGTGCTACAAATGAGATATTCAATGTCTTCTCAATTCTCAAAGCTTCAACATTGTTCCACAATTTGTAAATATACTTTTTGCTGATTAGTGAACCTCTAATCTTACTTCTGAGAAACTCTGCCTCTCCAAGATGGTCTTTTTACACCCAATCCTGTCACACTCAATTTGTACTTACTAGACATACATTTGTCCAACAAAAATCACAAGAAGTTTTGTTTCTTTAGGTTTACCATAACACAGCTTTTAAATGAAACATAGACACAATTGCATATTCATTTGTGCTCATTTACAGCATGCAGAATACACAGAGAAAGTGACTAAATATAGATTCCACTGTACAATCCTCTGTGATCTCTAAAAGAAATACTCCTGCCTACTCAGAAGGTGGAGGCTGCAGCAGAGAGGGGTACTTGGTATAAGTTAACATTTATCAGGAAGAAATTAAAGAACAGAGAACAAGACAGGTGGAAAACATCGACTGTGTTTGCTCTTTACCAAAGCCACTTGACTTCAAACAGCACACTCTTCTCTCCTTTTTTTATAGAAAGCCCTTAGAGGAAAATAAGAAGGGAGATAGCGGGGAAACATTGAAGTGAACTCGCAAAGAAGACAGAGTTCTTGTAATATGTAAGAGGCTGTGAGGTAGGCTTGAGAAGGAGTTGTGGGCTGTCTGATCAGCACTGTACTTTCCTTACAACATTATAATCACATATATCATGAAAGGACTTTTCCCCACTCATTTCCTGCCTAGCTATAATTAGAACTGCACTCTCTCTAGCAGCTACCACCAACTTTGGAAACCCTCTGCCTTGAGCTGACACAGACGCTTTTCTGGGTTCAGATTTAGAACTTCCTCTTTATGGAGCCACCCAGTTGAGGCGATTCTGGTGAACTTCACATCATCCCTGTTTTCAACTCTCATTATGAGAGTAAGAGAAACACTCAGCTAACAACCACATGGTTACAGTCACACAGACCTGATCCAGCAGCCCTTCTCGATCGCTCATAATCACACACACACACACACACACACACACATGCGCTGCTCGGGACAGCTCACCAGTTGAAAAATCAACTGTATGCACTTCATTAGAGAAAATTCCCATAGTATGACTCTACATGTGTGTATATGCATGTGCGTGGAAACATTAAGCAAAGTGTGTGTGTGTGTGTGTGTGTGTGTGTGTGTGTGTGTGTGTGTGTGTGTGTGTGTGTGTGTGTGTGTGTGTGTGTGTGTGCGTGAGCGAGAGAGAGAGAGAGAGAGAGAGAGAGAGAGGGGTGGAGTTGAGGCTTTTCTATAGAGCAAAAGCAAACAGTCCATAAAGAGGCCCTGCCACTCTCCCATTTCAATGTAAATGAGTCTGACTCTGTTAGGGGGTTAAAGAACTCTCTAGGGACCTGGCGACTACCACCGCTGGGGTCACACATGCACATCTATGCACACACACACAGGCAGGGAAAAACACACAGTACACAATTTACAAACACGCACTAAGACACACAAATTGTGAGGCGAGAGGCCCAGATAAAGAGCTCAGAGAGCCTGTCAGAGTGTCAGCTCCCATTAGGCCAAAGGCTGTTGTGTGTGTGTGCAGGCAGGCGTACTGCTTTTTACATTTCGCTCAGCGCGCACACACTCTTTTTCTCACACACACATCCTCTCAGAGCCGCCCCGCCTGGCTGACATGCTGTTTCAGACAAGACACACAAAAGGCAACGGAACCCGCCTGAAAAGACAAACATCTCCTACATTTCCTACATCACACACAGCGGGGGGGAAAAAGAGAGGAAACAAAACAAGCTTTAAACGTTTTTAGATGAGCAGAAGTGGTGCTGAGGAAAAAAATGTGGAAGCTTTCAAGGATTCCCTACATAATTAACCTCTAGCGTGCAAGAAAGGAAGACACACGGTGTAAGTTTCCAGTTTCGAGGCATCACGGAGCAGGATGTAAACTGTAAACTGTGAAGTCATGCATTATTGTACAGTAACTGAGTAGGGGGTGGGAGGGAGGGGGTGGGTGAACACATCAAAGAAAGAGCTGAATGACTTTAAAACTTCGGTGACCTGCACAATTAGTGCAGCGCTCTCTTTAACTGCCTGCGACGAGCTAGTGTGCAGGGCAGGATGGGACTGTTAGGACAAAAACAGAGAGGACAGGAGGGCTGATTGCCTCCTACAGAGCCTCAAGAAACACATTGCAGCCTGAGAAGTAGGAGGAGGAAACAATCTAGAGGAAAAAACTATCTGGAGAAAGAGAAAGATAAAGAAAGGGCATGCGACCAAAGAGCAGAAAAAACTTTTGATCCCACGTTCAGTCTTCCCATGAATAAAGATATACGCACCCACATGCTCTTGTCACACATGCCCTGACTCAGCTGACTCAGGCAGGTGTGTCAGTGTGCTACCGCCTAAAGCTTTGGCATGCTGAGGCAGCAATGTCGTCTCGACCCACATAATCAAAAGTGTCAATCCTAAACAGAATAGCTGGAATTACTTGAAGTCTCCCTAGTCTTTAGATCTTGTCCTTCTTGCCTTCCATCTTTGACTTTTATGTCCTGAGCAGAGGCTGACAGCTGTTGCTAAAAACAGTCATCTGAAAACAGCATATGCTTGATCTAGGGGAACTCCAGCCACCACACAGAGTTCATTCATCCTATACTCACACACGGTATGTCATGCAACTGACGCACAGCTCAGTCTGACTCGCTTGTCTAATCACTCCTTCTTTTTAGGAGCCTAAAAACCACAGACCAGACCCCCTTGGGCAAGAGACCGGTTTGCGAGCAAAGAGTCAGAATCTTTCTCACACACATGCTCAGAGTGCTTATTACTGAATTCACTTTTCACCTACATTTATCCTCCCAGAGTCTAGGGATTGGCAGCGCAACAGTCACGGCCCTACATGCACACACAGGCTCAGACAGACAAGCAGAGAAATAAACACCAAAACAGAAATACGTTACAAAATTACTCCTGACGACGAGTTCAACTGGGCCGAGCAGCACGGGGGCACGCCCAAAAGGTTAGGAGAATGTCTAAGAGGCCCAGTTTGGCCCTGCTGCCTCACACTCACACTCAAGTAAAATAGATATTTGAAAGTGCTTCAGAAGGCTGGCACCGACGCCAAACAGCCTTCGGTAATAACGCTGGCTAAAGCCCACATAAAGTCTTTAAATATAGCTTTTCAAATTTGGAATTACAGCAAACACTGCCAGTTTACAAGCTGTATCATAAAGTGCTCTTGAACCTATCTAACACGAATAGAAATAGGAGTTTTGTACAAATAAAGTGACAAATATAGTGATCATACTTCCGGATGCTTCCTTAAACAGATGGCAGGGTGACACTCAGCAAAACAAACTGAAAGCTAATTCTCCTAAAACTCTGGACTGTCGCACAATACCTATTCTTTCTGCTGTTTGGCTCCAAACACAAGGACAGACTAAAAAAAAGAAGTCTGTAGCTCAGCTCTGCTCATAACATGGCAACATCTAGTGTTGGGGCAATGCAGCAAGTCAGCAGCTTTTGCCTCTTAGTGAAATGAGAAAGCTCAGGGCACTGGGCAGTGGCCCAGCACCATCCCTGTCTATGAAGTATAGATAATTGTTTTGAGATCTCCTGTTGAGAGGTGCTGTCTCATTTCCATATTCCCATGGCAGTGGGTATGATATAGGAGAACTGATGCCATGATGCACTGAAGATGGCAGACGGTATAACAACCCACTGACAGCTACATGCTGGTTAGTGCTTCTCTATCAGGCAAAAAGATTTGAGACTTAGCAGGAGATGAAAAAAGAGTGAAATAAAGTAAAAATACAGACAGACAAAAGAAAAAAAGACAGCAGAGAAAGCGAGAGAAACAATGAAACGGAGGGAAGCCCTGAATATAAAGCACGATTGCCTCGGATAAGGTTCATTGCTATGACTTATCATCTGCTGGTATCCATGACTGCAGCTGTAACCTTTGGTAAATGGCTCTACTTAGTCCACGACCCAGCCACTACCCCGATGGGAGATAAAATTAACATCCCACAGCAACAGTGCACTGACACACACACACACAATTTTAGCATAGACTCACACACATTACGTGCAGTATGAAGAGACAACATTCATCAGTCATCATCAGAGCAATATTTACTGCCCCAGTTCTATCGCCTTACTCCGCAAACTGGGAGAATGTGCGATGTAGAACACTGGGATATTATAATTCAAGAAATGGTCCCATTAACAATGCTTGGATGAGAACGAGGGAGGAGGCAGAGATGTGAAGAGCAAGGAGAGACTTGATTTAACTTGAGTTATGGGGACCATAGAGAGGGATTTCATAAGATGGAAAGACTTTATTTAGCATGCAGGATAGCACTTGTGTGTAGCTCCAGGTAGGGCAGAAACACAGAGCTAAGCTACTTCAGTACTCCATCCACCAGGAAAACTGCAGAGGAAGGGTTTTCCCTCTAATGGAAGCCATTAATTATCATATAGCCTTATGCTTTCCAGTCATCACTATCTTAAGTTAAATCCTTTAGGAGCGAGGAATTGTCAAAGATATGGTTTTCTTTCTAAAGACTCTGTCTGTCTGTCTGTCTGTCTGTCTGTGGTGCACTTAAGGGTCTGCACACACTCTGGAGCTGTCGTACAGAACTGACTGATGTTATCAACAGATGAATGGCCATACAGGCCAGAGGTCAAGTCCAGCTCTGTTGTTTTGACTCTGAAACCCTGTGTGCTCACGCTGCTTCCTCTCCTCTAATCCCCACCAGCTGCATGTATATGTGCATACATGCACTTCTATGTGTGAGACTAATAGAGGGGGGAAATAAGTGTGGACTGTGTGAATGCGCAGTGAGCAGTAAGGCTGCTCAAGCCAGATGACTTAGAAAATGAGTGAGGCTTACTTCATTTAAATTAAATCTACCTGTGGGATGTTATTTTTATTCAATGGCAGTTGGCATCTAGCAGGAGCAGAGAAATCTATCGAAATATTCATTTGGCGCAACAGGGAGGAGAAATCAATCCCATAAAAACAGAGCACTTAATAGAGTTCCATTAAACTGACTCTTAGAGCTTTACAGAAATGGCCACTTCACTGCAGGGAGGGCACTGAGAGGCCACGCTGTTTTCACCAGGCTACAATTTAGACTGAATAAAGTCATGCTCCATTTTCAGCCAGCCCTGACAACTGCTTTTTTTAAATGATACCTGATACCATCACGCCCCCAGTGCCCCCTTACCATCATTCAGCCAGAGACACACTTGAAGAGGGGGTGTGCATGGGAGGAGGAGGAATTGTTGAGGACTGCTGCAGATGAGGGGTCAGACGCCGAGGCTGCAACACCCCTGTCGCGCGCACACCCACAACTGTCTCCAAGTGTTTGTGGAAGTGTGTGTTACATGCCACCTGGCTTGTGACACTCGGAGGGAAAGTCTCAGACTGGCTGTTTTGGTAGTTAGAGCCAAGTGGTACATCCAGAGCGCCATTGATAGGGTTTGTTTTTTTTAATGGATGTAGTATATTATGCACAGGTTTATGTATTCTCTTTTTCAAGCCTGAAATGCCATCTTACCTTTCTGGAGGTAAAAAGTGACCATATTTGGATGAGCATGCAAAGCGCTACGCAGCCAGCTAATGCTCATCTTTCACTCTCTTCTTGGATGGGCTATTAGCGCAATTAAGCGCACAGCAATCCAAGTAATTTGTCAGATAATTGTATTAAAATCCTCCAAAAGGCACCAACACTAGAAACACAGTGAAGAGGTGCATTTTAGTGACTCCAATTAGCTGAGGTGACACCTATCAGACAGCTAGCGGCCTAAATGCACCCACCTGTCACATATCCTGCATAACTTTAAGCCTTAACATAATTTAATTAGATTATTTTAAATTCCCTATGTCCAGTTGTTACAAAAGGAGAGATTAGTCATAAAGTTTGGTTTATAATGGAGCACTGTAACAAAAAATAATTTCCCCCAGGGATCAATAAAGTATTCTGATTCTGATTCTGAAAGACTAGAGTTATTTTTTGCAAAATGCTGTCCAAACGTCTTTGCTGTAAAGTTGGACCTTTTATATGACAGTCTACGGGGATTGGTTATCCCCAATCCCAAGAGATCTTTCATGATACTGAAGTTTTTGAGGCTTTTACATTAGCTTCCTTTTATCTCATTATTTTAGGTTTTAGTTTTGTTCCACAAATTCCACAAACACAGTAAATGTGTATTTACGAGTTATGTCCCCGAGACGAAAAACCACAACAACAATATTCTTGTTCTCATGGCCAGTTTTGTTTTGAGACCTTAACCTTTTTATTTTATCTGTAATATCAGAAATTTTCCTTGGACAACAGTTCTAGTTCCTACAGTCCAATCTGGTTGCACCCCACATTGCCAGTTGAAATGAAATCCATCACTACTTGTGTGCCAGTATCAGCTTTTTCTTTGCTGCAAATACACATATTTACCTGGTGCCAGTGGCATACTGTAATCTTGCTATGCAATCTTTCACTCTAGCTCCAACCTCTAAGTGCTCTAATTAACCCACAGACTAATCAATTTTCATTGACACCCCATTGTAGAAATAGTATTCCACATTTTGTAAATTTATTAAAATGACTGTTTAGCCCATTTGGCAGACTTTGCAAGAACTCAGTTTGGCATTTGCAAAACATGAAATGGCATAAAATGCTCACTTATTGAGGAGATTTTACAAAAACAAAAGTCTTATATGGTTTACCGTGCAATCTAATTCCATCTACTAATCTGTCTCTTGATTCCCAGAAGAGATGTAATATAGAGTGAAGAAGTAGGAGCCGAAGCATGTTGGAGCCGGTCAAACTCCCGAGTGTGGAGGCTGGAAAGTGTTAACCCTGAAGTGTCTGGTTGGAGAAGTGTATGTGTGTGTGTGCGTGTGTCTGCTATTCTATGGGTTTGAGAGGGAAAGATTTCCCTCTTGGTGTGTGTTAATTAGGCTAGAGTTAGTGGGGCCTGCTAAAGCTTGTCTGATAGTTGACCTGGAGAGACAGGATTACCTTCTCCAGCTGCTGTCCTCCCTGCTGCCTCTCCTAATGCCACCTTTTTTAAAGGGACAGGTAACGCTCACTCGATCTCCCACTCGTCACAGTTGAGCTACCTGGAAGAGTCAGCATTTATACCCAACATTTGTGCGCACACTGGATATGTGAAGGAGCCACGGTAGCAATGATAAAACAGTAAATGGCACTTATACAGTGGCCAGAGTCCATTGCAAGTGACTGTGTAGCTGCCAAGAGAGAACATGTGGGTGTGAGCATAAACATTTGTTCAGCAATCGCTGAAAGCATCTGCATTCATATAAACAGCTGATGTAAATGTGATAAGAGCTGAAGACGGTCCAGTGAATACTAGCATACTGGTCCTTCTTGTGTTACCCTCCATTTGCTATTGTGATCCAGGCAAGCCATTCTTGTCATTTCCTCACTAATACATTCTACACTCACACACACACACACAAACACACACACAATGGGTATAAGCGCACTGCCCCCCATAGCCAGGGACACCTGGTCTGGATCTAGACAGTAATGGCATTCCTGTGAGCTGGTAGCTTAATTCCCCAGATTAGCATATACAATCCACCTAAGGGTTAATCAGCATCTAGCATCAAATCCCTCAAGAGCAACCTTTATGTACACCCACACAAGTAGAAATGCATGCATATGAAAAAGGGTTCATAAACATGCATTTTTTAAAAATCTAATGTGTAAATTAGATGTGTAAATTAACCATAAGCACCGCAGGCCCACTAATGGCTTAAATTGCACTAGCAAACGACACCGTGTGTTTGCGCTCCCGGAAAAGTTTTGTTTGCTACCTCTGAGAAGCCGAAAAGATGATACTTGGAGCATTTATGGTGTTTTGCTGACATGAGACATGTGCTCACCCCAGCCTCCAGAGAAAGTCCAGGATAAAAGGCTTTTCCCTTAAATCCCAGATAGCCTTCGAGCTCCAAGAAGGACTTAGCTGGCGACTGACAGCCAGGATGGGAGGAGGGACGGGGTTTTGATGCTTGGGCTTATGGCCTGTGCTCAGGTCGGGTAAGGGGCAGTTAAATATTTATGCCAGCATCTGTAGGTATAAAGCTGGTCTTTGGCTAGCTGGTTAGAGTACAGGTATATGCCCGCAGGACGTTCGCTGTATTATTTTTTTTCCTATTCTGGGATGTACAGCAGAGAAAGAGTTACCTCAATGTTAGCTTAAAGAGACAATATCAGTGTGTGTGTGTGTGTGTGTGTGTGTGTGTGTGTGTGTGTGTGTGTGTGTGTGTGTGTGTGTGTGTGTGTGTGTGTGTGTGTGTGGTGGGAGGGCTAAAATGGCACCTCGCAGCTGGCCTCTGTCTGCACATGTGAGCGTCAAATGCTGCATCCGGCAGTAGTCGGAGAATGCGACAGCCATCTCCCAGCCTGCCCAGAATCTCCTACACACAGCTGTTCACCGCACAGTCACTACCCCACACAGCACCTGTCTGCATATGTGCCTGCACACACATGTGTGTGTATGTAAGCATCCCAGTCAGATTAAACACGTGATCAAGACCTGTTGGAGCGTGTGAATGGAGCAACCTCCTTGGTTTCTTTTTTTCCGTTCACGCTTCATCTCAACCGACTAAATCCCACTTCTATCCTCTTCCACCTCAAATAAAGTCATACCCTTCCTTCCTGCTGAAAATGTTAACTTCTCCAATACCTCATTAACTTCATTACAGAGAACGTGAGAAGGCCTTGGAACATCGGCATGGTTCACTGCTATGTTTGGAGCATTCATTAACAGAGCTCCAGTGATGGATTTTAACAGAGATGTTAGGGGATCAATGTTGTAATGAAGGTCACAGTGTGTGGGAGGAAGCATTTATTATCATTATCAGAGGTAATAAAACTTTTGCCCCTTAACAATGGGCTTCCACCCACGCCGGATGGATGTGAGTGTTAGGCTCGGGCTACCTTAATTGGTGAAAACATTGTCCTAATGGTGTCAAGGTGGCACTGCATTATAAGCACATCATCATTCATTTCAGACACAAGACAGAAGGAAACTGTGTCATCATCAGCACAAATCTGGGAGCGTTTCATACAGCCCCTATGTGAGTGCTTCAGTAGCCAAGCAAATTAACCATTTAGATGGGAAATGAAATGGGATCAATAAATAATGAGTCAAAAATGTCACGTGTGTCACTCAATCATCTGCTTTTCACACCGATATAGCAGCTTATCAGAAGCTGCAAATTACCCACAGCACCGGCTATGAATATGATTAGCATTCTCATTTTCCCCAAGAAAATTCTAATAAATACAGTTGTATTATATCAGCACTTATTTCACAGCATTTCCCTGTGCAAATGTAGCAATCATCTGGACCGCATCAAAGCCAACCACATATCGTAATTTCCTTAAATTTAAAGCAGAAAACACATTGTGACAAAACAGATCTGCTCCAGTATGATCTCGTGAAGTAGCTGAAGTAGCAATATGTGCAAACAGAGCACAGGTCATTTCACTGCAAATTACTAATATATGTTTCAATCCTATTCTCTGCCGGTGCATTAAACTGTTAGCAATAAAACGTGCCGCCTTCCTTTGACCTTTGATGAACAGGTGAACATTCAATAAAAGCAGCCGACGAGGTAAATTTTATGGCATTATCATGAATTTGACAGTCCGTGACACACAGCTCATCTGAAGAGCGGTACTTATATGAGTTGGACTCTGCTGGTTACAAAGCAGTCATGGACTATATGTCAGAGTTGCCTGCGTACTTCAATTTCTGCTCGCTCTTTATTCATTAAATTGCAAAAGAAAAGTTGGTGATTTAGAGCTACACAACTATCTGTTCACATATTTAGTAATGCTGCTGTTGCACTGTGTGAAGATTATCAAGTAGGTGAATTTTGGACATTAGAGCCAGAAAAACAGGTTACTCGTGATTTTTATCAACGGTAAACAATATAAATGTTCCCAGCAAACATGGTTGAAACCCCAACATCAATCTTCCCACTCAAAAGTGACGCTAAAAACTGAACCGTGAACAGACGGTTTACGGGGTCAACGAGGTTAACTCAGACTCTCTCTTACAAAGAGAGAAAGAAGGAATTTTGTTTTGTTGCTTTGTTTCAAACACTGTCTGGTATTTACATGGTCGTGAACAGACGTCCACACAACATCTTCTTTCTCCGCGTTCACAACTTAGTGATACCAGAACCTGTTTCTTAAAAAAACCCCAAAAAAACTCACAGATATTTATGATTTCTCCATCTAACACGTTTGATTTCTTGCATGAACTCACTGGACTTTGTCAAATATCACCTCTCTGTCGTGATGTTAGCATCATAAGTGATAATACAGCTTAAGCCACCACTGAGGTGTTTTATTATTATTCTTTTCAGCAAGAAATGTTTTAAAAATGTTTATTTATGTTCAGTGTAGCTGGTAATGAGACAGCAGCATTTCTATAACACAAACTTTCGCTTGCTAGAAAGTCCAACAAGGATGTGAAGGCAGTGTTGTAGACACACCTTGAACCCACAACCTAACATCCCCTGGTCAACTTTCATTTTTGAACTCGTTTTCAACCATGACTAGACATCGAGAAAAGACCGTCAACTCTGAATTCAGGAATTTTAATCAAATAAACATCAGCACAACAGCATCAGAAAACTCCTGTTTGCTTGTTTCCCTGAATGAGTCATGTTCACTTTCCATAGTCGCTCAAAATTTAAAACTGGCCGCTCACACCCGACCTGCCACGCCCTGCAATTTGAGAACCAGGGCTCTAACAGCTCCTGCACACTTGGCACAGTTTTTTCACCCTCTCTTTACAGTACGCGATACATTCTCCCTCATTTGTGCTGCCATTTGGGGATGGTAAATGATGCATGTCTCTAAAACAGATCACAACAAGAAGTCACGTTACCTCACCATCGCATATGCTGACCTTAAATTTAAATCAGAAATAGTAAACTAAAAAAAATGTAACTTTAAAAAATTGATTTTCAAAATTCTGTCACTTGAAGCAAATACAGAAGAGAGAATCTTTCATGTGCATTTTTTATGTTCTAATATGCCATTTGGTGTTTACTCTAATCCAAAATGCTGAGCACCAGAGTGACTGAACAGATTTTTTGACATGGGTGGCCTTGGTGGAGCTCACTGAGTTGGGGAGATTTAGGGGGAAAAAAAGTCTGAATGTAGATTGGGGGACAAGAAGCTCCTCAACAGGACTGCGCTGTCAGGTGACAAATGGTGCCCCGGGCCAGTGGAGTGCCAAGAATGGCCTCTTAATCAATCAGAGGTCAGCGTGCAGGCTGAGTCCAGACTGCCTCCACCCCGAGTGGCAGCCATCTGATGGAACACTTAATGCCAAGCCAAGAAGCACACGGCTTTTTCTTCTGGTCAGAATCACTGTTGCTGCCATGCTCATCACTTCAGAAAACATGAGAGCTCAGTGCAGAGACATCTTTGTCCTTCAGTTTAGGTTTATTATTACAACAGAAGAAAGTTGAAATAGTTGAATTAAAGATTCAATCCTTAAACTTTCATTGTGTACCTATTATTTTAAACATGTCACATTCATGTTCTAATTTTCTATTTTGAAGGTCCTGGAGAACAATCGCATGTTGCTTTAAAAGATTGGCCTCAGCTCCTGCTTAACCCTGCGGCCTCTATCCTTGTCACATTGCCATCTGTACCAGTGTTTCAGGCAGTAAATAAGGGCATGGAGGGTAGTGCACCTCTCTTGTAGCCCCAGCCTAAGGCCAGGGGTGCACATCCTCCTCTGCACCCTGAGGCCCACCCACCAACACTCCCTGAGGCTGACCTACACACTGCAAGGTCCCCAAGGGAACATGTCTAAATTTAAGAGGAAGGCAGGCCTTCTGTCTTCTGTCCACCCCACCCACGTCCTACATATATTACTACTCTCTCCTGCCATCCATCTCTCCATCTTCCATCAAACAGACCATTCATCTGACCATTCCCACTATCAATCCAACCCAAACATACTCACAAAATTTAAAGATCTTTGTCATTCACCCATCTGCTCCACTTTCATTGCTGATGGTGTCATTGTCCTTCCATTAAATCATTCATTCTCCAGTGGCTCAAAGATGGGAATTGTCTCATCCAAAACAATAGTAAGAGCCAAGATTTAGCAGGCCAATCAAAGTTTTAATGCTCCTTTTTCTAACTCAGATGGAAAGAGTCATAAAGCCTGCAAGAATTTTTTTTAAATCTGACTGCGTTGGTGAAAATTAATCTGAATTTGCAGAAAATATTAAAGAAACTACGAGAAAAAGCTGACTGTGATGGCTAACAGTCTCGCATCAAAAGCCATCGAATTCTCCTGAAATGGTGTCACATAGCCATTACACTATCAATAAAACTGCCAATTCACAGGAAAAAGGACCAATCAATAGGCCCACCAATCACCACACACCGACAAATCCATATATCTATTCATCCACCATGACACTCAAGACCTGCATCTGGCAACCCTTAGACACATTGATCAATCCATCTTGTGCCTCTCTCACGTAGAACCTCGTGCTGATTCAGTCCCCACAGGACATGGGGACTGCTAACAGAAGTAACCCAGAGCAGAAATTGAGGCGTGAGAGACAAGAAGAAGGGGAATGAAAGTCACGTAAATAACAAATGTGTTTCAGCTGAAATAACACTGATTAGATTGGGCAAAAACTGCAGAACGCCTGAAGACAAAAAAGGAAAGGAAAAAAATTCCATGGAATCAAGGTCCCAATACTGAGGAACAATATTTCTACAGAAACAGGTAGAGCGAGTGAGAGACAAGCACGGACAAAGACGCACAACGAGAGCCAAAGTACAGGATTGGGCATATCAGAAGTGCAAAGTAGTGTTTCCTACACAAGTATTGAGATGCAGATCAAACTTTCACAACATAATAGGGCCTGTCAGGACTCTCTGTGTGTGTGTGTGTGTGTGTGTGTGTGTGTGTGTGTGTGTGTGTGTGTGTGTGTGTGTGTGTGTGTGTGTGTGTGTGTGTGTGTGTGTGTGTGTGTGTGTGTGCTATCGTGGGTGAGGATGTTCATTCGGAAATGATCCTCACACATCTGCCAACCTGCTTTTCTAATGGGGTGAAAATGAGCCTCTTCTGTGCGGGTTTGCAAACCTGGCCGGAATGACTTCTCACATGTATGTCAAGTTTGGGGAAGACGCTCACGATGATATTTGCATATGCATATACAGAAAAGATACTTTAACATCACTGCAGCGTTGCTGTGCATGCAGCAAGGTTCGCTGTTTATTTTCCCTACAAGAATAATGCTCATGCAAAACTTGAACTGGCTGCGTTGCATGCATTTGCACAGGAGTAAAACTTTTATGCTACTTTGCAAAAATATTGTAATCTTTAATGATTAAAAAAAAACATGAGTTTCACCATGCCCTGCTGAATTAAACACAGAATTGAGCTAAATCTCTTCCTCAAATCCAAACATGGCTAAAGCTGTGTTTTACTAAGCAGTCCACTTGCCACAACTCAGCTGTAAAGATTTTAACTAGAAGCTCTTGCTGACTTAGTGTTGGGGGATGGGGTTTTAACTGAAGAGGGAAGGGGGGCGAATATGGGGTCACACAGGAGGAGAAATGGGAGGGTCGCTGTTTTCTTTCTCTATGCTTTAGGAAAAGAAAGGAAGGAAGCCCTAGCAAGGAAGAGAAGCCCGAACCAAGTGAGGAGAGATGGATGATTGGGGGAGGGACTGGAGGAAGAGCGCTGTTCATTGGTAGGGCTCGGGTCGAATTACACCATTTGCCGTGCATTAGTTTGTTTTTCTCCCAGCCTGGAGAAGTTGATTCACTGAGACGCGCAGAATCTTTTTTGGGAGATTACGGCAACGCGAAAGGATACAAAATAATCATTTCCGATGAGGTGAGTTCCTTGCAGCTATGTGGACACAGGCTTCTTTGTTGCGCCCGTATTTTGCAGTGAAAGTCGAGGAGGGGGGGAGAAAAAACTAGAGAGGAGAAGTCTTTGCTGGGAAACAAAATATTTCTTCTGACCACGTCGCTATGCTGCTCTGCAAAACCGATGGTTGCAGGACAGAAATAGTTGAGGTCCGGACTATTTTCACTAGTGCTTTCGTGCAACACTATTCATTCATTCCTTACAGGGCTGGCAAAATGAATCCGTCCAGCTCCAAAGCTTTCCACTCCCAGTAAAGGGGGGAAATTGTAGTTGTTACAGTTCCTCCTCCGGTCTTTTAAAACTGCCTATGAAACCGGTGATTTCAAACTTCTGCGAACCATATCTGTATTTATTTATTAAAGAAGAAGAATCACAGAGGATAGTTTTGCGTAAATCCCACATGCGCTATCTTGCTCTCCGCGCACCCTCTGTTGTTTTAGATCAGTTAAGTCAGAGAGCGGCGTAGTAAGGATATCGCATCGTTAATGTTTATATCTTTTCCCTCTGGTTTCCAAAGTTAATCGTAGTGAAAAGGGGGCTGGTGTAACAGTGTATGAGGGAGGAGGAAGGGGGCTGGTGCGGTCGTGGCAGAGCTTTGAAGCTCACTTATCAGAGCGCAGGGGCCCGGGGACGGAGAGAGACTCATCAGAGGCAAGAGTCACAATAATGTGTGGCGAGCGGAGCTGAAATCTGTGCGCAACTGGATAAAAGAGAAAAGTGGGGTCCGGATGGAGCGCAAAATAACAGGAATATTACATGCTGGGGGTTTTCTCGCAAATGGATTACCAAAGGAATATGACATTCTGCTGGACTGCCCCGTTCATGTGTGAAATCGGATACTTGAGGTAGGTGTGCCCAGTGTTTTGTTTTTGCAATTAAACCATGGATAAAGCGCATCTTTTTTTCGTTTTTTAGAAAAAAATACGTGTTTCTTGTTTTTTTAAATGTTGGTATTAATATTATTGGATTGAATAAAGGGCATAGCCTATTGCTACTGGCCAATCTATCCGGAGCGCTATACTTAGTCACTATAATCTATAAAAAAGTATCAAGTACGTTTCCGAGTAAAACGTCCCGCTTATCGAATGCAAGAGTGCAAATGGGTTCCTGATTATAATCATGCTGATAGAAATATAATTGGAGCCACGCAAACGTTTTCCTTTAACCTTCCGTGCAGGCGAGTGTCCCTGTTTTTATTACAATTTCAGTCCCAATAACAAAGCGTTTCTAGTCTGAACTGTTAAACAGTTCAGAGCAGGAATAAAAGTGTTTTCTGGCATTTTGACTTTACAAAAAAATCAACTTGGGATCAAAGGCAATCTGCGCAGACGAGCGAAAACAAACGGCTGTTAAACAATTAAGAGGCAAACTGGACGAGCAGTGGAAAATGAAGGTCGTTTGCTGATGTCTTTAAAACATATAATACATCCCCTGATCCATTACTAAAGTCACATATTGGATAATAAATTGCAAAAGCGCCCGTAACCTTTCTGGAGGCAGAGTGGCACGGAAGCCCTGCCCTGTGAATAGATTAAGTGCTATGGAGGCAGTTAAACGAAGCCCCATCACTGTTGTCACTTCACAGATGTCCCCCGCGTCTTTGTTGTCTTTTGTATCAGTTGTGCATGTGGACTAAAAGGGGTCTGAAATGATTTACCACGGACCAAACTTGAATGCCTTTATGCTCCAGTCTATATAATGCATGCATTCGAGCCCGGGCCGCTGCGTGGACTGTGTGCGTAAAACAGGAGAAGAAGATCCAAAGGCAAAACTTGAAAAATAGAAAATGAAACGGAGGGAAAATGATGAAAGCAAGGGAGTCGAGGTAGTTCTTTTGTTTCATAAGGAGCTATCCAGGCGTGATGAGTTTAATTATTTGTGTCTTAAGGTTTAGGAACATGTGGCTAAATTAAGTAAAAGAGCAAAAGGTGCTTATTTTGTAGTTGTTGCCATACTAATCTGCTCTACTCATATATATTTTTTTTTTTATTGGCAGAAGTGTTCACTCATTTTTAACTATTGTTGGTTTGTGGTCAAAATGTTGCTGCTATAAATTCTCCCAAAGGCTTTAAGTTTTTATAGAAATAAGGGATAAAGGAGGATGTTTGCATTTCCCTGGAAACTTTCAGCTGGCTGAACCATGTCTCAGAGATCAGAGAGCTCGGCCTAACTGCTGAAATGACAAACTTGAGATATCGGCAAGGCCATCAGACTGTGGCCGGGTCAGACATCAGAACCAAGCCATGGGTTTGTTGACAGCACAGCTGGCTTGTGTGTCTCACTTCGCTTCACTTTCCAGAGGGTTAGAACTCAGTGACCAGAACGATCACCGTTGACCTCCTCTACAGCCGGCCATAACCCCGGAACAACCACCATTAAACCATACAGTGATCAGTATTAACCCTTTGTAGCCTTATAGGTTCCTAAACTGCTGTTCACAAATCAAATTGTTCCATACTTAATTGGCTGAGAGATGAAAGTTAGACCCTATGTGACGTGTTCAGAGTGGGCACGTTTTTATACTTTGCTTTGTTCCCTCTTAGTCCCTTTCGCAGCCTCGAAAAAGCTCTTCGGAACATGGGTCCATGGACCGGGGGTGGGGCTCTATTGTGTTGACTTGCCCAGAGCCCCTTTTGTTTCTTGGTCACACCTGCAGCACAGGCTCTTTGTGCTCTATAATAGTAGAACTACTGCTGAGAACAGCCTTTCTCCTGTTTCACTCCTCCTCTCACCAAGGTAGAGAACAAAAGGGAGGGAAGCACGGTTTAGGGTGGCACAGCCTTCTCCTTCAGCCAGATCTCTGAAGCAACAAGTCCAACCAAGCCCCTCAGAAGGGATCCTTAGGTAAACAGCCTGTGATTAGGGGGTGCTTGTTATTACTCAAGTGGGGAAAAGGAGTATTAATCATTTGTGGGCATGTCTGGGAGCTGCTCTAATCATCTGGCTGGCTCAATCTCCTGTGTGGCTGCATCTTGATTACTTTCCAAGGGCCACAGTTGAGTTTTAACAGCCGTGTCACTGGATGCATGTGGGTTTGAAACAGACAGTCATACATGGACAGGTGATGGTGCAGAAATACAGGTTCGGTCACGATAGGAGCCAATCATTAGAAAACTGACACGGCAAAGATGCATTACATGATATAATGTTAGGTAATCTACTATGGCATGATATTAAAGTTATACGAAGGGCAAAAATGCCCTTGTAAATACAAAAATCACTGTGGGTAATAAGTGTGTGTGTTTTCATCAGGATTCAAATTTATGGCGTCCAATTAGCCAAATAGCTCTCCTTCCATCTCTGTCCACCATTTTCCGTCTGTAAGTTTCTTCGCCACCATGAGTCAGTTCACTTAATTTTACTTCAACCTCATTCATTGATAAGTGCCAACACAAGGAGTCATGAAGTAGTCACTCTGGAAGGTCAATTCGCCATTCAAAGTGGCCGCAATTGCCAACAGCGCCTCGATAAATCAGTCACAAGAGGAATCAAAGCCGTATATAGCAGCACAAAATTTTGTTCCACCGCAGTTTAGACAAACAGAGTTAAATAATTTAACTTTGTAAAAAATAAAATAAAAAAAGAACTCCCGGGTCATCCGATTTCCCGTTGTGCAAGATGACAAGTCAGGCAGCCTCAAGCAGCAGCAGCAGCCTTTTGTTCTGCTGGGATTACATCCGCCCTTCACATTCACACGCAATTACAAAATCCTCACGCACTACTGTTGTTTGCTATCCTTTTACTATCCCCAAATTCTCCCAGTAGGACCTCCCTGCAAAAACACATTCATCCAGTGCTGCAATTGAGGAGATTTTATGGCTTACGTACTGTATGCCAACGAAAGCACAGCTAAGAGGAGGGTATGTGTTAATCTGTCATTTTAAGCTAAAGGAGCACTAAAGCGTCCCCTGTAACTACCAGAATTGGGCTACAGACCCCTACACCCACCATCAGCAGAAATGGCAGTCCACTCGATTCCCCTCCTCCTCCTCCCCCCATGTTTAACACCATGGGTTTGAGCCAAAAACATCAGCAGGGAAAGTGCGTGGTTGTAGGACACTGCAAAGCCTGTAATAACAGAGGTAGAGTAAGGCAAGATTGAATGGCAGTGAGATGCGTGACAAGCCCAGCGTCTCCAGGCTTGTTGAGGCCTATATGTGTGCATACACACACACATGCACACGCAGGAGGGCAGGAGCCAGAGAGCGTAAAGGAATAGTCAATAGAAAACATGCTGGGCTCGCTAGAGATTGAGAAGTAATTTTAGATCACTGACCTCTGAATGTCTTCTGTTTCTGTTTTACATTAAAGTTTCTGAGGGAAGCCTTTGCCTTCCACATCAAGGCTATTACCATGCAAGGAATCATGGGAGATTGGCACTGAGCTTTTCGCCCTTCCTTAGAGTGTTTTTTTCCCCCTTCTTTTCATCTGAATTGTTTAGTGGGGGAGAATGGTACAGGGGCAAAAGTGGCATGAATGTGAGTGCTTCTGAAGAGCTCGTGTTAAGCAGGAGTGTAAAATTCTGACAGGTAAGGAAACCATTTACCTGTGAATACAGCCAGGTTTTTGGCCACAGGTACAGCCTGCAGTGTGTACGATAGCGCTATAGAATTGAAACACGGAGCTCGGTTTATTTACTTTCACAGGGCCTCTATTTTTCAGCCGTCGAGTATTTGGTATCTATTTCTGTCTCCGGCTTCTAGAAATTCAGCTATTTATTGCCTGCGTTTTAACGCAGCAGATTTCCTGGTGTGAGAGGCGTCTGAATGAGGAAGTAAAAAAGAAAAAAAGCTGTGATGCTTTTAAGGATTTTCAGAGTCGCGTCATCAGTCCTCGTTAGGATCAAGTTTCTTACATTTGCTGCTCCGCACAGATCGGGGAAACTGCATCCATAGATCTGTGGATGGGTTCTGCCCAGTGATTCATTTGTGACTACAGTAGAATTACTGCCTGCTTTAACATTATTGATGTTTGTAGTTATAGAGAGAGCAAACAACCCTTTTGGTCCTCATAAAATCTTCCCTTTTCCCCCTTTTTTTGCCAAAACATCAAACCCGTAATTTAACCACTAAGTGGACTAATTGAGATTAAGCGTTGTCTCATCCATGCCTCACATTATCCAGTCATAATGACATTGCTCTTTGAAAGGCCTCAGTATCCCACAGTCCTGAATAGCCATGATTACACACTGGTGATGATTAAAACATGTTGGCATTACCCCGATTCCATCTCACCACTACTTTCATTCTTTTTAGTGACATGCCATCACACAGTAGCTGTTTAGACCAAAATTGGATTATTAATGGACGCACACACACAGCATACTTTACATCAACATGCTGGCACAAAGGTTGTGCAACAAATTAGTTATGCCATCTACATTCTAACAAAAAGATGACATGCCGATTGTTGCTGTCAGGTAAACACCTCGCGGCGGCTCATTTTCTACTTGACAGCCATGTTTGCTTATAATTAATTCACTTAACAGCCATATGCATTGTAGTTTATTTAGTGTTTTTAAACTAAGCTTCTGGACATTTTTTCATAAGCTTGAGGCTCTTCAAAAAATATCAAGATGAAAGTGGCTCGATTTATAGTTACAGATATGGAGAAGTCCATGGATTGCCTTCTCTGGCTGCTGATCTGCCATGTTTCCTGTGTGGATCAATCAAAGCACTAATGGCTTGGCAGGCAGGGCTCACAGACAGCACTGGAGCAGGTGTGCTTTGGGGCTAATTGAAAAATGAGTCAATAGTGTGTGTGTGTGTGTGCGCACATGTGTGCGTTCGCGTGCAACACACACATCAGTCTTTGCATTACACCATTTGAAAGAGTGATTACGTATGTGCAGTCGCGTGTGTGCGCATCCAAGTGCGCTCCTGGCTAATCCATCCCTCTGCCTGTGTGACGTCTCCCAGTAAATTGTTTATATCCGTTCAGGCTTTGCCTGCATGAATAATTTGTTTGCCTTATAAATATTTGAATGTACACCGATCATTAATATGCACAGACACAGTCTGTCTCTAAAGTACTCCTTCAGACACTAACATACACACTAAACCCCTGCCACTCCCACAATAAATTATTGCCAAAGTAACTGCTGGTGTATCATGTCTACAATCAGATCCTGTACAAGCTTTTATCCACAAAAATTACTACAATGTCAAAACAGCTGTACATGAGTAGGAGCTCATAATACAAGTATGAGTGAATCACTGCGCTGCAATAAAGCACACCGACCCCAAGGAAAAGCTCGAGCAATAACCACAACTAGAGCGCTGATAGAGGTGTGCTAAGGTTAGAGCAGAGGCTACACTTGTGATGATGATGAAGTTGCAATGTGCTGATTAGTGTTGAGCCTGGCCCAGTACAAACCAATCAGAGCACAGATGTACTGAGACAGCAGGCCTGCCACGTTTCTAACAGAGTCGACTTCCGCTCTTTGCAACACACACCGAGACACCCCACCGGTCAGTTGGCTGACCTTCCCTTAGGCAACAGATGCAGGAAAAGGTAGAGGGGAAGTGCCAAGCGCTGGCACTGAGAGCTCAGTCATCAATAAACACGAGAGCGTTTTACTGTATGTTTGCATCACAAAAGCTTGAAAAAGAGACAGTTGTTGCTCCGAGTTTAACAAAGGGTTTGGACTCGGTTCGCGTAGTTCACAGCGGTACAAAAGATTATATTTAGCACATGTCAAGTAACGAGAGCATGTCATTTTTTTGTGTGTGTTTCCAGGTAACATCTCCACCAGTGTGAAACAGGAAGTGTCGTCTGTGAGCAGACATGGGCCAGAAAGCTGTGCTTCTGCTCAGTGAGCTGCTGCTGCTGCTACTGACAGTCTCGCGCACTCTCCTCGCAGTCAGCTTCCCGGAGGACATCGTACCCCTCGATGTCGTTGACGCGCACTGTGAGTACACCCGTAAATGAGCTCAACAGAGACCGGGTTGAGATTATAATTACTCGAATGTCACTCAAAAATAGAAATAAAATAATGACAATCCCCATGTAAACCTTTTACTTGCTCCACTCAGAATATTGTTACAAAAACTTAAGACACACACTAGCGCCTCCTCCCTCTCATCGGGTCCATACTTTAGACGCTAGCATCCACCGTAATAAAATCAATCTGCTGTGATGTAATGGAATAACAGAGTGGTATGCTGGCAAAGGCAGCCGTTATCGAACACACAAAAACATTACAATGACGCACAGGTCTGATTGGAGAGACTGTAGTTGAGTCTACGTACACATAATTCCCATATCTAACTATATGTTTAATCAGAACAGGGTGGTTTATCAGCGTATCACTGTTTGCTTTTACCAGTAGCCTCCCGTTAATAGCACATGTTTGTTGTCACTGCAGTTTCACGGCGGTACCCTGTATTCAGAGGCAGGCCCTCTGGCAACGAGTCCCAGCATCGCCTTGACTTTCAGCTGATGACCACGATACAGGACACTCTGTTCATCGCTGGCAGGTAAATCCAACACACACACACACATACACACACCTCTCCCCCTCACCAATATACTCAGTCACTCCTTGGCAGGTAAACAGTGGCATAAAGGGGTGGGATGCGGGAAGGGTGAGCTCTTAGCGTTATTGGATCTCTGGCTTCTGGTCGTGCATCTGATGTATATGGCTGGTATTGATCCAGTAAAGGCGTCTATCTTCCCGGCCTGACGCGCTGTCAGGGATTTCTTGGCATCTTTACATTTCTTTTTGCTATTTATGGGCAGTGGGATTAATCTGACCACTAGCACTACTGTAATATTGTAGCAGGAAATCACTTTGACATCTAACAGTATAACACCTTCCCCCTCTGGAGCCCCTGTAATCACCACCACATGTATCTGTGTTGTTAGATGGTATGCTAGAAATGTGCATGTTTTTACTGAAAGTGAAGTGAAATTGTGTTGTGTATTTGTTGTCAAGATTATTCATTTATTTATTCTATAGTAAATGAGGCCTTCTAATGATAAGGACACAAAATATTCTCATAATTGGGAGAATAATAAAATACTTTGATTAATGTACACACACAAAGACCCAGTAAGTAACAATATATTCTTGTTGTCACTGAGCTGCATGTTTTGTTGTTCGTCCACAGAGATCAGGTGTACCTAGTCAGCCTGAGAGAATCCTACAGGAATGAGATCATTCCTTACCGGGTAAGATTCACACAAGTTGCTCTCGCAATCCACAAATACTGAAAGGGCTTCATAGAAAATACTGAACCATTCATCACAGAGTGGACAGGTGGTAAAATGAGAGAGTGGAAAAAGTGTGTGCCTGCGTGTTATGTCGCACGCATGTGTCTGATACCTCATGATGTTGTTCTTTTTCTTCTTCTTTTTTTTACAGAAACTAACATGGCGATCGGGCCAAGCTGACAGAGAGATGTGTGCTGTGAAGGGAAAACACAGAGTAAGTAGGGGGGGAAAATCATTAAAAATCACTTTTTGTTTGGTCACCCGTGTCACCCATGACACGGACAGAAAGTTAAACTACAAACCTCTGAAAACACAATTTAATGTTGTGCATTTTCCTCCAGGACGAGTGCCACAACTTCATCAAAGTTCTGGTTCCAAGAAATGATGACCTGGTGTTCATCTGTGGTACTAATGGCTTCAACCCAATGTGCAGATACTACAGGGTCAGTATTCAGGGTCAGAGCCTGTGATTCATTAGGCAAAGCTCATGCAGGCTGTGTACAACAGCATGCAGTGGTCCTTCGTTTACTGCAGGAGTTACGTTCTAAAAAAAAAACCTGCGATAGGTGAAATCTGTGAAGTAGCCAACTTTATTTTTTACAATTATTATAGTTGCTTTAAGGCTGTAAAACCCCTCACAACACACTTTATACCCTTTTCTCAGACAGGCACGAACATTTTCACACTTTTTCTCTCTTGTTTAAACACTCTCAGTTCAAACCTTCGTAGAAAAATAAATCCAGTATTATAGAATGAAGTCAAAGGCAGCCTTTGACGGTGCAAAACGTTTCATCGACATTGTTGTATTCGTTGTTGAGAACAATTACAAACATACAGTACAGCACTTCAGAGTCACACTGGTAGCGATCGAAGATTTATGTAAATTTGACAAGCTGAATGCATTCTGTACTGTACAGGAGACGTGGCATGAGATTGATTGACAGTCTACAGCCAATCAGGACGCAGAACACTGCGTAGTAAAAAAGGGAAGAAAAATAACCCATGCAAAATTGTACCAAAAAAAAAATCTGCGAAACAGCGAGGCTGCGAAAAGTGAACCACGTTATAGGGAGGGACCACTGTACACCAAATGTGGACTGTTACTAGATAAACAGCAATGTTTTACTTCCTGTACTATCTTTTTTTTTAAATAAATTTGACAAGATTCCTTTCAGTGATTTATGTGTGCACCAGTGCTTCTGTGTGTGTGATTGTTTGCACCGTGCCTCTTGAGAAAGCTCTTTTTAATGTATGGGTGATCGCTCCGTTCCCTTCAGCTGGATAACCTAGAGTTTGATGGGGAAGAGATCAATGGACTGGCACGGTGCCCATTTGACTCCAAGCAAACCAACGTTGCCCTTTTCGCTGGTAAGGGTCAAGCACACACCCGCCCACGCACGCAGTTCATCTCGCCAAAGAACAACTAATGTGTTCCTACTTACGCTCTCATTATCACCCCTGTGTCTTTGCCACGGTAAAACTGGGCCTGCAGCGCTAGCAACTCGGCCAATTAAGCTCTATAAAAGAAGACAAAACAACAAAGGATCCAAGAGCAGCGCATCCTACTTTTTGGTGACTGTGTTTCCTTCTTGTTTTTGTTCTTAGAAGGGAAGCTGTATTCTGCAACTGTAGCTGACTTCCAGGCCAGCGATTCTGTCATCTATCGGAGTATGGGTGATGGATCAGCCTTGAGAACCATCAAGTATGACTCCAAATGGCTGAAAGGTAATCCTTGTTTCTCTCTCCTCTTACTTCACTTAAGATACATGTGTCTACCTGCCAGCTAGCTCGATGCTCATGGTGCCTTTGCGTGGTATATGTATGTGCGCTGGCTGTCAGGGTTGTTTTTGGAGTGATAGAGAGCTTCCCTGCCTTGCCAAGCTCTAGGAGGATATGGCCTGTTCTCTCACAGGCAATCTAGGTCACCCCCAGTCATATACAGCCTTGTACAAATCCCTGAAATATTCAACATGCACAGTGGTGGTGACAGTGCAGAAATACACTTCAACTCTCTGCCTCTGTCTCTCTTTCAGAACCTCATTTCCTGCATGCTGCAGAGTATGGGAATTATGTGTACTTTTTCTACCGGGAGATCGCGGTGGAGCACAGCAATCTGGGAAAGGTAAGACCGTGCACCTGCCGTTTATAATGCATCACGTATTCCACACACAGCATATGCAGGCCTTTATCCAAGACTACAGCTTTACGCCTCCCTCAGTGCCTGCGTTTCTGCCACAAATGGGCCCGGTGGTAATGGGGGCCCATTCAGGCGCTGACACTATATCACATTAGAATACCCGAGAAATTTCACGACAAGTGTTTGGTAGGGATGTTCTACTAACGTAAAACCATTACACAGTGGTGAGGATTTGTCTCACAGAGATTGCACGCTTTTGTGTACGCCTCTCCCTGTGAGGCACACACACGCAGATGGCATTATAAATGTCCCATGTTTGAAGCCAACCTCAGATTTGACCATGCCTCATCCTGAGCTGGCCGGGCCACAGGAAGCCGGCATCCTCCATCAGCCACCAGCTTATGAATATTTCAACCCAACTAATGCTGGGGTGACACCTGGGCTCTGATGGAGGTTTGCACTGGTAAATAATTAAAGCTATCCAAGCTAACTGCTTTATCATACTTGATTTATGCTTTAAGCCTTGGCAGTATGTGCAGTCCAACACACTTACACATGGCCCAGCTTTAAGTCAGTATAGGCCCATTGCAAGTGTTTGTTTGTTTTTTTTCTTTCTTTTTTTTTTAAATATTTGCTCCAGTCAGAGTGAACAAGTTAAATATGAGAGAGTCTGTTTAAGTCATCTGTGCTGAGTTGCTACAGGATGGGGAGATGCATTATTCAGCATGTTGAAGTGTTTTTAGTGGCATTCACTGAGATGCCCTCCTCATCTGCACGCCTCAGTCCTCTCTGGGAAAAACAACAACAACAACAAAAAAACCTCTGCACCTCACAGGTTGTGTATTCCCGCGTGGCCCGAATCTGTAAAAATGACGTGGGTGGGTCACAGAGGGTGCTGGAGAAGCACTGGACCTCTTTCGTGAAGGCGAGGCTGAACTGCTCCGTGCCGGGGGAGTCCTTCTTCTACTTTGATGTGCTCCAGTCCATCACCGACATCATCGACATTAACGGGGTTCCCTCTGTGGTGGGCGTGTTCACCACGCAGATGAACAGGTGAGCCGTAGCTGCCGTTGCTGCAGGAGGAATTAAGAGTTCAAACAAACAGGGGATTTTATCTAGATATTTTTCCTTTTCTGCAGTATTCCAGGGTCAGCGGTGTGTGCCTTCTCCATGGCTGATATAGAAAAAGTATTCTTGGGCCGGTTCAAGGAGCAGAAGACCCCTGACTCTGTGTGGACTCCGTTCCCAGAGGAGAAGTTACCCAAACCTCGGTAACGGTTCATCTTTTCTCTTCCTCAGAATAATATCCAAATTCTGAACCTTGCTAAGCACGTGGAACCAAGAAACTAAGCTAAGAGGGCGATGTCCCAAGATGTTTTTTTTTTTTTTTGTTTTTTTAAACGTGGTGCTGGACTCGTCAGCTGTTTACCGCCTGTCATTTTTCACCTTGTCTTAACCCTTCTTTGTCCAGGTTAAACCCAGTGAAATGAAATCTTTTGCACCAGGTTATTAGTTTTGACCCAGCACACACATTTACCATCTGCTGACGATTAAATAATTAATTTAGTATAATTAGATGCGCTGCATATTTAACCTGTTTACAGTCAGCGCCTATATTTGCAGCCCTGCGTACAAAACACAGAGTCCACGAAGCACGTAATTACCCCAGTAAATCATTTATGGGAGGATAACCATGCATATGTATATTTTATGCCTCCAGCTGAGGTCTTTTTGTGATCCTAATAAGCACCTGCTACTCTCCCCCACCCTCTCGTGGCACTTTTCCATCCATCTCAGAACACATTATTATTACTCCCTGGTGTGCGATCATATAGGCTGATCTTTGACCTTTTGCCCTCCGTGCAATGGCACTCTCTATCCTAGACCCGGGAGCTGTGCAGGTCACGGTCCAGCTGCGTCCTTTAAGAGCTCCGTCGAGTTCCCGGACGATACCCTGCAGTTCATCAAGTCCCACCCCCTCATGGACACAGCTGTGCCTTCTATAGGAGATGAGCCTTGGTTCACCAAGACACGGGTCAGGTAAACGCATAAAGAGCATATATCTTACATTTGAAACTTGTGATTTCAGATCATACCTTTATTGGAAGGATAACCAAGTAAAGTCTTCCTAAAAATAAAAAGTAATCAAAAATCTTGCCAAGATCTTTTACGACCCATATCTATATCATAGCTGAACATTTGTTGTGACTCTGTTGGTATTTTTCAAATGTGGATGAAGTAAGTCCTTCAGTGGAAAATTGGTAAATAGTATCCATAGATGACACAAAGATATAAAACAGGCCTTACCTATGTTGATCAGTGAGCATATGGGATATGTGTATTCAAATAGTCTTTCCTATTTTGCATGAAATAACCCCTGCTGTGAGTAACACATGCCTTCTGCTACGTATAAAGGTACAGGCTGACAGCGCTGGCTGTGGACAGTGAAGCAGGACCCCACAAGAACTACACAGTGGTGTTCATCGGGGCTGAGTCGGGGGTCGTCCTCAAGGTTTTAGCCAAGACCTCCACCGTGTCTCTGAATGACAGCCTGCTCCTGGAGGAAATAGACATCTTCAACAGGGCCAAGTAGGCACACATGCACTTTTCACCCTCTCTCTGCCTGCTCCCTCTTCTCGTTTCCTCTTCCCCTTCTGTCTTTTGGCTGTGGAGTCAGCAACTCTTACAGTGATGATTCCTGGCACAGATGGCAGTGTCTGTCAGCTTTGTGCTCACGTGCATGTGTGTGTGTTTTTGTTTTGCTGTGTTTTTGTGTTTTTTGAGTCTGGTGTGTGTGTGATTTTATTTTTATTTTTTTTTGGAAGCTAAAATGCACACTGCCAGGAGTCAGGGGTTAAATTCTTGTTAAACTGTAAGAAGAAGCTTCTGTGAGTCGTCAACCTAACAAGTGATTAAATCTTCCGAGACTGAAACAGGAGACAGACGGGTCTGATAGACCTCTGATTAGGTTTCTCTCCACCCTGTCCAGGTGCCTGTCTAACCGTGAGGATGACAAGCGTGTCCTCTCGCTGCATGTGGACAAAGACGCACACAGCCTTTATGTCGCCTTTTCAAGCTGTGTCATCCGTATTCCCCTGAGCCGCTGTGAAAGGCATTCCTCCTGCCACAAGTAAGTGATGCACTACTGCACACGTAGGAGGTTAAATAAAAATGTCCTTTGTACAGCCAGTCATAGCTTTATTGTTTTGTTCTTCGGCTAAATGTCATAAAAGCAACGATAACAGCTTTACCCTGTGCCTTGTGGTTAATGTTCAGTCAGTCACAAGTGATTATAGCGTTCTTTCCAGAATGATTAAACCTGGCGTTCTGATGTGTGTGTGTGTGTGTGTGTGTTTGTGTATGTGTACGTTTTTGCCATACCAGGTCCTGCATTGCATCAAGGGATCCTTATTGTGGCTGGAAGCCTCACGGAGCCTGTGAGAGGATACAGCCGGGTGTTTTGTGAGTTCACAGCCCACCTGCAATATGAAGCACAAATATTACAGATGAGAAAATGACAAGAATATTTATTTATTTTTTGTTGTCGCTGCTATTTTGGATTAATATCTGTTTCTATCTGTCTTTCTCTCTCTCTCTTTTCAGGGCTGGATATGAGCAGGATGTTGAATTTGGAAACACGGCCCACCTCGGAGACTGTCAAGGTATCGATCTCATCTCCATGCCATGCTATTTGTCCTCAGACATATACAAACACACACATGCAGCTATACACACACTGTACACAAACTCATCTCTGCATACACCATGAGCCTGCACACTCACATCAGTAACCACTCCAGTAACTTGCCCCTACATTAGTCTTACGTGCAGTATTAACACACATATCTACATAGAGTACATGGCCACCTGTAACTAATACCGCCCGTGAGGCGGAAACATGGACATGTACAATTGAGGGTCATGTTCAGCCGGTGCAAATGACAGAGGTCTTGTGATATGTCACGACTAGAAAATGTACATTGACTGATTTCACTGCACCTGTCCCTTCATATGTATCAGCTAAACATGACCCATGGCTGAACCACAGTATTGATCAGAACCAGAGTGCCTCCAGTAAAAAAAATGACACTGCTGGCCGAGTGCTTAATATACTTCCTGTTAAAACCTAAACTAAGCTGCACTCTTAGTGTCTCTCAGGAGTTTTATTTTTCTTTTCTTTTAATTTTCAGAGTTTCCTTATAATGATTTCTTGTCCCTTTTAATTCTTTTAGCATTTTTGGGCACTACTTCAGCGCCAGATTACAAATCATTTGGCGATCCTACCTCTGGTTAGTTTGATCTTTTACTCAAATGGTTTCTTTCCTTGAGTTCAGCATCTCCTGCCTTTTTCTTTCAACCCCTGCTTCCCTTCATCTTTTCGTATCAAACACCTCTCGAATGCTAATATTCCCTGTGTTCATTTTCATCGCCATCAATAACCGAACCACCAGGCAACATCAGCACTCTAACTGGGCGACGATTGACTTCCTCCTTTTCACCCATCACCTCCTGTTCTGATCCATCCTCCCTCTTGCATGTCTACTCCACTATACCTTGGCAACCTTCCTGTTGTGTACCAACTCCTCTTTTAACCATCACTTATTTCCTTTTTAAATTGTCTTCAAAATGTACATTTATTGGTATTTGAAAACACAATCATTTAAACTGTGATAAAGTTTACTCTTTTGTTTTTCCATACACTCTACCGATGCCTACTAACTGGGATGATAACAGTATGCTTTTCACTCGTCTGCACAGTTTAACAGTTTGTTTGTCACCACAGACATGGAGTTTTCATCAGCGCCAGTCACTATCCAGCCCAGTGGGCCCATACACCCCCCAGTACTCATACCCAGTCAGAGCCCCAGCTCTGGGCCTGATCCAGAGCTCTACGGCTCACGCTTTGTGCTGCAGGATGACCCAGCCACCTCCAGTTCTTTAGACTCTATCCCAGGGGGCCAAGAGGGTAAGGCCCACAGGGAGGCAGCCAGCATGCTGCATTGAGCCTGATCTGATAGCTGCCAGGAAATGTCACTAAGCCACGCTAATGTGAAAGTACACATATATGCAAACACACTGTGGTTGCTAATACGGTTTTCCCTTAGATAGCATGGCAGATATTAGTCTTTTCATTAAACATTTATATTATGATTAATATTTTATTTTCATAATAACTTTTTTCTTTACTTAAATGGTAATTTCCTTCATCTTCTTTCTTTCTTTTACGCAACACTGCTCTAACGTAGTTTCTTTAAAAGCTCTTGTTAGGAATGGCCTCTTGCAGGTTAGACTTTCTAACCCTAGTTCTAGTAATAGATTACCCTGGCTGGTAAATCATTGACTGGACCAGCTCTGCCACATCATGGCCGCACGGTGGATGACTAACTCTTTCAATGTCTGTGGTTACTAACAAACTTTCTGTAGAGCAGCAGCTATCTGAACACCTGGATGGCAAACACTTTCCTCTGATCAATTTCCTGCTGGTTGATCTCCTGCGGGAAGAGATTGACTTGGCTCTCTATCTGAGATAAGCGCGCACTCCTAACCCTTTAGTGCTGGATGCATGACAAAAAGTGTCTTGGAACGTGGGACAAGGCCACACTTTGAGTCTTCCCGGCTGAACTAACATAGCATTTCCTCTTAAAGAAGGACAAATTGGGTGTGGGTACATAACAGCTTCTTCACCATATTTCTTCTTCATCTTAGATTAGGATGAATGTAACAATATTTGTGGTTAACTACGTTGTATGGTGGAGGTTGAAAAGCAGAAGCTTAAGCATGGCTGTGTTCACACAATACTGTATCATTTCTGCTGTGGGTACACGTCACGGAGTCGTTTCGCCAGAGGGTTAACTGATGCCTCACTGTTTTGTAGGTGTGTGGGATATACAAGCTGGTGAGACCAACCAGATGGTCCACATGAACATCCTGATCACCTGCGTGTTTGCTGCTTTTCTCATGGGTGCCCTACTGGCGGGTTTAATTGTGTTCTGCTACCGAGACTCATTCCTCCGTAAACCAAGACATGTCCACAAGGATGCAGAGTCTGCACCATCTTGCTCTGATTCCACTGGAAGCTTTGTCAAGCTCAATGGCCTCTTCGATAGCCCTGTAAAGGTACAGCCAAACTACAAACTAAAAAGCAGCTTCAATCATACCGCTTTTGTGGAGAAGAGTCATTGAACAAGATGTGAAACTGTCTAATCTTACTCTTGGTTTTATTATCACATTCTTAGGAGTACCAAACCAACAATGATTCTCCGAAGTTGTACACCAATCTTCTCAGCACTGGCAAAGACCTGAACGCGCCCAACGGTGACACTAAAACCGTCATCTTGCGGGATGGATGTCAGCCCCCCGAGTTGGCTGCTCTGCCCACACCAGAGTCTACCCCTGTGCTTCAGCAGAAAGGTCTACAGCCCATTAAAAACCAGTGGGAGAGGGCACATGGGAAGGTCAGTGGGTCCCGTAAGGAGTCCAACTCATCTGCCAAGAGTCCTCAGTTCCTTCCTTCTTCTCCTACTCCTGCTAACTCTAGCTCCCACCACCCTCACCTCGCCCTGGGACACTCGCACATCCCAAGCGCCGTGGTCTTGCCCAACGCTACACATGACCACCCCAGCCATGACAATGGGGAAGATACACTACCACATTCATCTGAAAAGAAGCTTAAGAACCCAGATTCTAAAGGAGCTAAGAAAGACCAGAAGAGGTCTGTGGATGCCAGAAATACCCTAAATGACCTTTTAAAACACCTCAATGACTCTGTGGCCAACCCCAAGGCCATTCTTCAAGAGGGATCAGTACCCCGCCCGAGGCAGCACCTCACACTCGAGCCCATGGAGGAACTGACTGAAATACCCCCCAAGGTGCCCAGTCGAGAAGCTTCCTTGTACTCTCCCTCCTCCTCCCTGCCGAGGCACAGCCCCACCAAGAGGGTTGATGTGCCCATGCCCACTACACCAACGGGAAGCCTGAGCATGGGGGGCACCCTGGAGAGGCAAAGAGGGGGGTACCAACTCCAGCGGAGTGCATCTCACAGGCACTCCTTATCCACCTCACCAAATGGGGTAACCATGGGGGTGTCTGTGTCTCGCCAACACAGTATGAACAGAGGGGGTTACATGCCTCCGACACCCCCCTCCAGACTTGATTCACATGGTGGAGTTATGGCACCAGGAATGCATTCAGCCCACCCACCCTCAGTATCCAGCTACAGTGGGCATGGCTCACTTCCTCGCACCGGGCTTAAACGGACCCCTTCAATAAAGCCAGATGTGCCGCCTAAACCCAATGGGTTTTCACCACAGACTCCACAAATGCGAGTAGTCAACAAGTACAGCTATTAAAAGACCATGGACACTTCAAAGTGAGTTCTTGGCCTTGACTGTAGAGCTTTGAGCCCTGAGGGCTTGGGGGGAGGGAGTACAGATGGGATAAGGCCTAGTGTGTGTTTGTGTATCAACTTGAGGTGTATTTCCCCTTTAAATGATATGCACATTCACTCACACTAAAACCAGAAAGTCATACATATGGCCAAAGATACTCGTTGGGGCCTCTTTGCAACCCTGCAAGCCAACCTCCCTCCCTTGCCACAGTAGCCACAGGATATGATCAGTGGACAGTGGTGAATCTGCTGCTGCCCAGTGTATCTGGGCTTAGGTCTCACCCGTTACCACATTTGGAGCGAGGTTTAGGACACCAGCAGAGGTCACGATGGTGTATGTGGGACCAGGTCAAAAAAAACAGTGGAATACTTGAAGAATGGGTCTCATTTGTCACTCCCCTTGAGCACTGTCTTCCCACTAATGTGAAGTGAACAGAGAGAAGCCAGAGGCCATAGCTTTGGCTGTAAGATGGCATAAGGCAGATGGAGGGGAAGATCAAAACGTATAGCGCGTGTGTTGTTTTAAGATACACGTGGCCGTAAACAGCTGATCAAAACTGTAAGAAAAGAGAAAGTGTGTGTGTGTGTGTGTGTGTGTGTGTGTGTGCTGGCTGACAGGAAAGCAGATTTGTGTAAATGCAGCAAATATATTAGTGCCACTTGCCCAAGAATGCACCTTAAGACATTTAAGACCTAAGTCACTGTCTTTCATTAAAACAACATATTTTCTTTGATCTTCTTTAAACCCCCCCTGGACAGAGCTGAGGTCATACCTCTTTGTCACTGTTGTGTACTTAGTAATTAGATTAGGTTGTGGCGAATTGGTCATGCTGGCTGTACACAGAAATGGCCAACTCAAATTTTGCTCACTGGTTTGTGCTATTGATTTCAGATATAGGAGTTTTCCCTGATGCATGTATTCCCCCTACCAGTCGAGGATAGCCTGTGACATGGGTGTGCACATCTGCGTGTGTGTGTGTGTGTCTGTGTTGTGTTGCAGACAGAGGCCAAGGAGTAGTTTTAAGCAACCAAACGCACTGATACATGAAATAAGATGTCTCTCTCTCTGGGACTGAAACTTCCTCTAACCTCCACTGCCCCTTTGTAAGAATTCAAGAGTGGTTCAAGAGTCTTCTGTCTTTATGTAGCAATGGTATTAAAAGAAAATGCAATTTTTCATCTCATTCTGTAACTGGGTTTCCAACAAAATGACTTGCTTTTATAATCTTTTACTATTTTATTTAAAGAATTTACCATTTTGAAACTAAAGCAACACCAATGGTTTAGCCCATATATTTGAATTCCACATTTCAAGGCAGGTTTATTCTGTTAAATGTCTGTGTGTGCGTGTCCCCTGATAGAAGAATGCTAGTTTTTTCCTCCCACTTTAAATCCTATTTGCGACATATTTAACTGAACCTAGAACAATACGTGGATGTACCATCTTTGTCATCTGTCCAGTTCTGCAGCCCATGTTCCCTGTGCAGATTTTCTTGCGAGTGGCCCCGTGTACAATCAACACTACATTTATCAATGTGTCCAAATGAGTCATGCTGGGAATGACAAGATACTGTATATACTAAAAAAATACTATAAATAAGGAGTATAAATATTTTTAGGCAAGTGAACCCGAATCTGTGCGTTGTGTGCCTTATTCACGAATACAGTATATAATATTGGCAACGTCAATTGGTCCTCTGTATGTTATGTCATATGCTCGCTATATGAGTGATTTTTACATAAGCAAATTGAAATTTTAGCAGGATGCGCGTCGGAAATCTAAACTGAAGCGATGCTGAAAACACACTGACAAACATTCCATTTGTGGATGCGAGTCACACAAAGGGAAAGCAAAAACACCTACTGGGATATAAATCAGTTCGTTCCTCCTTTACTGCCGGTGTTGAAATGAGTGGTGTTAATCCACCAGGTAAAGGTGCCATGCAGTGAATGTATTTTTCTTGAACGTGGGATGTAGGTAGGGTGGTGAGACCTTGCACTGTGGAGCAGTCAGCTCAACGCAGCATATCCTGCCCACAGCCGATGTATTAAAACAGTGTTCACACAAAAGCCGTCTTTTGGCATGGCCGCCCGGAATCTGTAATTCCCCCAGGATTGCAGGACAGGAATTGTTTCTATTGGCCGGCAGTGACGACCAAGGGATCATTTCTCGTTAGCAGTGGGTACTTATTTTTAATTTTTTTTTTCTTTTGTGAGGGCGGGGGGTGAATTCTGAAATCTCATTCGAGTGTCAGTTGCCTGTTCAAGCCCAAAGCCACATTTTGTTTACAAGTGATGATTGTATGTAAAGACTTTCTGCCTGTCATCGAACCAGAGTCTGGGCTGTCTCTTTTCTACTCGACACATGCACACTGACATCACAGACACACACTCAGCATACACTGTTCAACTGCCTTGTACATTGCAATATGAACTGGGTCTTTCAGTTGCAATCTAAATTGAAGCCTTTATATTTCAGTCTGGTGTACGTTCAGATGAACCAGATTTTGTCATGTAATTCTAATTTAAATACTGTGCAACGTGGCGATGAGAGGCCAGCTGATCTCCAGAGTATTTGAGCGTGTAGATATGTTGTAAAATTGTACTGTGAATGTGTAAATAATAATGATGGTCTTTGTTTCATGATATTTTTTGTTGTTGTTTTTTTTTTTTTTCTCCATTTTTTTAACACGGCATGTATAGTTGAAATAAAACATTACTGCACAGAAATTGTGGTGTTTTTCACAACAAACTGCTGATGAACTCAGCAGAGCTGGGTTTTGTAAGCCATCTCTTTGTTTATCGTGTTTCTGGACAACTGAGGAAGGCTCAGATTTGAGAGATAGGGCCTTGTGAATCTGGTGGTGAAATGTAGTAGGTGGTTGCAACATGACTGGGAAGGAAGTAGCTAGCTGGGTTCTGGGAGCAGACTGTAGAATGATTAAGACTATTTTTAGATGTCTGGGGCCGGCACAGAGTCAGCCACACCAGATAGCATGTGGGAAAGTTTCCAAATTAGTATGTTCTTGTAGACCCCGAACATCTGGACTAACTGCTCCCCAGGGGATAAGATCTAAGCCACCAATGAGCTGTGGTGGAATGCACACAAAAGTAGCACCCACATACATTTGGATGCATGCAGCGCAAACATCTCGTTTATGTTATGCACTGATAAAGCTGTGGGGAACATCAACAAAGAATAAACAAGTGATGGTTGGATAAGAGGTAATCACGGGTTCATGTTATCCAGTTTGTTGAACTGCAAAAAAAAATGTGATTGCCATCTGAGGTGGGATTATTCATTCACCTTTAAAGGATGTAATATATGAAACTAATGCACATATAATAAAGTCTAGAACTGCAAAATGAACACAATCAAAATACAAAAAGATTCATAAATAAAACGTGTTATCATAGGATGTGTTGAAACATGACCGCGTGGATGCAGGGGAATCTACTGCAGCCGTTAGATGTCACAGTCCAACTCGTATCACGAAACGCCAGCATCCCCGGTTTGAATCCAGCTGGGTAAAAATGCTCTCTAAACCAGGGGTGTCATGCTTATTTTACATCGTGGGCCGCATACAGCCTACTTTGATCTTAAATGGGCCAGATCAGCGAAATTTCTGTCAGTGTTACAAGTTTAGCTACACATTAAAGTCCTGAGATATCTTAATATAAGAACAATAAGTTGAATTCCAACATTATGTCTCAGTTTATCTACATAATAAAGAAATGCTGCTGTCGCAGAGAAGTCTGTCAGCACAGTTCTTTGGGCTGAAATTATAATAAATAAATGTGAACATTTTCTGCCAGCTCATTGCCCAGACTGTCCTGTAATTATAAAACACACAGAAAATATCCTACTTTTTTCCTTCTGTAAGAACAGAAATATATATAGTTGGTAAATGATAGATTAAAAAAAACAGGAACTTTTCTGTCATATAAATCTTTACCCATTACTCAAATACTCAAGTGTGGTATGAAAGGCCATGAGGGAGTTGTTTCTTCAGCAGGAAAAGCTGTGAAACAAAAATGTCCAAAATGTATGCCCTTCCTCACTTGTTCCAAAGCCATCCAGCCATCCAACGCCCGGGGGCGTTCTCTTCTCTTTTATTCTAATTTCTTTCTTTTTTTAAACACATACAGTAATGTAATATCAGTTATACATACAACCACGATTTCAAGTGTTAACGTCCTACTAAAGCTCAAATCAATAACCGGAATCATCTGAAGCCAACTCATCTTACTAATCTGCATATAAAGAAGCTGTGTAGGAGGGCTCTAAGAGCGCGGGCCCTGCTTTGTTTTGCAGAGAGGTGATGAGGCCCTTTGGATGTTTGGCTAGGAGGCTTTGTGGCTCATCACTGCCAGCAGAATGTTGACACAAGTACTCCTTCATTGGCTTTCTGCAGGACCTCCAGAAAACTCACACCTCCTAGCAACCCCCACCCACCCTTTCTCTCCCACATACACACACACACAAGGGAAACATTCTCCCCTCTGGGTGTTCTAGCGGGGGTTGGGGTGTGATTTGGTTAGGAATGGGGAACAACAAAGAGGCACCTCTTGCTATTCTGATGTACATCCCATCCTCTCAATTTATCAGATGGTCTCTTTGAATTAGTGGAGGCAAATCAAACACAGCCAATGATTCTGTAGCCGTTTCATTCATTTGTCCGTCCGCCTGGCCACACTTAGTCTCATTACAGACAGCGACTGTTCTCGGACAAAAAGCGAGCGTTTGTTGTCATACTGACGCGTCTGTGTGCATGTGTGTGTTTATTCTATCTCTCGTGGGATGGGGAAGCGAATGGTAGAAAAAAAACAAGAAAAATACGTCTTGGTTAAGTCTAAGTGGAACACAGCGAGGCCACTCATCTAGATGCAGGCAGATGAATGTAAATTGCTAGAGCTGAAGGTACAGATGAAAATTTGATTTAAAACAGTAGCAGCGGGTACAGAGACACACACTAACGCAGAGTGATATGGCCCATTTTCTGCTTTTTGGCTTTCTCTGCAGCATCTCTTTAGAAATTTAAGGATAGTGATTAGACTGAAAATCATCCATGTGTATGCCTTCCTGTCCTCTTTTCCTAAAAGCCTGGAGGTGAAACCAGCAATTCCATTTGCAAGCCTCAGTCATGGAAAAGGTGCTCACAGGGTTTCTTTGTGGGCTTTAGCGAGTACATGCACTCTCTCTGATGTATTAAAACCTGACCCAGTGTCCAGGAATTGACTCATTTGAAAATGGAACTAAATGACAGGGAGGAAGTTAAAATTTCTCCAAGTTGGATCGAAAAAAGTTTTGACACTTGTACAGCCTCCACATTCGGGAAAAGCCATCAAAATCTAATCTGTGCGCCAAGCGACCTTACATTAACAGTTGGTTAATGGCACACACTGCTTTGAAAAGTAACTTAAAAGCCAGGCAGGCAAAAGCGGCGAAAGAGCGAGAGGTTGTTAAAATATGAGGAATGGAAGCGCAGATAGATAAGGACCGGTATTTCCCCCGCCTTTACGAGTAAATACAGGCATTTGGATCATAGATGAACAAAATAGAGTGATGGGTGAAAAATGCGTGGCTTCCCAGTTCTCCCCCAGTGACCTTCAGCCAACCTCTACAATCAAGATCACACCGACACCTCAGAGAAGGACGGTGAGAGCTGTGTGATGAGATGGCAGGAGGAAGAGAACTTGTTGACAGAGCTTTTAGTTCATTGTGTATTATATAATAGTTACCATGATGTACTTATAGTCCATAGTTATTGCGTTCTCATACATGTCCAGAATGTGCTATGACAGCTTTGTTGTATCTGCACTCCCGCCTGTGTTTTATTTGGGGGCATATTAATTGGGGAGGAATACTGACTGGGAAACATATGGGAATAATTATTCTGAGGTCCCCAAGTCTTTGTAGAAACATATGCAAAGATGTCCAGAAATTGCTTAATTACTAAAATAGAACTTCAATCATAAGTTTTTGTCTTTGTTTTCTTACGGTTCACAGATGCTTTGTTGCCACAGATTGTGAACCATTAATTTAACGAATATCTACCATCTTTTTCACAGTCTGTTCCTAACATTGGATGGCTTGTGTTTCAAGTACATCACAGCTGTATAGTGCAATTAGCCATGATATTCAGCGTGATTGATGTGATTATGTTTTATGTCTTTTACTGTAAGTAAAAATCGCATTTACACACAACGAGCACAAAGGAGAGGCATTCAGCAACACAGAGCAGCCAAGTAGGGCCTTTAAGCTTGTTAGCAGCAATACACAGTCACAGAAGCTTTTTAGGTACACGTTTCAACTGCTTGTTAACACAAACACCTGCGGTAGCAACTCAGTGCGTTTATTCATGGTCAAGGTCTAACCTGTTCAAACTAAGCACCAGAATAGGGAAGAAAAGTGACTTTTAACTTGGCATGGTTGTTGATTCCAGACAGGCTGCTCTAAATATTTCAGAAATTAGTGATTTACTGGGATTTTCCCACACAGCTGGTTTACAGACAATGGTCTGGAAAAAAAGAAAATATCCAGTGAGTAACAGTTCTTAAGGCAAAAAATGCCTTGCTGATGTCAGAGGAGACTGGCGAGATTGCTTCTGATTACGAGGCATTAGTAACTCAAATAACCACTTGTTACAATTAATGTACGCAGGTCATGTGATTGTTGGGGTTTTTCTGTATGTATGATTGTAGCGTCTACCATATAATATAAAGTGCCTTGAGGCAACTGTTGTTGTGATTTGGCACAGTATAAATAAAATAAAATTGAACTGAATTGAATAGTAGAGCATATCTAAATGTGGGTGCTATCCTGGTTGCAGGACACTGCACACTCATACAACAAATACTGTTCAGTCACAAGGTAGGTGCACCTTTAAGCGCACCCTCCTTTATCATTTATGTCACTCCAAATGGAACAATAATTGACAAAAGGGACATCAAACTGCATTTATTAGGACTTTCTACTTAGCTCATAATACAAGTGAGCAGTAGGATCATTTTCTCATAGATTTCTGCATATGCACCTGTGTGCCTCTGATTTAATTTTTGGAACCAAATGAGTTATCACCTGCAGGTCTAATTTACCTGACTTTACTCTTTAGACCCAGGGGACCATCAATCTTTCATATGCAGTCTATGACAGAATAATGAGCTGTGAAGTAAATAAAAGCTTAGAGTATGTAAATCTGATACATCCACTTAGTTAACAAAAACATGCAATTACAATGTTTGCCAATTGTGCCAATTTATATTACTGAATGACCTTTATAACCCTTATCTACAATAATCCATCATTATGCTAAACTCAGGCAATAAACATAGAAATTGTTGACTGACACTCGGCTCTGAGGTCACAGTAATGGTATGAAGAAAGAAATCAAATCAAGTTTGCAATTATTGTATGTTACTAGAAAAAAAAATACCAAAGAAAGAATTTATCATTCTTTCCAAGCTACACAAATCTCTGAAATCACCTTCAAAGATAACACCCACTGATAAGCTGCAAAATAAATCTTTGAGATTTATTTCCACCTAAACTTGATGTAGGAGTATCAGGTGTCGCATTAAGATCACAGAAGGGTTACTGCCACATCTGGGTTGCGTCTCAGTCCCAGATAGTGCAACATGGTACTGAATCTAGATTCATGCCATTAGGTATTACCACGCATAGCATCAAGTCAGTAATGCAGGATAGTCTGGGAGAAAGAGTCTAGAGACACAGATATACAACAGTGCTAAGAGCAAAAGGAGAGAGTGAGATGAATATCTGCCCAATGTGGTTCTTTAAGATGCATAGACCCTGCTCCAACACCTGCAGGTGCTTATCTGTCAGATTTAATCTGCTCACTGGGCTGTGTGCTTGTGTGCGGATAAAAGAGTGTGTTTTGGAGAAGAGTTGGGTTGGTGAAGCAAGTTGTAGCAAGCCTATTGAGCGTACATTGACTTACCAAGACTCTAAACACCTGACTGAATCTAACTCTTGTTGCGTGGATACTGTGTGTTCAGGTTAGGGATTATCACAACAAAGTGTACATCTGGCAACTAAATAACCCTCCACCTGTTTTGCATAATAACTTCATTTCTCTTCTTCTCTTTCTTCTGTTTTGGATCTTTCCACGGTCTTTATCTACTCCCCCCCCACCTTTGAAGCCTGACTCAGACCCTTTTAGAGTGTGGGTGTTCTCATAGCTTTGCTGGTAAAACAGTGGATTAGCGCAATTGCTTTATGACTAAAGCCAAGCCTACTATTACAGCGCTCTGTCATTGGGAAATCACATCTTCCCAGACACGCACCCATTACACACCCTGGCACCCACCCTATCCCCAAGGGGTGACACGGCACCCAGTGGGACCCTCCTCACCTGTGAAGCCCTGAGCCTGGGAAAGCCCCTGATGCTCACACAAAAACAGCCTGCATCTACCCTCAGGCAGACACCTTGTCTGAATAAGCAGAAAACTATAATAATGATAAATGGCTTGCACCACATGCAGCAATATGTCTTCATATAACAAAGAGCTTTTTAATTACTTTTCACATTAGAAATACAACATCAGACATAAATAACTGAGCACCTGCTTAAAGAAAAGTCATGACTGACTAAAAGGTACCATAATACGACTCTGTCTCATGGATCAGATTATACAGGGCAGTTGTAAATGCTGCTCCCTGCCTTTGTTACGAGGTTTAATTGAACATAGCTTGGCTCTGACGCTGGCTAACAACATGAAGTTAGCTCCCTCCTGCATTAGTGCCAGAGCAAATTAAGTCTCCCTCCAGATCAATGGGCTTATAGTCTATACACATCAGCACGGACAGATTTCACAAGCAGGCTGATGTATCAGCTGCCTAATTTTCTCCCTCTCTTCCACAGTCGTCCCCCCGACCAACCTTGTTTATCATTGAAAAGAAATCAGATCAACACACAGAGGCCAACGTGGAGCCAAACTTCTCCTGTTGTCTCCTCTCCTCCATCTACAGCGTATAGTTACAAACATAAAACTTGCCCTTGCTGCCCTAAACAGATCAATACCTAATGGGCGTCACACTGAGCAGATGAGCTCTCTCGCGTTCTCTCACACTCTAACCACCCTGTGCGAACACTGTCTTTTTGTCTTGTTAAGGCACATCTACAGTTTAGAAGGCGCAGAGGACTGAAGGAAAAGAGGAGTGAGGACAGAGTGTGACGGAGGGGAGAAGATGGCACGAAAATGAGGGAAGAGATGAGTGCCAAGATGTTGCACAACAACCCCTAGTCTTTCCAACAGGCAGAATTATCATTCAGGGCAAAAACACATCAACAAAGATCCAATACCCTGGACGAGCAGGATACAGCTTAGCGCCACCCCCATCCCCGGCAGCACATACCCACACATAACCTTGAAGTTATAGCAGCACTTACAGGATATGAAGTTATTCATTTGGCTTTTGGGTTTCCTTGTTTTTTTCCCTGGTGGAAATAATCCCTAAGACCATTCCTTACTATTAAAGACTTACATCTTCTAACAATGTCTAAAATGTATGGTTTCATTCTTTCGAGCAAAAAGTGGCTCTGTAATATTGCGGGAAAGGCTTTAGCTGTTTGCAAATGTTACTCAAACTCAAAGAAGTAGTTGCACTCACGTGGAAAAGAAAGCTCACACTCTTGCAGATCTAAAGTTTTACTATTCAGAAATAATAGAAGTCATCAGGTCCTTAACAGGTTCTAAAATTATTCAGATACAACCTCAGATGAACGACAGCAGTCATTACTTATTTAACCACAACCCAGAATGCAGAAACAGTGTGTGAAACCTAGTCCGTAGCTTTTAGAGCCACCTCTAGCAGCAATAACTTGAAGTCATCATGGAGGAATACTGGCCCAGCTTTGTTTGCAGCGTTGCTTCAGTTTTTTGAGGTTTGCTGGCATCAGTTTATACACAGCCCTCTTAAAGCCATAAAGCATGGGATCATTGTCCTGTTGCATGACCCAATTTTGGTCAAGCTTTAGCTGACTCTAGAATACTTTGGTATACAGAGGAGTTCATGGTTGAGTTACTGGAAGGCCCCCAGGTCCTGTGGCTTCAAAAGAAACAAAGTCATCACCACTGTGATTGATATTGTATGGTTTTCACCAAATTTGGTGGTATCTAGTATGTGGTATATGGTCAAACATTTCCACTTTAGTCTCATCTGTCCAAAGAACATTGTTCCAGAAGTCTTGTGGCTTGTTCAGATGCAATATTTCAAACATTGCAATCCATGCTGTTCTTTATAGAGAAGTTTTTTCCTGTAAGCCCTTCCAAACAAGTCGTACGTTTTCAGTTGTATTTATAATTTCATAAACATTAACATTTAACACGCTAACTGAGGCTTGTAGAGTCTCAGATGGAACCTTTTGTTGTTTGGAGTTTCTCCGATTTTTACGCAGTTTGACCCTGGGGGGAATTTGGTGGGACATCCACTCTGGGTAGATAGGAAACTGACTTGAATGTTTTCCACTTCTGAATAATCTTGTTACTGTAGAATGATTGACTTCAGATTATGTAGAAAATTGTCTTGTAACCCTTCCCAGACTGATGTGCAGCAGCTGATCTAAGATCACTGCTGAAGTCTTTGATCACTGACATTACGCTAACACCTGAATGCCAGCAAACGAGGAAAACTTCTCCTTTATAGAGGTTTTCACACTTCCTGATGATCGGTTAAATAAATACATTCAATTAAGAGCATCTGGCTGCTACTAAGCATTTAGTTTTTCAAAAGCTGCTTCTGCATTTTTTGTTAAATAAATCATGACATGGTCTAATACGTCAGAGATAGTATTTACCTGATTTTAAGACCTGGTAAGGACTAAATAATTTCTTTCAAACCTGAGAATTGAAAGAGGGTGTACCTTCCTTTTTACGTGTTCTTGGGAACTATGTTAAAATATGTAATATTACGCTTACTACCTTAAAAAAGTCTAAATGACTTCCAAACTCTATAATCATAGCAAAAAAAATCAACAAATGTGTATATATAGCTAATATATTTATCTGATCTGGGGTTTTTATTCTGAAAAAACCCCAGATCAGATGTGGTGATTTTCTTTTCTTTTAGTACATACAGCCTGAAATCCATTTAGCACAGAGAATCTTCATCCATTTGGAACAACCTGCTTTCACATTACTTTTTCATGTAAATCCTCATGCATCAAGTGCTTTTAAAATCGACATTATATGGGGAAATGGCCAAAACCCTTTAGTCCTCATCCGTCTGCCCTTGAGAGCAGCTCTTATAACACTGGCTAGTTAGAGTAGTAGCTTTAGCTTAGCGGTTGCACCTCTGCATGATTTGGAAAGTAAAAAGGCGTCGTCTGGCCTTAGGAGCACTTCAAAAGGCCCATAGCAGTGTGAGCGGCAGCACAAGTGACAGACGCACACAGGGGGTCAATGGCTTGTGTGTGTTTGTGTGTGTAAGTGCGTTGTGTACATGTGTGTTGCTGCATAGGTGCACGCGTGTTTGCGTGTGCTTGTGCATTTGTGTTTATCTGTGTGCGCGTGGGTGTGTGCGAAGGCAGGGGAGGCCTATTAAAAAGCTGCCTGAGGAGAGGGCTTTCAGTTGGGAATCTATGGGGGGCAGAGAGGATGGCAGGGCCATTGTGTGTCATAGTTCCATCCTGAGAGCTGGAATTAGAGGCTTTCTCCTCTGCTCGACTGGAAGACTCTGTACCACCACCGACCCCATGTTTAATTAGAGCAGCTCTAGAGAGACAGCCTGGAGAGGGAAGAACACGAGCAATGAATATAAGAAAGAGTCAGATTTAACTCTGAAAAAAAAAAAACATAACTGTGGGTGAAAGAGGGGGAAAGGAAAGAAAATTGGATTCACACCGTTTGGCGATGCTGTGCAAGTCTGATTGGAAGCGTAATGGGGTACACGATAGCAACATGATGTGAGATATGATAAAGATTAGCCTGGTAGAATTATGAGAATCTCTATGGCATGGCACTGATTGGAAATAGAAGCTAATACGAGTAACTTTCCCAGAGTGCATTTGACTTTCAAATCAATAATCTTCAACTCTTTCAGGAATCCTCACACAAACGGGCATGATGTGCCTTTGTGGAGGTTATAGTCCAATCAAATTAGGCAAACAAACATTAATGGATGATAATGAATGTGAGCATTATCTCCAAATAAAGTGGCCATTAATATTGATGATTGTTTTCATCCCAACACATTACAAACCGAAGCAACATCAATATTTGTCGGAGCAAATGAGAGCGAGAATGTACGTTTATCAGTGATTGGGTAGCTAAATGGATATATGGAGGAGATAAACACGGGCTGTTATCTCCTCTGCTGATGATCTATCCGTTTAAGCTTGTAAGGTTCATTAATGTTAAATGGGTTGATTGTTATAGGAGGTAAACAACGTGTCAAGTCTTATTCCAGAACAACTCATTCTGCTTAACAGAATGAATAGTCGGAGCCATTAAGGCCCACTAGTGAAATGGTTCGTCTTTGAAGTACTTGCTTGTTTGTTAAGTGGAAGGGTGATCAAAAGGATGTCATTTTAAATGCTGCTTCTGATTGATTGTGTGCCTTTATATGCTCACCTGACTAGGCTTTGCACAAAGCGAAGTAGGAAAGGGATTTTTTTTTCCAGACACCCATAGCATGATAGTGTAAAAAAACATTTAAAAAAATCCTTATAGGAAAACATAGCACTACTGGCACACACACATTCAAGGTGCACCTTGATCCTGACTTTATTTGAGCTCTTTCTCTCTCTGCTGTGTTTAATCCTGCTGTCTGGTATGTTCCACCTGATTAATCTGATCATTCACTTCTGACAAGCCCATTTCTTAACCCCACCACCCACACACGCAAACAAGCACCTACACAAGTGAAGTGATACAAACACATGATGCATGTCACACACACACAGACAGACACGCATCCACTTGAAGGGCAAAGAAAAGAAAAAAAAACAGAGAGTGAGATTGGTGTGTTGGTTCGGTCACTCACAAGGAAAATGTCCCATCATAGCCTGCAGTTACCAGTGTCACACATCACTTCGCATGACCAGATATAAACACTGCTCCATTTAATGTCAGATTTACACACACACACAGATATATACATATACAGTATACTGTATATATACACATCATTTGATCTAATCAAGTTAAATCCAGGAAATGTTTTTCCTATAAATAATGATCCACATATATGCTCCTAGGGGATTTCAGTGCAGAGCCATACAGGCTATGAACTCAGCAGGAAAGAAACAAATGCAAATGTGAGGTACAGCTGTGGGGTTGAAGCTAGGTTCCCCATACAATGCCTGAACAATATTGTCCTTCACCTGCTGAGATCTAAAGGAGTAATCAAAAGGCATGGAGAGTTGTGGCGACTGATTCTGTGCAGGGGACCTCACTAACTCTGACTGACGCCCTCAGACTACAGATAAGACTAAAAGAGTGTGTGTGCATGTATGTGTGCACACGTGTGTGTGTATATCTTCATGCATGTAACTAAAGGAAGCATATCCCTCCCTGTGTTGAGCAATATCTCTTGCTCTCACTGCTGCGTCCGCTCTCATTGATCCTGCATTCCAAACAGTTCCTTGATGACCAAACTGCTGTTAGAGTTCTTCTTGTCGAGGTTGATTTAGCTGAGCTTGGCGGACCTAAAACTCTGAGGGGAATTTGTCTCAGTGGCTGTAAATTACATTTATTTACAAGAGGGAGAAAAATGTGGGGGTGTTTTATCTATGTTCACATTGCATCTGTCCAAACCCAGTCGGCAACTCTTTCTAATAAGTTGCTTTATAAAGAGTATGAAAGCTGGAGCTGTAGACCATTAATGGAATAACTTTGTAGTTTCCAACATATGAAAACCATCTGCTGATGTTTCATTTTTGCTCGTATTAAAGTTACTTTGTCAGAAATAGTAATAATGTGAGAGTGTTAGCCAGGTGCGTGGATTAGCAGTTTTGTTCCATTCTGCAAACAGCATTAAGTCTGCACAGGGTCTTTTATTTTGAAAAGTCACTGGAAACTCTATGGTGTTTCAGCGTCTGACTTCCTGCCCTCCTTATCTGCTCTATACAACTTGATGAAGGCGCTGTGGAAAAACAGTGAAAAACAGATTTGGTGATTATTTAAGCCATGTGGAGAAGAGAGCTGCTTGTAAAAAACGCTGCAGCATGTCTGCAGCATGTGGAACGGTAAGGTGGAGCATCCGTGGGAAGTCTGTGCAGCTGTAAAGAGAAACACCCTTCAAGCATGTTATTAGTGTTGATGTTGCATAGCTTCTCCACTAGAGGGCACTCTGTAACTTCCCTGTTGGCAAAACACAACAACCAGCAGATCCAATACAGTCAGACGTGAATAAGTAAGAAGAACTGAGCAACCAAGCTTGGCACACAGGTGCATCTCAGGCCCCTGAAGATTATTATCTATATCACATATTATGACATAACGATGTCAGCTTTTAGTATTTATGCACCTATTGTCATGATCCTGGGCCATGTTGGCCCAGCAGTCTTAGTATTTTTTTTGTTCCTTATGTGATTTCCCCTTGTGACTTTTATCCCCTGTGTGCCCCTCTATGTATCTGTGAGCCCTCGTCTCCCCTCCTTGTGTTTCATTCCATGTTTCCCCAGCCCACTATGCCCGTGCTCTCTCTCTCCTCCTGTCTGCACCTCTGTGTACTTCCTGTTTTACTTTGACAGTCTCCCGTCAGTGTTGTTTACTCCTGCCATGTCTCGTTATGTTTATCTGTGTCAGCTGTGTTCCCCGTGTGCTTCCACTTCCCTCGTTAGCCCTCTGTGTATTTATGTGCATGTCTCCCTCAGTTCGGGGTCGTGTCATCAATGTATCCTCCCCGAACCTGTGTGTCTTTCTGTGTTCCCTCGGTCTTCTGTTAGTATTCCCAGTTTAGTTCTGTTTCGTTGTATGGCCTGCAATAAAGCAGTGATTTTGAGTTCAGTTCCTGTCTCCGTGAGTTTTGCGTTTGGGTCCTCATCTGCCTCCACACAGCTAGTTCATGACACCTCTATCGTCTTAAAAAACATCATAGCAAGGTTGTTCCTTCCAGCTGCTGTCAGACCAGCACTAAACCCCATGTATTAATTCACACATGTATACACATATGCACACAGTGGGGTCCAGTGTGCAATAGTTTTCAATTAGTCTGTGCTCTGTCATGCTATCGATATTCATCAACTGCACTTTGCCATATTCTACTTCCATATTTTAGCCACTAAGCATCAGAAAATATCTCACTATTTGTGTCATGTATACACACATATATTTACTTGTATATAAATTAGAGTTTAAATTATATTTATATTATTACACAGGTTACATTTTTCTTCTTGTTGTAAAGTATTAGTTGTTATTGGATACAGTCTACGCTTTACAAATTCCTTACAATAACTAAAACAATATCTAATTTATATCCATACTTAGGATCAAAGCATATATATTGAATTACGCATGATAATATCATGAACTTATTACTTCACACGTCATTATTATATCCAGTATTTTAGAGTAAATAAGTAATGCACTATTGTGATGAATTAGAGAGCTAAATACTAGTTACAAAAGTTTTGTTTGTTTATTTTTTTAAACCTACATTTCTTGCTGGTTTTAATTGTTGCTGATGAGGACAATACTGAAACCATGACTTATTAACCATTATTATTCATTTGTGAAGAATTTATGTGCCACAAACACTGAATGATGTATTTTGAGAACATGTTGACACCAGGAGAATTTTTTTTTGTTTGCATCTCAGCTTCTCCTAAGCCACAAATCCCAGCTCTTTCTAGACCACACAGCAAACTCTCACAAAGAGCTTTGCCTGCGGTTTGGAGAAGGTGAACGCAAACTTTGCCAAGTGATTCCCTCTTTCTCTCTCATCAGTGTAACAATCCTTTTCCAGCCTGAGGCCAAGATCCTCTTTGTTTATGTAACATCACATGATGTCCTAGATGACCCTACCTGAAGCTAGGGGCTCGTATCCATTTCCCAGCTCCGGCTCTGCATCCCTCCCCCTGCTCAGGCCTTGGCTTAGCCACAGGCCAGCTATCCCACTGCTTGGACAAAGGCAGCTTCACAGGGATGTAACTCGTGCTTGCACATACAGTCAGAACAAAGCCTTCAACTCTCCTCTAGCAACAACAGTGCCTCTTGTCTTGAAAACTACAAGATGCCAAATACACCATGAAAAATATTTTGATTTATTTCTTTTAATAGCCTTCTGTTATTTTAGCTGGCATAAAAACTTAAAACAGTAATTAAATCACTTTGCACCAGGTACACTTTTAAGTCATCCTGTGAATGTTTCTTTTAATAGCGTGACAGAAAAAGAAGTCATTGTCCAAATTTTAAAATTAGGATCATATCACAGACTTTCGTTTTCTGCTTGCTACTTATCTGATGGAGTCCTAATGTCTGTAAAACTGCATTGCAACACACAAACAGTCACAAGGAAGCAGTATGATGATAACGTTGTTTCCATAAACAAGATAAGGGCTTTTGAAACAGAAACATTTTAAAGAAACAACCCCATAAAACAACCATGGTTCATCCACACCAGCCAGGACCAGTTGTGTGTAGTATTGAAATAAAAATTTGGATTTAAGCAATTATTTTGCAGGTTTTCTATGTCAAAAGTTTGTAAGAAGTAACAGTCGTTTTTTATCTTTTCTATTTTTTACACGTGAGACTTGACTGATAACACATGCTTGTTATACTAAGGCTTTGCAGATGCGTGATCGTTATCTATGTGACATTAACCTGTCTGCTATTTTGGATATGACAATGGTTGCAAGGACCCCAGGCCTTGCAACCATCAGTTGCCGGGGAGAAATGCATATTCACTGTTCAGTTATGAAAAACCTCCCTGCCATGGCGTTGTTCGCATGCAAGTTCCCACGGTTGCTCGTGGAGCATGCAAAATTGTCTACAAACACTTGTCCACTACTTTCAGAGAGATAGTGAAATGTGAAAATGGAAACAGGACATTGTTGCCTTCAAAGTAGAGCTTTCGTCCTTTAAGTTGCGCTGTCTGCGATGCTGAGGCTCAATGCATGCTTTGAAGGCAAACATTCCTGGTTTCCATTTTCCATTCTGCTCTTATTAAGTTTTATTGATACTTGGTTTGTAGTTAGATAGTTAGTAGTTTGCAGGCACAACGGCATCTTCAATAAAATCTACAGGCAACCGCAGAAATCTGCTAGTGACCAAAGCAAATGCAAGAAGATTTTCGAAGTAGCACCCTGTTTCCAATCAATTTCACCTACCAACAGCCAGGAACTCAACCATTTAGGGAACACATTTCCCCCTCGTTTTCCCCAGTGTGTCAGTCAGGTCAACTATTGTGGACAACTCAAACTAGATGCAGGCTGTAATAATCTGGAGAAACAGCTCAATTCTGCGCAGTCGTTTTCATAAAAGTATTTCATTTGGGCTTCGGCACATCAGCCTTTGAACTTAATACACTTTTCTACTTTTGTTCAAGCTAGTTCCAAATAACGTTGGGCAATATGTAAAATCTTTCCAACCAACAACGTCCAATAACCGACGATAGGCGATATAATCGCGCGGGTGCAGCTTTTTGATGGGCGGAGCAATGTAATCATGCACGCTGACTCTTGGGTTCAACCAGCATTATTAGCAAACTTACTCATAGGCAAATAAATAAATAAATAAATAAATAAAATTAAAAAAAAATATATATATATATATATATATATATATATATATATATATATATATATATATATATATATTTATAGAGAGAGAGAGAGAGAGAGAGAGAGAGAGAGACACTGGCATGGAGACTTTGCATGAATATAAATGGAGAAGAGCCTCGTGTTGCTGTAAGAGACACATGGTGGACACAGAGCACACAGGCAGCAGGGAATGCAGATGAACTGGAAAACAGAGTAGAAGGCTGTATCACACTAACAATGAAATAGAGTTTATCCTTTTTTATCTCCATGATAAGGAAAGGATAAACATCACTTCTTGTGAGTCAGATTTGCTCTCATTTCATCAAACATCTCTTGCAAAATCCAACTGAAATTGAGCCATGTCCAAGCAATGACCCTTAGCATTTAAAAATTGGGACAAACCTCTTCCAGTGACTTTTATTGGTGAACCAAATGGCAGCCACAGCTTGTGGACAAACTGTTGAGGGAAGCCCAGGCAGGCCTGTAACAGATGGTCAGAGTGAACGGGTGACTGTTGACAGTGTGTGCTGTGTTTGGGGACAGCGCATGGCAGGAAGAAAAAAAAAACAGAGAAGAACCTGAAGTTTCTGTTGTGCTACATATGGAAACTCAACAATGGATGGAGGCTCACACAGAGACACACACTCAGTATAATACCTTGCTATCACAACAAGACAAGCAGCACAGCAAAACAGCGCCCGCTTAACACTAGCACCACAAGACTTGCACATACCAGTTCTTTGTTTAATGGCATTACTTTAGCTTTTCCCTAAGTCTCATATGCATTTTCCCTTACTCCCAAATCCAAATCAAACATCCTGCCCCTCCCATCAATCCCAAAGTAAAGGCTCTTTTGCATTTCTCTTTGTCCTGCTTACTCTTTGCAATTAAGCAAATGGGTCATTAGTTAAACGCCACGGGCAACAGGACACACGAGGAGTTAATCAGAGTGGATTGATGGACCACTTGCAAGGAGCCCGGCGCACAGGCGCATGTATCTGCCCATAGAAGCACATGCCCGCTTTCACAAGCTATTGACATTTCTGAAGAGTTAGCCTCCAGTAAGACGCGCATACATAAAATTACACAAAATGGCAGCAGCTGATGAAAAGCGGCCTGATCATTGATTCGTGTTGTCAAACTGTGCTGAGTGGCAGTTTCTTCAAGAGGAAACGTCAGTTGAATCCTTGCCTCGGGACATCAACATTAAGAGGGAGACAAGAGGATATTTTTCCAGCAAGTGATGGTGCGCGGCCCAATCACCGAGGTCGAAGACTGCTGACAAATCATTTTCATGAAGTATTTACAAATACAACTATTGATGGGCAAACCACATAGGATTTGCGGATGCTTGATTCACCCCAGGCCAATTGATATGATGAGTACGCGGCCCGTATCCAGACAGGTGTGAGCTCAGTGTTAAGCGGTCACTTAAGCTTTGGAGACAGAGGCTGATTGTGAATGCAGACGTGTTTCTCAGCCCTTTTCTAATTTTTTTTTCTTTTCTTTTTTTTTTCTTTTTTGCCTGTCCCGTTTGGCTCTTTTGCCATCAGAATTGTTGTCTAAAGGCAAAGAAAGATGCCCAACGGATTTACTTTACCAAACTGACCATCCCAGCCTTCCCATAATGGTCCATTTGATTCACCTTTTATTGTTTATTTTATTTTCACTTACTGAATATGGGACAGACTTGACTGGGGGAAAGAAGGGGAGAAAGAAAGAGGGAAAGAGAAACAGCTGAGAAGAGGGACGGGGCAGAAGGGCAAAAACCAAAAACCAACAGAATGAGCAGAAAAAGAAAAAAAAGAAGATGAAAAAAAGAAAAGAAAATGCATATATCAATCACCTGGATCACCTGCTGAGAAAGAAAAAAGAAAACAAGCAGAAGAGAACAAGAGTAATAGAATAAACAACATCACAATGATATATGGGAATATGACAGTAAATACTAAATATTAAACATTATTGTGCAGCACATAAGATCAACAGAACACAGTGTGCTTTGAGGTAGGAGCCAAAAAGGGTGTAGTTTGTGGGTGTGATCACCCGTGTGTACACCTGTGAGCATGGACGCGTTTGTTTTTTGTTTTTTAAAAAGGTTCCTTCATGTAATGATCTGCTAGAGGGTGTGGGGGGGCCACAGCCCCGTCCTCCAGGGCATGAAGCAGGTATGGAGGAGATCAAAACTCCAGACATCCAGAGACCCCCAGAACACAAGAGACCAAGGAAGACCAACAGAGGGGCAGCCGCGCCACTGTCCCAGAAAGAGCTGAGGAGAGTCCCAGATGAGGGCTCACTCAGCAGCCGCGGAGCAGAAACCAGGGGGAGTTGCAGTGACGCGCCCGTGAGCTCCGCCGGCAGCCAGCCGTGCCTGAGTGACCGAGCCCCAGGCCGAGAGGCCGGGGGCACCCCACCTCCGAAGTGGCCCGAGCGAGCCCCAGGCTCCAGGCCCCGATAAGCGGCTGCCAAGGAGTGAGCCGGTGTGTACCTGGACGCCCATCCCCGGACACAAAGAACCTCCAACGCACCGATGTCTGAGGGAGTCCGCCACTGGCAGGGGAAGTGGTGGTAGGGGGAGATAGGCCTCCAAACCTTGGAGGGCCTGAGATGTCCCCAGAGAGGTGGCGCCTGACACCGAACCTGACATATAGACACAGACATACAGGCACACACATATACAAACATCCATTCCCACCCTCATGCTCTCATATACACTTACTCCACACTCAACCAACGTGGAGACAGACATAAAGAGACGCTGTACACACGATCACACTCCCCAAGCGTACTCTAAGCCCCGGGTCTAGGTACCCTTGCCCCTGGAGGGGGGGAACTGCCCCCAGACCCAGGTGGTGTTACCCTTTTCCCTGCGGTGGGGGGAGGCAGACCGCTCCGACTCCGCAGCAGCAGGAAGGCCCCACACTCCAGACCGCAGTCGGACGGCCAACTCCTCCTCCCAGCCCCCCCGCTCCAGCAGGTCGCAGAGAATGGGGGTGAGAGAAGACTCCAAACCTCCCTCCACCCGCTCATTGTAGTGTTGATGCATGTGTGTTCTAAGGTGCATTTAAAACCCAGGAGGGCATGGAGCTACCTGCCAGAGAGCAGCAGGTAAGCGCATGGTCCCTCCTGCTGGCCCTCAATGTCTACGTGTATTTAACATTGAGAGGTGGGCAACGACGCCAGGGGTGAGGTGTACACCCTGATGGTACTTTGGATTCCGTGTATCGTGCCCACCCCCTAGATCCTATATGTATGTGTAATGAGAGTGTGAGTAATGTGAATGTCCAAGTTGTGGGATAAAATTGAGGCAGAGGCAGCCAGAAGGGGACGGGGGGGTGGCCTCCTCTGCACCCTGGTGACATACCCCTACTCCAAGGTCCTGCATGTGTGGGTGGTTGTGGTGGAGCGGGAAGAGGGAGGCAGCTGGAGACGGGGAGGGAAGGAAGGGAGGGGCAAGTGACCCCTCCCTGGGGCCAGCTCCCCCGCTGACCCCAGTAGGCACCCCCATACTCCGCGACCCACCAGGGAAAGGGGGCCCAGGCCCATCCAGCCCTTTTCTAATTTAAACGCTGGTTTCTCTGAGGGCACGCAGACCATCCCTTTTTATCTGTCTTTCTGTTTCTCTCCCCTTTGTCTTGCGTGCGCAATTGTGCTGTAGATGTGTGATGGGTGGCACTCTGGTAATAACATGAACAACTGGTGGCGGGATTTTGTTTTTGGAATATGCAGAAGAGAAAAGAAGACCAAACCATCACCAGATCCCACACTGCATGGTGGAATTTTAAAGACCCATGATAAAGTTTATTCAACTGTAGCAGCTTCAATCTGCTATACATGCATTTGGTAGTGTGGAAGCTGTTACAAAGGTCTAAGAAAAACAGAAATTCCCATTTTCAGGGTGCAATAAGTAGAATCCCTTACACTAGGTGGGGTCACAGATGTTTTGCAGAAGCATGCACACATGCTAGGAAGAACTACTTTTTCCGTGAGTGACTTTTGTAAATTTGTGCAGCACATTCCCGTCAGAGCAGCAGATGTTTAAATCTTCCACCAGATAATGCTTCAGCCTGCACGAAGCTCTGCTGGAGGAGCTGCTTAGCATGTTAACTTTGCAACGCAATACATATGCAGACATATCTGTAATAACATCAAAGCTGTTAATTCTTCAAATTCACACGGTGGAAGAAGAGGAAGCTACTTTCGGCCGCTCCCTTATTCACAGGAGGTCGCCGTTCGCATGTTTGAGTTTTTATGCCGGATACCCTTCCTGATGCATCCCCGAAGGGATGTGTGTCTCCTCCCAGGATTGAACTGGGGATCTTTTGCTTGTTAAGCGAGCATGTAAACCCTGACGCATTTTTAGTATTTAAAGAGTTGCAATCATACTTAATTTTGCAGCTATAAAAGGTGGACCTGACAAATGTTTGTATTAGTGCTTTTAAATTTCTGCGCACTGTCTTAATTAACAATCATAATGCATTAACACATATATCAAGAAATCAAAAAGCACAGCTTCTCCAGAATCTAATGAATGACAAAGATTCCCCTGATTTCTCAGATAGTGAATATAATGTTGGATTAATATTTCTCCACTAGATGGCAGGCTTGCGGTCCCTTCAGTCTTTCAACACTGAACCAGACTGAACAGGTAAAATGATAATTCAAAGTCAAAACTTAAAAGACTGATGCAATCCATAGATCAGATGAGTTGTTTGTTCCTGGTGTAAAAATGGTGTGACATTGCTTTCTTCCGTTGAGTCAGAGGGAAAGAAATGTTTCCTAGCCACACGTGATCTCTCTTCCTTTGACCTTGCATGTCTGCCCTTTTGCTGCGAGCAGGAAAGAGAGCGACTAATGGCGAGCCAGCCGACATGTCGGACAGGAAGGACATGTCAGAGAAGTAACAATGCCACAGCATTGGATTTGTTTAGTCGGGCGCAGTCAGCACTATCTGATCTACCAGAGGGACAACAAGAGGAAGGAAAGCCTGACAACATCGAGCGGCAGCTACAACTCACACCTGCACAAACCTGAAACAGTGCTGCTGGGCTGGGGAGTATAGATATATGCACAACACGATAAGTAGCCAGACATGAGCCACATCAGTCACCAGTAAAATATCAAGTAGGTTTTATTGAACAGAAGAGTCTGAGTCTTCTTACAGTTTTTCTCAGTCGCTTTGGTGCATTTCTCACAACAGAATTGAACTCTCCACCACTACTAAGGCACTTCTCAAAACAATTAGTGCAAACTGCAAAACATGGTGGATAACTTGCAAAAGTGAGTCACTCCATCAAAAAGAAAAGTCAGGTGTCCAAAATAAGTTGTCAATGCATCAACAACAAATCCCTTGAGCAAAACAGACAATACATTCATCAAAAGCAAGTACTGATACCAAACAAAGTGTCAGGGCTGTCACAATTACAAGTCATTAGACCAGCACCTTTGGTCACAAAATCACATGGTCTGAACATGTTCCCATTGTGACGGATGTCTTTGTAGGTGCTTCCCAATGACATGTCAAGTCCGGACCGCATGCATGGCATGTTGAAAACCATAAATTGTAAAGGACAATCAAGACACTCCATATGCACTCTTGATAATATTTAATTGAAACTGTTCACAGCATTGTGCAAACTGGGGAAATACAGTAAATCAAACATTTTACAGCAAACAAACTCACCTAGACAGTAAACCTCACTGCAGTAGTTACGACTCAAAAAAAACAAACTGAAAAACAGACACTGCTGCATATCAATCATTGATATCTAGACGCTCCCGTCTGTCTGCCCACATATTTGCATCAACATCACAGCGTATGTCAGCTCTATCGATGCATCGGGGAAAGTATCTTCTGGAGTGTCGAATCCACCCTCTGCAGGACTCTGCTGTGATGTCATCACAAGCTGCATCCATAGCTGCTAGCAGGGTCATTTGGGTATGTGGATGCCTGTCATATACCTTCCACCTCCAGGAAGAGAAAAACTCCTCAATTGGATTCAGGAATGGACTGTAAGGAGGAAGAAACTCCATAAGCATCCTGTCGTGTGCTGCAAACCACTGCCTGACTACAGCAGAGTGATGGAAGCTTACATTATCCCAAACCACTACATACATTGTCCGATTGTCACCAGGATCATCCCTTCCATTTTGTGGGATCAGGTCCCTATGAAGAGCATCCAGAAAAGCCAACAGGTGTTGTGAATTGTATGCACCAATACGAGGAATATGGGTGTGAACACCATTCTCTGAGATTGCGGCACACATTGTAATATTCCCTCCTCGTTGGCCTGGGACATCAATGGTGGCTCTTTCTCCAATGTGATTCCGTCCACGCCGTCTGCCTTTTGCGAGATTGAATCCCGCTTCGTTAAGATATACAAACATGTGCAGGGGTTCCCTGGCCTCCAACTCCAGGATATGCTTTACAAAGGATGAGAATCAGACAGGTCTGTAATGGTGCATTTGGCAGAACAGATTGTACAGTTGGAATTGTACATAGGATTACAGTAACATGCATAAATGTAGGTTGAGTACATGGCCTAAACTGTTACAGTGAACAGAGGTACATATGCGAACATGTGTTACCTGTACATACTGGTGACGGAGCTCCTTCACTCGATCACTGTTCCGTTCAAATGGCACTCTGTACAATTGCTTCATGGACATTTCATTCCGTCTGAGGACTCTGTCTATGGTGGAAATTGATATTGACTGAATATTTCCGAAGATGGTGTCATCGTTTACGACAGTTCTTTGTATTTCTCTCAGTCTCAAAGCGTTGTTTGCAGCCACCATTGCACAAATTCTTTCCTCTTGCTGCGGAGTCATAAGTGGACCTCTTCCACCTCCTCTAGGTTGTCTGGCAGTCCTTTTTGAGATGCAGATGGGAAAACACACACATGTAAGCGCAAACATGCTTACAGTGATTGTCACAGGACTATCATTCAAAACTCCTTTCTTTACAGCATTACTGTATTGTACCACAGCACACTATGCCACACCTGGGCCAAGTCTGCGCTTCAGTTACAGTACGTCTATGTGTAAGGATCTGTAAGGTCATGTCCTAATGCAAGTCTCCTGTATGACTATGAAAGTGCAGAGCAAATTAGTTTGTGCTGCATACTGTAACTAGATTACGGTGTGCTCACCTGTTTTCCCGACGAAATGTCTGGATGATAGAACTTACAGTAGTTCTCCCAACATTTGGCTGCACCCTTCGACCAGCCTCGGCCATTGTGAGGCCATGGTTTATCACATGATCCACAAGTGTTGCCCTGATTTCGTCAGGAACGTGTCTATGTGGTTGGCCTCTTCTCACCCGGTTTTGTCCTCGTCCTCCACCGATCCTCACTCCTCTTCCACGAGGCTGACGTTCCATGTTCTGCTGTTTTGTAGATTCAGTATGCACCTCATGCCAATCCTGTCTGTTGGTTTACATTGCAGTATATATGTACTTGTGGAGTGGGGGATGCTGTGCCGCGGTTCACCTGTGACTGGGTAGGAGAGGCTTTTCATTGGTTGCAAGTAGGAGTGACACACACCAATTTTCATTAGTGTGAGATAAGGTTCACCTGAGACATGTAGTTTATGGAGATTTTCATGGGAACTCCTCCAAAATAGGGTTTTCAAAATGGGTGTATGAATCGTTTGACAAGCTGTTCAGCAATTTTGAGTGCACTGACACAAGCAATGCAATGAAGACTATTAGTTGTAAGGACAATGACTATTCAGCCGGTACAAGTATGAATAATTGTGACATTCATGATGAAAGAAAGGAGATAGTGATGAATAGGAAGTCAAACGTGACCATTCTTTAGATATTTGTACTCACTCAACTGCTTCATGTCCAAAGGCATTTGCCTTTGGACGCAGTGAACGTGAAACCGCCACAGGGTTGTGCCAAAACGACTACATGTTGTGGTGGTTGAACTAACTGTTGTGCAATGTTTAATTCTGTTGTGAGAAATGCACCAAAGCGACTGAGAAAAACTGTAATACTTTGAACATAAACCTGCAGAGAAGAGCTGTGACTAGCATTCTCAATATTTTCACTTCATCACGGAGCCAGTGAGATGTGAAGAAGGGGGCTTTGTGATTTATTTGTCTGTGTAAGCACAACATAAGAAATGTTTTATGTTGTACTTCCCTCGCTAAATTGATTCATTTGTTTCTTAGTGCGCTTTTATAATTGAATTTCTCTTGTTCGTTAAGATAATTACTCAGACAGTCTGGGACAAGAGAGCCATGGACAAGCACCAAGTACTGTAATTCGATTAAAGAGACTTTCTTTTGCTCCACTGAATCTTCATAGATAGATGGATAGATGGATAGATGGATGGATGGATGGATGGATAGATAGATAGATAGATAGATAGATAGATAGATAGATAGATAGATAGATAGATAGATAGATAGATAGATAGATAGATAGATAGATAGATAGATAGATAGATAGATAGATAGATAGATAGATAGATAGATAGACAGATAGACAGATAGACAGATAGACAGATAGATAGACAGACAGATAGACAGATAGACAGATAGACAGATAGATAGATAGATAGATAGATAGATAGATAGATAGATAGATAGATAGATAGATAGATAGATAGATAGATAGATAGATCTAGTTTAAGGTCAATCCAAAATCCTAGCGTTTGAACTTGTGTGTATGTGTGTGTGTTTGGAATATCAATGCCTCAATAAGTGGACAAGCAGAACTCCTCAACTGGGCCATTAAAGCACACTGCCAAGTAAGTGCTGTATTTCATTATGAAAGGATTTATTACTCTGTATGTTCCACTCAAGCAGGAAATTGTCCTGAAGTACCTGAAGATCAAATATGAAAGGGTGGAACCATGCAGTTTTACCTTCTCTGGAAGGCAATTTAAAGTCACTGCAAGCATTTACTGTGTCCACCAGGTGGTGCTGCAGAACGATCCTAATGTTCACAAGGAGAGACGGAGACTTACAGACAAGCATTGTATTCATGCCTGAACATAGAGCAGTGTGTTCTTGTTTAATTGCGACAAACAGCAGGCCCGAACACCTTCCACTGTCTCGTCCAGCTGCAGGCCTCCAGCCAAGTGTACTTGGTGCCATAGAAAAACATGAGATGTTTACTGTGATTAGGCTGCACAGGAGAAGATAACGCTATCAGGCCACTACGGTAGTTAATTCCATTGTTTGATTCTTATCTGGAACTGAAGGTCAAGTGTGGTACCAGGGTACAGCCACCGACTAGTGTGCCATTAAATGAAAACCTTCTGACTCAATTTTCTCAGAACAACTACAATAAATCAGAAGAGCACCGCCGCTGAGCAGATCATGCCTCTAACCCAAAGCCAGCCAGTTGTTCCCAACATGGCCAGTTAGTTCAGTATTGATTCTCTGTCATGCTGTTATACCACTATAACCATCTGACCTATGAAAGCTGAGCTCACAGCACTGGCCTGAAATCCAGCACACACTGCCCTCCAAGGGGAGAGGGAGCGCCATGTGAGGAAACACTCAGCTCACCCTCTGGGCTTAGGACTGCAGGACTTTCACCGAAAACGTTTGCCCTTGGCTCATGCCCTGTTAGTATCGCTGCTTTAGTCTCTGCACTTCTAACCATGCCTACCTTGCACAACTTGACCCCACTCTTACATTGATCTTTTTTAAAAACTCCTCTTGGGACAAATCAATCAATTCTTTGGTCAACTCATGGAAATTCTGACACTCTCTGACAATATAATAAAACAGATAGACGTTAAAGCTCATTTTAGTTTTTGTATTCGATTTTTTATAAGGGTGTGTTATAAGCTAGTTTTACAATGCGCACTTTGACCCTTGCAAGTGAAAAGTATGACATAAACAGATGCTGCTTGCGTGCCTGAAAAATATGAGCACCAAGGACTAATTACTCACTGCTGTTTAGGTTAGTGTAGCCTCTGATTATAAGGACTACAAAACAAGGCAAAGCCCAGAGGCACAGAATATTTAAAAAGAAAACTAAAACATAACATTTGAAATCAAGAAAATAAACGCAAAGCAAGCAACAAGCTCAAGAATGCACGGGAACTCAAATACATGATTATATCTTTCTGATTTTGCTTTATTGCCAACTATCGGATACCTCTGGGTTCTAAAATCAAGCAATTTGAAAAGGAAAAAAAACCAAACACGTACTATTTGGCTCAACCTTATTCACAGCCACACAGAGGCCACGGTCTGTGGTAAAGTTATAAGGCTGACTGACTGAGTTTCATCAGGTGTCACATGCGGTCATTACTGGAATTCAATCGAAAACAAAACCAAAAGCTTGGGAATCTCTGCTAAACAGAAAGAGCTCGTGCTGCTGAGTGTACTGGACCTCGGCTCACTCAGGCTCCAAACCACTGACAGTGAAAGCATTTTCATTAATGGAGCAAATACAGCATTTTTTTAAATGTATTTGTGCAACTATTTAGCTTGTAATACAATATTAAGTATGCTACTTTGGATCCATTTTGATAGCCTATTAACGTTATTTATTAGCTAAACAGACTGATTATCAGCATGTTGTTTGTTTTGAGCAAAAAAATATGACACATCATCCCAGAGCCTCCGTTTTGTTTCCATGTTTGGATTTTTCCAACTCAGGAAATGTGATCACCTGAGGAGTAGTCGAGCTTGCTCGGCTTGTTCGTTCAAGCCCGTATACTTATGTGGTATGATGATTATCCCACTGAAGCTTAAGGTGTGTATGTGTGTATCAGCTCCCACCTACGCAGGAGTAATTACAATTTCACTTCTCTCCTACAGTTATCTCTGTAGAGACACATCTCTGAAAGTGAGAGGTTCCTTTACCATACTTTTCACGTTCATGTTCATGTTCGTATATATATCCCGCAAAACACACACATGCAAACAAACACCACTTCACAAGTATGTGTCCTCGTTAAGTTGGCCTCATTTTGAGGGATTTATTTCATTCTAAAAAGCATCAATGTGATTTAATACAGAAAGTAATATTCGTTTTTTTACAGTGCAATTTAAGACTCCTGGAATCTGTAAAACAGCCGTGAAAATGATTCGATATAAAATCTTTTTAGTACCATGATCGGCACATCCCACCAGAAAACAAAGAAGTGAAACAATTCTTTAGCTTTATCCTTTATGGAGGGACACACTTTGGATCGTGGAAGAATCTCAAACACGTTCCTATATTTAACCGTGTGATAGATCAGAGGTAGAGCACGGGCAAAACCTGGAAGACATGTTCATCAATAACAGTTTATGTCTGCAAATGAAAATCAGCTGTACTTTCCATAGTGTGTTACCTTTATATTAACACATAAAGTTGATTGAGTGATAAGCCAGTCTCAGTGTATTACTTAAAAAGATAGTACACATAATAATTTCACGATAATTACACAGTAATTCCCCCGTCCAGCAGCCAAGAAAACATATGGGAAGAAAATTATCTACACTGCAGATGCCTGTTTTATACATATATATAGATATATATAGAGAGAGATAGGTAGATATGTCTATTACAACATGACTGCATTACATTTCACTTCTGGTTGTGATCTGACTGAACATGAAAATCCTTTCTTCAGCACACTGTCATGCTATGAGCCTCTGGCCCTCAGGTGTATTATTTACTCATGCCCGAGAAATGCATGGCATGCAGTGTTTCCAGACAAAGGCGTGTTTATGAGGGTGTGTTTGCAAATCCAGAATGACAACCCAGATGCAAATGGTAAAAAAAACACTCAGAAAAAGAAAGGACAGTGATTAGGACAAAGTGGATTATGAGAAATACATTTGTATTTCAGTTTAAAGGAAAAAGAAACGTTTGGTGTATATTACTGCGAGCAGCCCAATATTGAGCCTTTTATTGGAAGAAATTTGGCCCCACTTTCTGATATTTATATTCCTTCCTAACCAACATCAACTGCTTTGTGCCTATGCAAAACAGCTATCTGACATTGGTGTCGCTCCACGACTGCTCAATTCTATTCTAATGAGCTGCGGATTTATGAACACACCCACTACAGAAAACAAAGAAGAAGCACTGACATTTAAGTTAATGACACACATTCGTTGACATTTTAAATCCTTGGATTCTTTTTTAAATCATTTTAACATGTCCACATTGCAAGATGAACATTGTCTCCTCTGTTGATAGATTAAACTTTGATTCCACTGGATCACTGTGTGCCAGAAAAATATCTCTTTTAAATAGGAAATTTAACTGTGTCCTGATTTGTGCTTTGTTTTGTTTCCACTGCTGCTGCTCATCCCCTCGCAGCCTCTGAGTCTTCCTCGAAGGCCCTGTTGTCATAGCGATGCTGCTGTCTCTCTGGGTCGAGGCTCCCTGGGTCAGTCAGTGGGACTTCATACAGGGCGTCTCCTGTCACTGTGATCACGGTGACATCTGGCGGTGACTCAGAAGAGAAGCTCTCTTTTCTGTCGTCCTCAACGCCCAGGGCCTTCAAGATGTCGCACTTACACATAGGGCAGGTTCGCCTCTCCAGCAGCCAGGGCTCGATGCAGGTTTTGTGGAAGATGTGATCACACGTCAGCACGGTCACCACATCGCCTACCTTGTAGGATTCGATACAAACGGCACACATCGAGGAGTCCGAACTGGTCTCCTCGTCCCCTCTCTTGAGCGTGCGTACCTGCAAACGCTTAATTGCCTTCTTCGCCTCGGATTTCAGTCGCTTCTCATTGCGCTTGCTCATGCTCATATTGTAGAGACGGTTTGCGGAGATGAACACAAAGTAGGCGATGGAGGCTGCGGTTACAATGAAAAAGGCAATGGACAGAAAGTAAAGCCAGTATGTGTCCATCCAGGGTCCGTGAGCCACACCTTCACTAATTATCATTTGAACATCAATCCCGTTTTTCACCAACCTGACAATCTCCATGCCCTGAGTGTTACCAATCATGATCGCCACAATTTCGTCTGCATCTGAGTGTGCCATGTGTGTAGTGCTGTTTCCACTGCCATCCACATTATACACAACAACAGCAGCTGCTCCGAGGCGTTTGGCAGCATTGATCTTCTCACCGAAGGTGCAGTTGCCCCTCTTCACCAGGGCTATCCACGGTGGTAAGGTTTCGTTGCGGTCGTACACAGGATCTGGGCCACAGCCTTTGGGGTCTCCCACGGGAAGCGTAACGATGCCGAAAGCTCTTTTCCTCAGAGAGTTACGGCCATACAACCCACACTCACAATATTTCTCCTCAGTCTCATTGTAGCTGTTCACAAAGCTTATTTCCACGTTGGCAGTCCAAAATACAAAGGTAGCTGAACAGTGAACAAGCCCTGACAAAAACAGCAAAAGCAGCAGAGGTGGTTGTGTCTTCTTACCCATGGTAACACTGTTCTTGAACAAGAGGAAGTCCTCTTACTCAGGCTTATTTAGCCTCTTCAAAACTTCTTTTTCAAAAAAAGAAAAAAACTCCCAGTTCCTGGTCTGTTCAAGTCTCAGCAGTCTCAATCCGGCGATAGTTTCACCAAGCCTGCTGTCTTCGGTAATATGACACGAGCCTTTGGTAACATAAAACAAGCTACGCGTCAGCCACTCACCTCTCGTTATCTTCCTGAACCTTGAACACTGAACACTCCCCGCTGAGGGCAGGGTGTTGCTATTCAACAAGTTGAAGTACACAAAACGCACAGACCTATGTTGTTTCCAGAGCCAAGGAACAGCATTCGAGAAGGAAAGACATGATAAGCAAATGATAAGAAGACTTTCATAAGGCAGGACTGTGACAGCTGTAAAAACTGCCGCATTCTCCTTGCATAATGATGACAAAAGCAACTCAGCCAGTTTTTCTAGTTTGACTGGTTTCCTTCCTCTTTTTTCTGTGGCTGCGATCATTGTTTTGTTAAGGTGACAGGCAAGTTTTGCACCGCTGCCTTGTGGCTATTGTCTCTAATCTACAAATATAGTCTACTGCATATTCTACTGCAGTAGACTAATGTTGCTGAATATTTTTACAGGCTTACGAAAAAAACTGAGTGAAGAGGATAAGACACACAAGAGTAATGTTTTTCCATTGTGCTGATACTGTAACTAGAGACTCATCCACCACTGCAGGCATACCAGTGACCACTGAAATAGAACGAGGCACTGTCAAGTTTCCACTGTATCTTCTTACACACAAGTGAAAGCGCACAAACACTAAGAGACAGAAAGGCTTCAAATGACAAATTCGATGGTGAGGTTGCTGTCCAGCTTGATAGTTTACCTGAGATTGAGACTGGATTGAGATCTGCTCTATTTCATTGAGCCATTTTTACCTTAGTTCACACACACACACACAAAGAATGTGTACACAATGCGCTATTAAATAATCTATTTGACTGGGGCTAGCTCTGTAAATAAAAGACTGTGAGATATTTCCTTTTAGCACAGCTAGAAGTCACAGCTTCTGATAACAGGAACAATGGTTCTGCTCTGACCCTTAAATTCCAGAAATATTACCCTGTCAAGTTATGAACACGCACTCCAAAAAAGACCTCATGTCTTGTTCAAGTTAATAAAAACAGACATTCCTCTTTACAGGTGAAGTTTGGTGTTAGATTCTAAAGGTATCCTGAGACTTTCTGATCTAATACTGGCATCTGCTGGCTGGTTAGTGGTGTGGTCAAAGGAAAAGACAAACCTCCACCAAGCTAGGTGAGTCAGACAGACGTGCAAACTGTCAGCACTGGACACATGTGTGCATTTGCTTATATTTTAATCCGAAAAAGAATAGTGATTTCAACAGTGTTCAGTGGTGTTAGTTTGATGATGAACTTAAACTCACTTACTTAAAAAAAATTTAAAGAATAAAAAAAATTTAATTGTAAAGAAATTAATGGAAGCAGTACGGACGAAATGAATTTGTCCTAATTCACTCCTAAAAGGTTAATTTAATAATAAAAGATTAAACAGTACTAAGTTGTTATTCCAATAAATGAACAGAGTCATTAAAAGAGATAGATACTTATGAACCACTTTATTAGGTACACTTTTCTGGCACTGAGTTGGACCTCCTTTTGCCTCCAGAACTATTGTAATTCTTCGTAGCATATTCAACAAGGTGCTGGAAAAATGTCTCAGAGATTTTGGTCCATATTGACATGACTGCATCACACAGTTGCTGCAGATATGTTGGCTGGCTTCATGTGCCACCACATCTCAAAGGTGCTCTACTGTATTGAGATGTGGTGACTGTGGAGGCCATTTGACAGCAATGAACATGCTGTCACTGCGGTCGTAAAGGGATGGCTATGGTCATCAACAGCTAGGTTGAGGTGTTTTAATGACACTCAGTTTTTATTACACCACTATCAGCCTGAACCGCTGATGCAAGGCTGGATGGATGCACGCTTTCAGGTTTTTTATGCTATATGCTGACCCTAGCATTCAGCTGTGTCAGCAGAAATTGAGACTTTACAAGCCAGGCAATATTTTTCAAATCTTCTCTTGGAGCATTTTGGCGATTCTGTATGAAGTGTAAACTCAGTTTCCTGTTCTTGGCTGACAAGACCCGGTGTGGTCTTCTGTAGCTGTAGCTCCTGTATTTCAAGGTTTGACATGTTGCATGCTCAGAGCTGCTCTCCTCTTTTGGTTGTAATAAGCAGTTACCTAAGTTACTTTTGCCTTCCTATCAGCTGAAAGGAGTCTGGCCATTCTCCTATGACCTCTGACACCAACAAGGAATTTTCTCCCAGAGAAATGCTGCACACTAGGGATGGCTGTGTGGGAAAATCCCAGTAGATCAGCTGTTTCTGAAATACTTAGTTCAGCAAGTCTGGCACCAACAACCATGCCATGTTCAAAGTCACTTAAATCACCTTCCTTGCCTGTTCTGATGCTCAGTTTGAACTTCAGTAGTAACTGTCGTGTGATTGGTTGATTAGATATTTGCTTTAAGGAGCTGTTGAACAGGTGTGGTCTATGAGTGTAAATGAAATGATAAAAAAATAAATAAAACTTAAAAAAATGGTGGTACTTCCTAAATTTATTCATCTCTTCCAAAACATACCCATCTTTCCCACATCATCATTTTTAAACTATTGACTCTATCATTATGTCTTTCATCTGGGCAAATAAACACCATACAATTTCAAAGGCACACTTGCAGAAACCCTCTGAGGGCAGACTTGGCCTCCCAGTTTTCAGGAAATATTATTGGGCTTGCAATACCAGAACGTGGGTTTTCTGGAACAGTGTTTCAGCTGTTCCTGCTGTTCAGAAGGGCTGTGGTCCTTCCTGCCAAACATACCTACCAAAATTTTTTAGCAAAGATTTTGTCCTAGCTCTATTCTCTTCAGATCCTAAAGCAAGTTAGGGGTGCTTTGTGCCAGACCTATCCATTTTTGCACCATAACGCCAAACCTTTCTTTTTTACCTGGCGTGATGGACCCTGTGTGTAATCATTGGTCAGAATTAGGTCTCCGCACTATTAAGGACGTCTACATCGACAATTGTTTTGCTTCATTTGTTCAGTTGCAATCAAAATGTATGCTTCCCTCCACTCGTTTATTTCGATACTTACAAATCAGGAATTTTGTTAAACACTCGTTCTCCCATCTGGATCAGCCACCTGCTCATAGAGACTTCTATGATTATTTGATTGAAATCCCAAACACCTAATCAGCCAGTTTACTACACTTTTTACACTTAAACCACCTACAAACCTCACCAAGGATGCTTGCATTAAGGACATGGAAGTAGACATATCGGACACTTTGTGGGCCAATGGGTTGAAGAAGATTAAAGAATGCTCTGTTAATGCCAGATTACAACTTAGGCAGTTCAAAGTCCTTCATCGTTTGCGTTTCTCTAAAATAAAGCTAGGCAGCATTTTTCCATCTATTTCCTCATTGTGTCATAAAATGCAAAGCAATGGAAGGAACCACTGCCCACCTTTTCTGGTCTTGCCCTAAACTTTTTTGGGCAGAGATATTTAATATGTATAACCGGATTTATGACTTAAAATTAAAGCCGGATTGTATACTTGCAGTGCTAGGCTGCTCCCTAACCTCACTGGCACTTAGACGTCCTCTTCAGAAACCCTTAATGTTTGACATGATTGTAGCTAAAAGCTATTGTAGCTATTCTTAGAGCCTGGAAATCACCATCTCCTCCCTTGTTTAGGGTTTGGCTATGAGAGAGGATTGCATGTTTGTATATTGCCTTATTTTTTTCTTTTCTTTTATTGTTTTCCTGTTCTGGTTTTTTGGTTTTTGTCTTACTTTCTGCGCTTGGATGTCATTGTTTTTTATTTGATTTTATGTCATTTTAAGTTAAAATCTTGTAAATAAACATTTAAAAAAAACCTTTAAGAGCAAGTATTTTAAAAAATATCTCCAAGCATACCGTCTATTTACCAGAATACCTGTGTTGGTTTTTGTTTTAGGGTTTTTTTTAACATTGCCTTATTTCTTTGTTGCATGACTTCCAGGCTAGGCCCTTATCAGTCTACACAAGATGACCAGCAAACCACAAACCCAGTCAATGCCACACAGGGGCGCCATTAACTCACAGCTAGGCTCAGCATCATTCATCACAATTAGCACAACAAAACAAGCAAGTTCAGCTTCATTCGGCTAGTGTGCACTGCTCACTGGTGCAACAGAAATGCCAGACTGATGATTTAAGCATTTGTCAACCTTAAAGTTGCTTTCATAATATAAATTCATAATGTTAAATCTTCTGCTTAATGAAATACGTGCAATAGACACAGAGCAGCCTCTCAGAAAACCAGTAATTGAATTGACTCACCTTTTTTCAAATCATCTTGTTTGGACTCAGGATAAACTATCCATCGTTTTAATATCCATTCATTTCATGTCTTTGGAGCACGAAGGCGATCCACACAGAGAGCACTCCTGACTGACGCTCTGTGGCTCCGGGGGAAACTTTGGGGCATGTCCAAACAAGCCCTGGCACCCCGTCCCTCCACATATTCACACCCCCTTTTTTTCCTCACATGTGAGGAGTATGGGTATCAGTCTACGGTGTAACTAAAACTACACTAAATCCTGTTTATGGTTATGTTCTGTCTACAATCACGAGTCAGATATGCGCAAAGGCCTAGTTGAGTGGCCTGCATGTACGCCCACAGTGCCACTGTTTGACGTGAAGATGATCATCTCCAAATTCAGCAAGTGTGTTGCTTAAATGTGTATTTAATCAAGAAAACATTACATTTCCACTTGTAAAGCTGCATTAAAACTGTGTTTAAAGAAATCTGGATTTCACCCCTGCTGCGCCTCAGGCTGGATTGTGTTCAAGCTGACTGGAATGACTCGCAACTCGTGATCCCCCATTCTTAGTAGCACCAGACTTTAAAATGTCCCCCCTCCCAATAATCTCTCTTTGCAGCTTGCAGCCGTATGTAGTGTTAGATGCAGCGCTCACAACCAATTTTAGTCCTTAGTACATTTCTACAAGCTTGTAAAGACACACATGCGTCCTTGGATTAATCGCTAATTTCGTATTTATTTTTTTTGTTTTATTTAATTTTAAAATGACCATGGGTACTGCTGTAGCTGTGCAGAAAAAGAAGAGAAAAGATTTTATACCTTACTTTCTGGGATTTGTAATATTTTTGTATTGCACGGTCAGTCTCCTTTCAGTAACAGCGAAAACAGCACAGGAAAGTCACTCTGTCAGGGTGCGTCGGGCCGTGGGTAAGCATATCTGAAACAAGTGCGTGCGGGATTTTTGGGTTACTTTGTAACATTTTAGAGCTGCCACAATAATCTGGGGGAGTTTTGTTTTATAGTGACAATCTGTTCAGTGTGTCATGAGTTATGTCACGGTAATAATGTGTGCGTAATCATGTGGCATAGCAACTGTGGCAATGTTTGCTCTACTAATCGTCGTGTGTTATCGGCATGAAAGACCGTGTAACTGCCATGAAAATAGATCTAACCATCTTGGCAGAGCGCTCTAGCAACTTGCTGGCTTCTTGGGGTGACAGTTTGTGTGTATGAGTTGTTAAGAGTCGTTATTAGAGTCGGTGCTTTCGTCTTTTATTTGATAATATTCTCGCGTGTATTTGTCAGGGGCTAGATTTAAGAAGTTGAAAATAGGTATTATCACACAACCGTTACTGGAGGCGACTGATTCATCCTCATCCCAGTCTCCATAAAGATAATCTCCCTCAGGCTTTCTGTACTGACGTATTCGGCCAAAATGGCCAGACTGAAACTTTTCTGTACAATTAGATTTTAGTTCACTTTACTAAAATGTTCTAAAATATTTTTTCTCCCTTATTTTTGAATTAGTTTACTTTAACAGCCTTGATTTGAATGCGTGTGCGTGTTGTTTCTGCTGTTTTAGAGAATGAGACAGAATGCATCCCGCCACAGTCCTCCGAGTTTCCTGAAGGCTTCTTCACAGTGCAGGAGAGGAAGGACGGAGGGCTCGTCATTTATTTTATGCTTATTTTCTACATGCTTTTGGCTGTCTCTATAGTCTGCGACGATTACTTTCTGCCATCATTAGAAGTAATCAGTGAACGTAAGTTCTACATAACACACACGTTTCCAATAGAACATCTGCGTGTAAGGTGTAGGTGTAGGCTTGGGTGGATGTTCTCATTGTATTTTTGCACTGTGTGATTATCAGAGTAATCGGGATTTATAACAACAGATTCTAACGCAATTTCTTCATTTACAAGGTGGGAGCCAAATCTACACATACAGTGTGAGGAAATATTTAACTTACTGAACATTTTAAGTAATAAATAAAGCTGTTAGTCAGTTAATCCTTTGGTATAGTTAATGTAAACTAGTAGTTTGGTCTTTGCAAAGTCTACAAACATTGTGAAAGTTTTCAACTTTATGCACCTATCCCTCCAACACCTAAGTATATTTTATTTTATTTTTAAAAACATATCCTTTTTTAATAGACGATCAAACCATGAAATCAACTGACTGACTGTAATATCACAGACCAATCCTTAAAAATAAATATATCAATCTGTTTTTAATGGGCCATTTGAGGAGGGATTGTGCTATTGTTGAACAAAACTGTGCATTATATTTTTTTTGTGTGTGTGTTATTTTGGACCTCTCTCAGGTCTGGGATTGTCACAGGACGTAGCAGGAGCCACGTTTATGGCAGCTGGAAGTTCTGCACCTGAACTAGTCACAGCCTTCCTAGGTAATCACAAACTAAGTAAAAACCTAATTATGACATGATAACCCCAGTATGATCATCTGTGTCCTTGTGGTGTTCCCCAGTCTGACATAGTGACTTTACTACATGGGAACAAAAAGGAAAAGTGTCCTTGAACTAGGCTATTTTAACTTTCAGATCTTTATTTCTTTTCCCTGTCATGCTTCCTCATTGCTCCTGGCTTCAAAGCTAAAATGTGCTCTTTACTGTCAGGTGTGTTTGTGACAAAAGGGGACATTGGGGTCAGCACCATTGTGGGATCGGCTGTCTACAACCTGCTAGGAATCTGTGGTGCCTGTGGACTTTTAGCCTCTATGGTACATTCTGACACGATAACACATAAGATACAGACAAACATTACACCTCTGCTAACTACTTGTGTGTAGCAGTTGCACTTTTGCTCAGCCAAAACAGAAGGATCGTTGTGTTTTATGAGCCTTAAACCTCTTATTTTTGTTCGCTTTATCAGGCTGGGCGTCTCACCTGTTGGCCACTATTCAGGGACTGCCTGGCATATGGGATCAGTGTTGCTGCTGTCATTGGGATTATTTCAGATAACAAAGTTTACTGGTGAGTGTATTTGTGTGTACTAACTCATCATTACATGAATCATCTTAAGACCTTTCACCACATACAAACAGGTGTTGAATTTGGGTTGTAAAAGACTTTGTCCTTTTATAAGAGACTCTATTTTATAACCCAAAGGGTGGTAACAAGATACAAAGTCATTTACAGCGTTTTATTGCCTCTTGTGATGTAGAGAAAAACAAATTAAAAGAAATCACAAAACAATTTGTACAGTGCAGGTATTTACAGGTTTGTTTTTTCTTTTTGTTTTTTATGGTACTGTCATAACTATATCCATGGCTAAAAAAAAAAGCAACAACAATTTGGAGAATTACACATGGAAAATATGTTGAAATAATCCAGTGGTACAAAAGCCACTGAAAAGTATGTTTTCTGACCTTAATTGAGGGAAGTGAGACCTGCAGTTTTTTAGATGGTGATCTGGGTTCTTTTGTGACCTCCTGGGTGAGTCATCGAAGAACTCTTGAAGTATTTTTGGTAGGCTGGTCACTCTGGTGAAGGTTCACCACTGTTCCATGTTTTCTCCATTTGTGGATAATGGCTCTCACCATGGTTCATCACTGCTATTACTTACATTGACATAATAATTGAAAAGTGCATTTTGTATTTACTCAGGTTATCTTTGTCTAATATTAAAATCTGTTTATGTTCTGAAACATATAAGTCTGACAAATATGCAAAAAAAACTAAAAACTCAGGAAGGGGACAAATGCTTTTTCACAGCATTGTATGTTTTATTTACAATATTTTTCATTTACAGTATGTCAATTTGTTGACAGGTATGATGCTGCCTGTCTCCTGCTGGTCTACGGCGTTTACATTGTGGTTCTGTGCTTTGACCTTCGCATCAGTGAGTTTGTCCTGAGGAAGCTGAGCCCTTGCTGCACGTGTCTGGGGTCAGGTTCGTGTGAAAAGATTGAGACACAGCGTCTGCTGGGTTGGAATGACGACACCAGTTTGCGAGTCCACAGTCGCTCCAGAACAGACAGTGGGATCTTCCACGATGAGTCAGGATACTCTCACCTGTCCCTCAGCCTACACGGACTCAATGAGATTCCTGAAGGTAAGGCGCACTTCTTAGTGGCACAGTAAAACTGCTTTCCTTCAACGCCACTTTGAGTCATTCGCCTTCGTGTTTGATCTAGGAGAGATGTATGATGTATATTCTCTCATACCAGCAGAGCATAAAAGTGTCTTTGCCGTCCCGGAGAGCGACATGAAACGGATTCTGTGGGTACTGTCCCTGCCCATCATCACTCTGCTTTTCCTCACCATTCCTGACTGCAGGAGGAGGTTCTGGAAGCAGTGGTTCGTGATCACTTTCCTCATGTCAGCAGTCTGGATCTCAGCTTTTACATATGTGCTGGTGTGGATGGTCACTGTAGTTGGTAAGATGGCTGTTTTAACTCTGAAGTCTGTAATAAAATTCTGTAGTTTTCATTAAACTTTTGCAGATTAGCTACAGGTGTAAATAAGCTCATCACCCACTGAGCCACGGCAGATCACAAGTGTTGAAACTTGTGAGAAAAATGTTGGATTTGCAGAGTACAGTCACATGTTGGTCTGCTGGTTAATTCCTGGGATGCCATTGTCTAGGCAGGTTCAGAGGGGGTCTGTTGTAGCTCCAGTGGGCCATGTGCCTAGCCGGCCACAGCAATTAACAGGGGGCTCACCCCTAGGGAAACACAGTCACATGAGGACTGAGTGTATACAGGGCTTCAAGAACCCCTCCACCTTCCATCTACAAAAGAATGAACTATAGAACTATATTCCAAGTTCAGGGTAAAAAGGCAATATTATCATGTGACAGTGGCAGGTCTACTTAATGTATAATGAGATTATTATCCAATAGTTCTCAGAAAGGCTCACATGCAGGGAAATACCAGGCATGTAGGCTCTGCACTGAATTGGACAGTACAGAGAACCCAGTCACAGTTCACAGGCAGGATTGTAAGGATTCATTTAAGGTGGTGATTAATATTGGTGAGTTATTTTCTGGATCACTTTGCCTGAAATTTATTTATTTTCCTATGATGAATGTGGATTCTGGATAATGGACAATGTCTAATAATGGACTTAATTTTCAAAAAGAGAAGGAGCAGATGTGCTGTTTATTTAACTTGATAATAGGATTTCACATTCTTATGGAAGATCCACAGTACTATGTACTTTTGAGCCACCCCTCATTTCTTGATATTTAGCTTAGGTTCTTGAGAAATAGTTCCTTCAGTTTTCTTCAGGTCGAAGGTTTTCCTTAGCTGCTTTTTCAGTCATTTTCAGCGCTTCTACCTGACCCTTTACAAGGGAATGTTTCTGTTGAGCAACTTAACCCTGACGTATGAGTCATTCAAACAAAAAAAGTACCCAACCTAAGGGAAGAACCAGTGTTGTGTCTACACATTACAGACGACTTCGCAGAGAACCAATGTTAATTTGTATTTTTAGGCACTTTGTTACTAGCAGCGTGTCGCAAAACATAATTTGTTCACATTTTTCACGGACTTGACTACAGAAGTGGTATCTCTTTAGTTGAGAATGTCAAGAAGCTATATTTAAGGCTGGAAAACAGGGAGAAAAGTCTCCACAGCCATCTGTTAAACATAGAGGAGGCTCTGTCATGGGTTTGGCGCTTCATTTCAGTCAGGTGTGTTAGACACAGAAATTGTACTAACTGTTTTTGCCTGATATACTGCATTTCCATTAATCTCTGCACCTATTTCCCTTGCAAGACATAAAAAAAATGTGTAGTAGTTCAATATTTTTGCACAACACTGTATCTTGAAGTTATTGGTAGGGTAATCCGACTTTGTGTTGGCATTGTGTTTATGCAGGTGAGACCCTTGCTATCCCCGATACTATTATGGGACTTACTTTGCTTGCTGCTGGAACCAGTATACCTGACACTGTGGCCAGTGTGATGGTGGCCAGAGAAGGTAACACTAATTTCCAGTTTCATTAACTTCATTTAAAATTCCTGAACAACTGCTTGCTGTACATTTAAACTTCCACAGCTTGTTCACTCAAAATACAGGAATGTTGAATTCTTTAAAATTTCAATGTAAACTTTTTTTCTCTCTCTCTTAAGGGAAAGCCGATATGGCCATGTCCAACATTGTGGGCTCTAATGTGTTTGACATGCTGTGCCTGGGTTTGCCTTGGTTCATCAAAACTGCCTTTGTGGACACCAACAACCCTGTAGAGGTCAACAGCACCGGACTGGTCTTTATTTCCTGCACACTTCTCCTTTCAATTGTCTTCCTTTTCGTAGCCGTGCACATCAACGGATGGAAGTTGGACTGGAAGCTGGGAATCGTTTCTCTCATCTGCTACATCCTCTTTGCCACTCTGTCCATCCTGTATGAGCTGGGAATTATTGGGAATAATCCCCTAAGGCTGTGCAGCGACTGAGATCTGACCTTCTCAGGACTAAAGCCATATTTTCTGAGTAAAAACAAAAATGTTAAGCTTTTAAAAATGTACAAATATCAAGTTGCTACGGCACGCATACGTGATGGTCACCTCAGTGAATGATCTATTGTTAATATATTTTACCAAAGGTGGCAATGTTCCTAGGATCATTCTTTTGGGCGTGTACACCAAGATCCAGACAAGACCAGTATCATCACAAGGCCCATCTTCACATTGCAAGACATTCCCTGTCTTACATAAGGGTCATGAACAAAAAGCTACTGCTCCCACAGGTTTACTGCAATTTCCAATAAGAAAAGAAATAAAAGGTTTAAACTGAACTCATCTGGCCTTGTCCTCCTTTTTAAGAGGGTGGTTGAGCTAAAACAAAGACTTATTTCTCTGATAAGCTTTTATGAGCGAGAAAGAATGGTTAGAGCCATAAATAGTTTTAAAAAAAAAAAAAAAAAAAAAAAGAAAAACTTTCCACTCATCTTCAGTTCCCTAAAACTGTCACGCATTTTTTTTCCACAACCAAGTTTGCAATGCTTGCGTGGACTTTAGACACTAATCTACCCTCAGAACAAACCCAACAAAGCTTAGTTCAAGCTAAGCACAAAAACCTTCCAAAAAAAAGAATTTGTTCAAAACTGTAGCAAACCTAATTCAAATAAAAATAGTTTAAAATCCCGTTTTAATCTGTAGCTTTGATGAAATCTTTCTAACAGCTTGAGGACACACTGTTATGCATCTTTTTTACAGCACTGATGTCTAGTTAGGTGTCTGTATTGTATTACACGTGCCATAATATAACTAAAAACAACAAACAAATCTAAACAAAACAGCTACTTTTGGCTGTATTCTTATTAACAGGTCGCCGCAGCAGGTAACTCAGTTTGTCAGGATTATGCCAAACCCACTCGCGATCTAACTAAAAATACTAAACTTTAAGCTTGAAGGTTTAAATACTTGAATATCTTTTTGTTCCTATAAAATAAGCTCATACTGAGTTTCATCTGTGGACTATTGTGGTATTTTTTAGATTTGAAGATGCCAATGTAGAACACTGTTCTTGGAGGGTGGGGGCAGAACTACAGCAAAAGTTTAGACAATGAAGAACAACTTCGAGACTTTGATCTCAGGAGAATTTACAACCACCAAGTTTAAAAATTACAAACTTTATTTGGTCAAATAAACTGTCTCACAAATTAAAAAGGGTTTATAAAACAAAATAGCTATGTAGTTTACATTAACAAACAAAAGGACGAAAGAAAGAAACAGTTTACACGTGAAGATATGAAGTAATTGTGTTTTTAAAACAAAACAAAAGATCATTGGCAAGGGGACTGAATGTGTACGTGTTAGCTTCACTTCTACAAAGGATCTAGGCGTTTCGATCAATACGGACGTCCACCTCTCGGCCATTTATCTTGGTTCCATTCATCATCCTGCAGGCCTTCTCGGCACTCTCTGGAGAGTCAAATCTCACCGTTCCGCATCCCTTCGACTTTCCATTCTCCATCTTGATTTCTGCAAACATTACCTGACCTGTAGCAGAAAAGAATGAGCAACGGCTGAATTTTGAAAGCAGAATCTTTAACAAAGTGCTGATTAAATCTTAGATATTGGCCTTTGTTTTCAGCGATCAATTGTGGTGAAATGCCAAAAGTGCTCCAGTGGTTCATGAATTAAACAGAATAATTAATTCAGTGGTCTATAATAAGCGAAACACTTACCACAGTGACTGAACTTGTCTTTCAGTTTTTGCCATGTCAAATCATAGGACAGCTATAAAACAAAAATATACTTCAGTCATTACATTAGTCAGCATTAACACATTTACAGCTGGACCTTTGTACATAGGGCTGTGCGATATGACCAAAATCTCATATCCTGATATTAAGACATCTATCGTCCGATAACGATATAAATCACAAAAATTTAACATTTTCTATAAATTCTGTGAATCTCGGGCAGCTCGACTTGCGTGAAGTGTTTCCAGCTGGGCGTCGCGTACCTGGAGTCGAGTGTTTTAACTGATGCATGAAACTATACATTTTTAGACATAAGTTGTAAGCGCCGCTGTTTTCTTTGTGAGTATTTCTTACACGGCGTGCTGCGTGTGAAAGCCTGTTCTAACGTTTGAGTCTAAGGTTTATTTTTTTTAGCACCTGACGGCTCTTTTTTGCTTCCTAATCCGTAAAACTGCATCTTTCACGTGATTCAGTTTATTTTGAAAAGTCACAACAGGATCTTGAGCTTTATTGTGAAATGTTTATGTGGAACATAAACAAGCGGACACGCGGTGGTTTTACCGTCGTTGTTGCTAACGACAACGCATAAAAACAAACGCTTGTCTGTCTGTAGTGTGGTTATAAATATAAGAGAAAGTGAGAACTTTAAGAAATTAATATAGCCACTACAGTGACCATCAAAATAATGAAAAAATATTGCCGTAAACGTTTATTTTGCAACACCACGAAACAAACGATAGCGTAAAATGAAACGATAAGACGTTTTTATATCGTCATCCGATATATATCGTTATATCGAACAGCCCTATTTGTACAGGAATCAAACATGTCAAAGATGACATCGAACTGATCATAAATCCTCCAAGCAAAAATTAATGATTCATCAAAGCACACCACATATTATTAATAACTTTGTGTGCTTATGCAGCTATCCAATCAAAGGCCCAGCAACAATATATTTAATGACATCTAATGAACGTTTATCACGTTAAAGTTTAACTGATCATGTTAGCACAGCGAACTGATTAAAGAAGCAGTAAATTTAGATACACAAATGTCTTGAGAACACATCTAAACAAAAGAGGAATGATGGGGGGGTTACAAGAAATTCTAACACAAGTGATGTTTGCTAAACCTGGACCTTTGAATTCCCCTTTAACATTTTAAACTTTGAGTGGCAGCATACTATAGTGCTTGCACTATGACTACTATCACTATCACGACTGACTGTATAGGAAGATAAGGATGTCCACAGATGTAACAGCTCTGAAAATCAGAATAAATGAACATGGTTTTATTTCTGCTTACATTTCGCACAAATATCTGGCAACCTCCTTTGGACCCTGAGCCTCTGTCCGACATGCCACCACCCATGTGGCCCGGCCCCCCGCCTCCATAGCCACCAAAGCCACGGTTCATGTCCATTCCTGACATTCCCAAACGGTCAAAGCTGGAGCCCATTCGGTCCATCGACATATTTCCCATTCCCCCACCTGAGCACGCACACACACACACACACACACACACAGAAGTGCACACAAACAATTTAACCTAATGCACAGTTAGGTTTTAACAGGGTCATGTTTGCAGTTTCCTGCACTGCTGTAGAACTACAAAGCCTCATGACAGATTTCTGTGAATTGGGACTTTTAAAACACTTTGCACCGCTTTATGAATAGATTTTTATTAACTTATTCTAATAAAATGTAACCGAAGTGTATCTAAACGGTGCAGAAGAGGATTGATTTTCCACTTCCAAACTTGCTATCACAGAAGCCAATGTCGCCATGACACTGTTTATACAGTGGGTGCAGACTCTGTACCAGTTTAAATAATTAGTCACCACACTGCACGAAGAATCAATGGGAAAACTTCATTCTTTTGTGAAAAGAAAACATTTTAACTACTGACAAACCACTATACCCCTTTTTAGTCTCTAACAAACAAGTAATTGTCGATCTCTGGGAAAATAAATACCATAGCATTTGCTATAGTACAGGAAGCAGTGTTCTGAATACTTTCAGTCTAATAATTTAAACAAGCCTGGGATGAAATGGAAAAATACCATAAGGCTGGTCAACCAAAACTTGACAACTCCATCATAGATTCCATCTTACACTGTAACTGTAAAGATTTTCAGGTTTGTGTGGGTTTTTTGGCATACATGAAACAGAGAAAGTGCATATTTTCTCTGTGGGTTGCTGTGGCCAGCCAGGCCCTCTGCTGTTTTTTTCTTGGTCTTCAAAATGCATCTCTTTTCTCCAAGTACTATATTTTCCGCACTATAAAGCGCACTTAAAATCCTTTAATTTTCTCAAAAATCGGCAGTGCGCCTTATACTCTGGTGCGCCTTATCTATGAATTCTGACTGTGTTTACTGACCTCGAACCAATTTTATGTGGTACACGGCGCTCAAAAATCAGTCAAAAAATGTTTTAGTAGGACTTTGCTAAGCTACGAAGCCGCACTGCTTGATCGATTGTCTGAGCGTTATGGCTACCGTAATCAGGAGCCTCACGGCTCATAGTAATCTGGGTCCAAAACCCCGTCTGCGTCAGGTCCCAAACGAACACTGTGTAAATACTTTCATCTTTAATAAAATGATCAGTGTTGCTGCTTTACCAGGTGTAACAATTAAGTTTAACATCCAGGCATCCATGAAAACAGAAATTATTAAATTTAACGGAGTTAGAAGTTAGCAGATAGTTAGCTGGCTAGTTTCGCTAGTTACCTAAACTAGCGAAACTAGTAGCATGTTCTGACTGAGAGATTTCTGGGCAAAAATAAAACGTACAGCTCTGCTATCACTTCCAACATGAATGAAGACAGAAAACTACACAGCAGTGACGTTTGTAGGATTACTGAAGTTGGACTAGCTGGTATATGATGCTGTGCTAGTGATCGCTAGCGACACAGATGTTAGCATAACAAAGCATAAAACAGTGGGCCCTAAACTCCATCCGCTTCAGGTCCCAAAGTCAAACGAACACTGCAGCATCACTGAGAGTTAAAAACTTTCTAAATTCTTTCATCTTTAATAAAATGAGCAGCGTTGCTGCTTTACCAGGTTTAACAATTAAGTTTAACGTCCAGGCATCCATGAAAACAGAATTTATTAAATTAAACAGAGTTAGAAGTTAGCTCGCTGGTTTCGCTAGTTACCTGAACATGATATAGCATGTTCTGACTGAGAGATTTCTGGAAAAAAATAAAACGTACAGCTCTGCTATCACTTCCAACATGAATGTAGAGAGAAAACTACACAATAGTGACGTTTGTAGGATTACTGAAGTTGGGCTAGATGGTATATAATGCTGTGTTAGTGATCGCTAGCGACACTGCTATGTTAGCTTACCAAAGCATAACACAGTGAACCTGGAGAATGAACGCTAACCTTTTTCCACTTGATAAAAGTTCCTGATGGTTTTTTTTGACAAATACAATCGCATGGAAAATTGATGTAAACAGACCAAACTTCAGTAGGGAAGGGGAACAACTGAGATGCTCCAGCCACAATATGAGGTTAGTCATTAATGTAAGATAACCTTTATTAGTCCCACACGAGGGAAATTTGTTACAGCATAAAGCGGACAGTGCAAAGTTACATAGCAAAAATGAGAAAAACACTAGAAAAATATATACTGTTGTTCCGGTGTTTATAGAGCAGCTACCAGAGAGAGTAATCTAATTCATACAAAAAAACCTGTTATATCTTATTCTTTATTTATGTTACCAAAAATAAAATGCGTGTGGTGACCGAGTCTGTTGTGACTCTTAATAAGTAAGACGTATTAATACACTACTTTCTTAATCTGTGTGACAACCATGACCACACGTTTCCAAACCCACTGCTAAGTGTATGACAGTTCAGGAGATTAGGTTGCTGTAATCAGCCATAAAGATCTAAGCTTCTGTTTCTCTATTCAAATGTTATCCTTTAGGAAGCCTGATATGAGAGATGTTACTTATGTTATAGCAGGAAATACTGTTAATTTTGTTTCATTTTTTTTTATTTTTCCATTTTTATCAATTTACACTGTTTAAATTCAAGTAAAAGAGTTACATTTTACCAAAAAGGTCAGACTTGGAAAAGACTAAATATATTAACTACTGGAAGGAAATGATGATTTGGGGGCAGCCCAAACTTTAAGTAAGAGTACTGTTGTGGAGTCTCATGTACCTTTAATTACTGAACAACTGCTATAAAAATGATAATTTGAAACACTGTGTATTAAGATTTTTTTTTTCCTAACCTGTGCCTAATCCAGTTCCCATGTGCCCCATGCCACCACTGCCCATGCCTCCTCCAAAGCCTCCACCTAAAGAAGAGTGCAAGTTGATGCAAATTCGATTATACCACGATGCAGTAGAACTCACAGCCTCACTGAAGTGAGAGTATAACTTACCCATTCCTCCAAAAGAATCCCCAAATCCTCGATTCATTGGCATGTCACCGTGCCCAAAGTCCCGATCCATTCCACCCATTCCTGATCGGTACATATCTTAACACCAAAAATACAATGAAAGAGAAACAAAACAATCAACAATAAAACGAGATGACACATTAGTTACCAATAACAAACAAGAAAACCTGATTTTTGGCCCACTGAGGGTAAAACAGACTTACCTCCCATTCTGCCAACTGGTGCCATGTCCCTCCCTCCAAACCCACCCATACTGCCCATGCTGTCCATGCCTCCAAAGCCTCCACTTGCACTACTCATTCCTATCGAAAGCAGAAGAGAAAAAGAAATCTCCTTTGTTAACACCGAGGTAACCATGGTCATTCAACAGGAAAGAAACTCGTAGGTAGCAAAAAGCTCACCTCCCCCAAGTCTGTTCATTCCACCATAACCTGATACATCCATACCTGGCAAAGACAAAGGAACATCGAATTACAAGAAACAGATGTAATTCCATAAAATTTACAACGTAAAAGCGCTTAAATATTATCTGGACAGAGCTCTGATCATTTCATTTCTTTGCACATCGAGGCTAATAGAAAAACAGACACTGGTATGTTGCATATATGTCAGTCTAACTTGAACACAGTTAATATTGCCTTGAGACCCTAATTTGATGATCAGCTAGTGGAAATGTAATTCTGTCGGATAAATATTGGCTTGTAAAGACAAACTGTTGCAACTCGGCATATATACGACACACTTTGCACTGAATATAATTTAAACCTAATATCTCAAAAGGTGACTGACCTCCAGGTCCCATAGCGCTCATGCCGCCTCCACCACTCAAGCGGTTGGCATTGATGGGTTGACCTCCTGGCCCCAATCCCATGCCAATACCACCTAGACCACCTACACAAAGAAGAAAAATTCCTTCTGTATTGTCTCCAACAACAAGAAATGCTCAAGACATACTTCATACATACTAAAGGCACACTGCCATTTTGGTGAACAAATTATTTATTCACTCACACACCATCTTGTTAAAATGCAGCTGTTCACTTCCTGTTCTGGTAAGACGCGTTTACTTGATTAATGATAATAAAACTATTTTTTTTAAATTACGTTTTTTGCTTATGATAAGGGAATAACAGCAAACTCACGTGGTAACTGAGGTGCTTTTTCTACTTGCCGAAAGTCTTCAACGGGTAGAGATTTCTCATCCTGCAAGACCAAGCATTTTTCTTTGCCCACATATTCACACCGTCTGCATAGCTTAAAGCACATTGTAACTTAACAAACAAAAACAACACACACGTACCATTTTTACGTGCATCTGCCTGTCAAAGAGCATCTGCCCATTAAACATGGCTGGAATCAACATCAAGGAGAATGCTGTGGTAAATATTGTACAGAATAAGTTCTTTTTCTCTTTTTGTTTCTTTTTTAATTAATACTTAATTATAAAGGATACAAATGGCCTGCACAGCTTCCAGTGGCTGCTCAAAAGTCACTGTTCCCATCCCACGGCTCTTGCCATCTTTATCTTCCTTTACATCTGCTCGCTTCACCACACCGGCCATACTAAACACCTCTTTTAACTTCTTCCACCCCACCTTAAAATCCAGCTGTTGAACAATAGAAAGACACCAGTGCGTTTAATAAACAGGAAAAAAAAAAAAGATTACTACACAGATTTGGAAACTGCTATACCTCCATATCAGTGACAGCCATACTGTGCACACTGTGTGGTAAAGATGGCACAGCAGCTTTTGTAGCCGTCTCTTATGGAGGGTGGTGACGGTGGTACAGTGGGGAGTTCATTTCCCATTTTCAGTACGAAGACAAAGTAAAGTGGATTATACTACTGCTTACGGTAAACAGTAAACATTAGTGGATGGATAGCACATGAAAGGAGTTAAAACAATACTACCGTATGTCAGTAGTTATCTAGTTATTTTCGCTTACTTAGGGGTCTACTAACTCTTTTGGTCGGGGTAGAACAGTGGTGCAGGGTTTAGCACTGTCACCTCACAACAAAAAAGGGGTTTGAATTCACCGGCCAGCTAAAGCCTTTCTGTGTCTGTGTGGGTTCTCTCCAGGTTGACCGCCCTCCCCCAACAATAATTCTAAATTACATGTTTGTGCGTAAACAGTTAACGGTAACTGTAATGGTGAAAGTGGATTTGCTTGCTAAACAGTTATAGCTACAACATATACACATATCATAAAAACTTTTTTTTTTTAAATTACACAATGTTTAGGCCCAGCTGAAGCTCCATTAAACTCTGGTGGGCTGCCAGGCTTAAAATAGACTGGCACAAATCCTGTAGAAACATATGATTGTGGACGTATTTCACAGCTGGTCAAATATTTAATTAGTAATACTAATCTCTGGTGCCAAGCTATTAAATTACTTTAAAGCCTTCACTATGTATACGAGTGTGCTTGGCAGATGTCTACAATTGCACAGTGATAATTAATGTTTAATAACATTTCCTTACATTAGCTACAAACACAGTGTTGCCAAGTCGCCCAGCCTCCAGTGCATGGATGACTTCAGGTGGGATGTTAGGGTTGTTAGCAATGGAGGGCGGGAGGTTCATCACACCAGGCCCCATGTCCTGCCCACGGCCTCCCTGTTGACCCCCTCCCATGCGTTGCAACACACGGCGGGCATGCTCTCCATCAGGGTCCTTAAATAGAAAACATTATGATAACATTTAAGAAAAAATAAATAAAACTAGAAAATTTCACAGTGTCATTTTAATTTAGTGGTACATCGCTGGATATTTTCAGATCTGATGTTAACAAAAACATATGTAATGTAATAATGCTACATCATGGTTACCACCACAATCTTTTTATGACTGCTTCATATGCCCACAATCAACAGAAAATAGCAACATGAGATCAGCTTTTCTTAAAAAAAAAAAAAAAAAAAAGAGAACAGCTAAATATAATCGGCAATCTATGCTTCTCACCTCCTTGATGTTGAGTGGCCTTCCACTCAGGTCATGTTTATTCATAGTTAATACTGCCTTCTTCACAAACTCCTCATCTTTGAACTCCACCACACTGTTGAACGAGGCAAACGGAGACGCCACATGAGTCAATGCGAGCACAACATATAAAAACAAAAGTTGTTTCTTTGAGAAAAATAGGGTTTCTTACCCACACCCCTACGAAGGTGGCATCACAGGAGTTCAGGAGTCACAGAAGGAGGGAACAAAATACAGTTAAAAACAAGATATTACAAACAAAAACATAATATAACATCTCAACTAGTTTTTAATATGTTTTTTATGCATGTTGGCCATATTTTCCCTGCTGGCTTGAGCCGGCTGGTTTTTAACTTTACTGCAAACAAGAAAAAATGCTGAAAAAAAACAAAAACAAACAAACATCACATTTCTTAATAATTAAAGATATTACAAGAAGAAAAATATCTAAACAGTAATATATAAAGGTTGCAGTTAAAATTAAAAAAAAAACTAAAAAAAACAACAATCACATTTGTCAGTAATATTTAAACATTCTATTATTTTACCTGAAAATATTTAGGTTTTGAACTGGACATTGATTACCACGATAGATGAAAAAAGCAACAACAAATGTATTTAGTACATTGTTTAGGATTAACAAGTTGTGACTTTAAGAGAAAAAATGTGTGGTTCATCTTTAAATCTATTGCATCATTTGTTGCCATTTAACATAAAGACATAACAAAAACAACTACGTGGTCTTTTGCAACTGCTTTGTTCCATTAAACAGAAAGCTTTGCCATATAACAGAATTGTAAAATAAAATTTTGAGACATGAGGGTCAATCAATAAGACCAATCACACAACCCCGCATTTCCCTTTGGAAAATGGCCAAACAAACAAACTTTTAAACCAATTGAAATGACAACAACAAAAGCAAAAGTATACTCTTAGATGAGTTCATTGGCTACATTTCCAAAAGTCAACAGGACATCTCCCTTTCAAATGAAAAATCAATCATTAGCCATCTTTCAGGCTCTAAACACAACCTATAGTGTCTCCAGTTCATTTAACCCAAAGGATCAGAGCCTAAAAGAGCACTACATTATTGAGAGCCTGCTGAGGGCATTTAAAACCTCGTGCAGCAATTTGGCCACATCACTTACCCTTGACTTTCCTTCAGCATCCTTAAAGAGCTCCACGTATGTAACCTCACCAACTACATGAGACATACAAAGGGAAAATACCAAAAGAACAAAGGAATTTAAGTCACCAAGTCTTCAAATCACCGCTGGCCTTGGCAATACAGCTACAGATGGAGATGTCCCCATTGATCAACAGCCAGCCCAGACCAACATCCCACCAGACAACACCATGCCTTTCTGGGCAGTGACTGAGACACCCAAAGGCCAAGGCCAGAAAAATAAAAACAAAAACAGCAAAAAACAAAAACACAGCTATATTAAACCTGGGAATTTCAAAATTCAAATCAAAAGACTTCAACGTGATCAGTTTAGCAACAAATTCCATTCAAGGCAGTTGAGATGTTTAAGCTGTCCTTTGACCTTTCAAAATATCTTTTTTGGGAACTCTGTATTTCATAAAGTAAAACATTGGAATATTTTTCATTGATACTAGCAAGATTCACCTTAATGCAGATGCAACAAAAACATTCAACAATCAAAATATTCCTTGCTGGATTGAGGTTACATTTTGGAGCTGACAATCCATTAAAACAAGTAACAATGTAACTACGTAAATCCTACTTTTTCCTCACATACATATCAGCCCAAGCTAAATTGGTGCCCATCCAAAAATAAATACATAAATAAAAGAATTAAAACTCCAATAACCTTAAATCACAATATGGCGGTTCCTTAATATCTGCACTAAGCATATCCACAAAAGCTACACACAAATTAGCTGGCGTTAGAAGCAAACGTTCAAGCTTGTAACAAAACAGAACAAAAGGTCAAAATCTTCTTTTCAGCTGAAGAGAGAGGCAGAGGGAAAGACGCCATACCCATCACTGGGTAGATTACCTTTATCACGCATTAGATCTTTAATTGCCTGCCACTTCATATCATACGGGATATTGCTGATGAACACTCTGTTCCTATGAGCACCCTTCTTTTCTCCACCATGTTTGTCTTTGTAGGGATGGTAGCGGCCTCCTCTTCTGCCTCCAGAGGATTTCTCTTTACCATCATGCTTTTCTTTGGGGGGCTTGCCTTCTTCTTCCCTACAAAATACAGAGAAGTGCAGGTCAACATCTCTAAACATCTTCCACAGATCACTGGGGCATCAAATTAAAAATCTACCCTTAATAAATTTGTGAGTAATAGCAGACTCATCTTTTGTGATTTGCTTTAGAAATTTAATTTATACCTTTTTTAACCTTATACATACAAAAAACTCTACTCATATTAATAAATTCTATAATATGGATCTAAAGTAATAATAATAATAATAATAATAATAATATCATGATCTAAAATAGCCATACCCACAAACAGCAATATGCATGCATACGTGCTGGACAAACTTTGGATTTCTTTGCGTGTAAATGACAACTACGTGAGTAGATGAATGCATAAACAAATTAAAAGAAAAGTATTCATGCAACTTCTGATTTCGCTAAAGACCAACATAATGAGGATTTTAACCAAGTGTGACATTTTATAAATCCTTATGAAAATACAGCACACATTTTAAATGAACTGATACTTTAATGCGTATAGAGCACTTTAAATGTATTAAGCCGGTATAATTTTTGTGCAACAGCGCGGAGCCATTAGCAGCTAACCGCAGGTTTGTTAGCATAGCATAGCGCAATGGCCATGAACAATTTCATTAAGATTAGAATGGGTGCTAACTAGTAAAAGCACAGCTTATTTTGCTTGTGGTTAAACCTAATTAATTTAATTAAAGTAAGGCTGGCTTGGTGGTTACTAGCGCTGAATTTCAGAGTTTCGTTAGCTTTAGCTAAATATGAAAGCACAACACAATGGAGAGTAGCACCTAACCGAGAATGACCCATTGCACCAGCCTTGTAACATTGTGGCCACAGTTTATGGAGATGCATATATACCTTAAAGTCTTACATTATATTTAAATTTAACACATATACTTCGACGTTATATTTCTTACAAGAGATTGGAGGATTCTTTGCTAACAATAGCTAATATTCAAGGACTCCATTTTAGCTAAGCTAGCTAACAGCGACGCAGAACGACCGGATAATATTACAACTTTTTAACTCACATTTTCACACCGTTGGGTGTTTCTTCAGATGTCTCGTCGGGTTCCGACTTGACTGATTCAGAAATTTCCTCCTCCTGTGGTTCCTCTTTAGCCGTTTCAACATCTGCCATGTTGATGTTTATTTTCCCCACACACAACGCAGGATAACTCGATCGCTACGCAGTTCAAAATGTGCTGGGAAGATATGTGATTCCAACGCGAGATTTGGGAGCTGTTGCTAGGCATCGTCGGAGAATTGAATAGTATAGGTGTCAATGGACACGGGTGAAAAGAAAAAATTAACTCCTGTAAAAAGAATGTGGACGCGATTTCTCTCTAAATTGAGAAGTGAAGAAAGTAAAAGCTTCTAATGCAGCGATTCTTACCTTTTTTCTTATGTGCCCCACTTTATTTTAGCAGTAAAAAGGATTCCAAATTGAGCAATACCATGAGCAAACTTTTTTTTGTCCACCAAAGCCATTTTATACATGCACACAACAGCGTGCGAACAAGCGTCTACTAAAATGAAAATCGTTGGATACTGTGAAAATGTCTTATACAATATAGTGCAAAAGATTTCTTATAAAGTATTATAGAGCAACAACTATTTTATATGCGTATATGTCCCCTTTCCAGATAAAAAGACAAAACAAAAAAGAAACATAAATTGGGGTGATGTTCGGGTACAGAATATACAGAAGTTCAGTGTTATAGAATCTGTTTAAACTTTCTTAAAATATGATCCAATAAAGCTCCAAGGACCATCAAGCACATCAGGTCCCAGAGAATTGCCTGCTCCACTAATTTGATCTCCATAACATCTTTATGGCAGCTTTCCATCCTCAAACTGTTTGGTTTGTGTAGCTTTAAGTTTATTAAAAATGATCTGTTTGCTGGTTAGAAAGGCCAGTGCTATAATACATTTGTTTTCCTGTTTCAGACATTGTAATTCATAAAGCAATACCAGTACTACCTATAAACTACAATATTCCAGGCAGCACACTCACGGTGTCAGACTAAAATGTCCCATCTTATTGATTATCATGCAGAGCCAAGTCTATTCATCATTCCTGAAACTATTGATTAATGCACTTTTACTCCACTGCAGGAATACTTTCAATTTCGTCACACAATCAGCTTTAACATTTGAAGAGAATCTGCTCAGCGAGCCCTGAGGAGATTCCACCAGTGGAGAAATACTTTGAAAGCTAATTTTTAACATCACAGTTTAAAGTTGCACAGTTGTATAGAACTCGTTGCCCAGCAGGTCTGTAGTCCTATAGAAACAGTAAGGTGCTGTTAATCGAATGCACTTGATTAACTGATCATCAGTAAGTGTGAGCACCTGCGTAAAACCAAACATTTTCACTTTTTGCTTATGTGTAACTGTCAGATATGTGACAATCTTCCCAGGAGTGAATGACCCAGTAAATTCACCCCAAAGTCAGACGATGCAATACACAGTAATAGCATCTCAGAGTCTACATGTCTTTTGTCATGTCCAGACCAGACAGTGGAGATGTCTGAACATAATGTAGAGCACAATTTTTGGTGAAAACCAAGCGCAGCAAATCACCACAGCACTGTGGTGGAGGGGTGGTGATCTGGCCTATTTTGCAGCAACAGAACCTGCACCTCACAGTCATTAAGTTTGAACTCCTCTATAAGCCAAACTATTTTAGAGTCAAATGTGAGGCTGTCTGTCTGACAGATGAAGCTGAAATTGGGCAATGATTCCAAGCAAAACAGTAAATCTACAAGAGCATGACCAAAAAAGAAAAGAATCATGGTGCTGCAATGGCCCAGTTAGAGCCCAGACCTCAACCTGATTAAAATGCTGTGGCAGGAACTTAAGAGAGCTGTGCATAATTGAAATCCTTGCTAACCGCAATGAATTGAAGAGACACACAAGTTAGTTATTGCTGTTATAGGTGGTTCTACAAGCTACTCAATCATGGGTTGTACTTTTTTTTCCACACACTGCTTCTGCATTTTGGTTCAGCAGCTACAAATAGAAAAAAAAAAAAAAAAAAAAATATATATATATATATATATATATATATATATATATATATATATATATATATATACATATATATACCAGACTGCTTTGGTTTTGGCATACTAACCACTAACTCAAAAACTGACTTGTAAAAAAAAAACACTTTCACTTCATTCAGGAAGAGCTACACGTAGGAGTGACAGAGTACAAGTTGCAAACAACCGTACGTCTGGCTGACCTGTAACTGAGCATAGGTTAAAATTTAACATACAGTGAATTGCATGCATCACTCTGTAAATGAAAAATCAGATCAGTAAACTGATCCTTCATTTCCTTGATGGCATAACATCCATTTCACAAATGATTGGTGCACAATTCATACCATGCCTGCTGAACAATCACTAATCGATAAAGTATCACATTTACTTTTACTATTATTGGAGCAAGACCTATAAATTAAAGCTGGAGTGTGAGTACCGAATGAAAGCAACAATGACGACAAAGTATTTCATGTGTAGTGGTTTACACTAACAAGCAAAAGATCTCTGGTTCAGTTTTGCCAAATCAAACATGTGAAGTGACCCCTTGTGAATAAGGAAGCAGCTAAAAGTCACATCTGCACATCCTAAAATGAAAGACCTATGATCTAAGAGACACAGTCTCTCCAGTGCGTCCTGGGTCTGCTCCAGGGCCTCTTCTCGGTAGCAGTGCCCTCTCAGATAGACCTAGAAGGCAGCCTAGTCAGATGACCGAACCACCTCAACACAACAAATATATTACTTATAATAATAATGGATTGCATTTATATAGTGCTTTTTGAGACCCTCAAAGCGCTTTATAATTCCTCTATTCAGTCACTCTCACATTTACACGCTGGTGGAGGCAAGCAACAGTCGTAGCCACAGCTGCCCTGGGGCAGACTGACAGAAGGGAGGCTGCCATATCGCGCCATCGGCCCCTCTGGCCAACACCAGTACGCAGTCGGTAAAGTGTCTTGCCCAAGGACACAACAACCGAGACTGTCTGAGCCGGGGCTCGAACCGGCAACCCTCCGATTACAAGATGAACTGCCAATTCTTGAGCCACGATCGCCCTGTGTATTTGTGCAAAAATTTACCAGACCTTTTCTTTTTTTAATGAAAATAAAATTTGATTTGATTAACTTGCAGCTCCCTGGAGAAGTAGTATTTGCAGCAGTTTTGTTTGACGGGAAAGCCAACTGGAGTAATTACAATCTTTGCAAATCAGTCTTTGTACTGAGACGGTATAACCCCCCAAAAAGACATTCATTAAAGTTTCTCTTAGAGCAGTTTAGAATAATTGTTTTACAGTTCTCAGTATCAGCCTTTCTCCTGATCGCTTGGATAATATTCTAATATGCTTTATGCAACAAGTTAATGCCTCAGCAGTTCCTCTTTCACCTTGATACACAAGTAAAGGTGCATTTAATGATATGATAAAGGCAAGTAATTGAACTTCTGATAATTTTGACATGAATGGACTTGTGAAATCCTCTCTGCAAATTTGTTATCAATCAATGGATTGATAATAACATGCAGTTTACATGCGTTTCATCACTGATAGCCACACACTACTCCACTGTATCTTCACAATAGCACCTCTTAAGAGACTTTCATTTTAACCTTTGGGCTTTAAGTTGATAAGAACAACAAGGTAAAAAGACTAATGATGAAACTGCCCGTGCAGTGTGGCATCTAAATTGCAAACACTGTCTGAAATACTGAAACAGGCTGCCTATTTCTACCTGAATACAGCAAAGTAATAACAATAAGTCTAAAAAATAGCTGCTGATCCAAGAAAAGCAATACTAAAATTTACACTGCAGAGGCACGAATCCAATATGAAGGAACTATTCCCATCTAAGGTTGCATCGGTGATGATAATCTCCCTCATGACATGCCTTATCCTTAGATGCGAGCCACTGCACCACTGTGACAACAAACAACATTGTTCATCTGAATGTCTACTGAATAACAATGAAACAGATGGCCAGATGCTTCACTGCTGCATTCCTTTATAGTTAATAATCAAGTACTTGCTGTTTGATCTGTTTTTTGTTTTCTGTGCAATACTGCTTTTCATTCACTACATTAATATCTCTTAAAATGACTGGCTTTTCTCCTTCGCCGTGTCAGGGCAGCTTGCATTCGGATAAGCCTTTAAGGAGAGGGGGCTAATTCGATTTGGCCACAGCCAACTGCACCAATTAAAGACACATCATCAAACTCGGCTTGAAGGATAGTGCTGTGCTGTACCAAAAATACCTTTGCAGCAGCATTTACAGCCCAGAGGCAGTCAGAGGGAGCACTCCCCCTGCCTGCTAAAGCAGGAGATCCCTGTTTGATTTTTGCTGGAGACGTTTTGTTTTTTGGAGAAAGCCCCCAAATAAGCCCCGAGAAGGAACAGTGAAGAGAGAAGAAGCAGATGAGGCAGATTGCTTGTTTATGCTGCTGCATTCATCCTGGTGCTGCTGAGGTTGGGGTGGGAGGGAATGTTGTGAATGACTGAGGCAGCAGAGCAGCTGAGTGAGACTAACAAGTGGTTGCCATGCAGCAGGAGCAAGCGCGCGTGCTTCTGGAGAGAGAGCTAGAGAAACAGAATGATAATGAGCAGCGGGCGGCAAGTAAAGGAGCATGAGGACAGGAGCTCTATCTCTCAGAATAGACATATAATAGCTAGATCCAGCCTTCCGCTTCCCTTCCTCTGTTTTAATCTCTTCACCTCTGGCTTTTTGGTTAGATGAGCAGTTAGCCTAGCACATCCAGAATGCCAGGAATGGATGAATTAATGGATATACATCTGAAGGCTTCAAGAAGGAGGAGTTGTTCGGAAGAGACAGCAGCAACAGGTCTGTAAGGATGGCACGATAATGATGGTGAGACGCCTGTTTTTTCTCCCTAAGACATCCTCACTAGAGAATCTGTCAATGCAGTCCCTCTCTCTTTTACCTTACCTCACTGCCTCGCTCTCTCTTCTCTCACTCTCTCTCACCATCCACACTTGTGCAGTGTCCTCCTCATCATTCTGCTTCCTTCCTCCTCGTCTGTCTTTCCCTGTCCTCCCTGTTCATTTTCCTATCTGTATGTATCCCCCTTCTCTTTTACCCCCTCACCGCTTCCTGTCCTCTCACTCTGGCCACCTGCTGCTTGTGTTCATGTGAAAGATTTTGGGGTTGGGGTTGGGGGATTGGGAAAGTGCAGACTTCCACTTGGGTGACCACACCAATTTTTTGATTATGTTTGGTCATTTACAGTTTCCCTCTCACCGTCTAATGGAATTGCACTGTCGCACAGGCATCTGCTTACATGCAACAGGTAGAGATTCCATTCCTGTGAGCGGAACATATATAGCGTCACATCTTCACAAGATGCGATGTAGTCATTCATTCCTCACTGCTTTGCTTATGTGTAACGGCTGGCTATGCACTGCGACACACTGTAATTCTAACCTGACTTAAAGACATGTAGTGATGCCTTGCTTTCAGTGAGTCGAGCCTGTCTCTTTCCTCGGTTCACGTATGCTCTTTGGGTTTTGGGGTTGTTTTTTTTTTTTTTAATTTCTTTGCAAAATTTACAGGGGGGGTGGGGGTGATCTGTAGAATGAGAGAGATCAATCTTCAAACGTTCAATAGAGGCATTTATGTAGATACAGGAAACCTTGAATGAATTTCTCTACAGTCTATGCATTAACTGTTGCACTTAAACAGACTGATTGAAATGGATCTGCTCACAAGACATGATGGCCGATAGCTGACACCATCATTTAAACTCTGTCCAGGTAACATGCAGGCTTCTAAACGCCTGACCCTATCAGAGGAGAGATGAGGCACCTAGATGTTGGTTTACCATGAGCAGCGTCCACTACAACCACTCCCTTGCTGCCATGAGCGGAAACGACATGATGGCGCACTCTCTGACTCTGGAGCAGAAGACAGCCTTTGCCTTTGTGGGGATGCTACTGGTGTTTTTGGGGCTGCTAATAGTAAGGTGTTTCAGGATCCTGCTGGACCCCTACAGCAGTATGCCCTCCTCCAACTGGGCTGATGGCATTGAGGGGCTGGAGAAAGGGACGTTTGAGTACGCCCTTACTTAACACAGGGACACACGCATCAGTAGATGTCCTGGCAAACAAGAAGTGTCCATGGAAATCCATATGCATATTCACACACACACACACACACACACACTTGCAAACATGAACGCACACAAGCTCCGCACAACCATTGCACGCTGAAACGCCATTAAGACATTACTGTGGCATACCAAACTCCAACAGCAAAGCCACGTGTGTTGTTTAATGTGTGTGAATTGTTCAGTGTCCGTGTGCGACTACATGTTTGTTGTATGCGTGTGAGTGTGCGAGGTGGTCATATTGTCCGCCCTTCTGCCAGGGGGTGTGTATTTCAAATCATCGATTTACACAGAACTTGGCTGAAGCTCCCTTTAACCCATACCTGCGAGATGAATGAATGTCTGTAGATAGATAATAAGAGATGGATGTTCATGGATGTTCATGGATGTTCATGGAAGTGGGTGGGAGATTAGGATGCAATGGATCTTTTACGATATAGTTTGAAGACTCAGGGACAAGATTCCTCATGTGAACTTAGAATGGAAGAGAGAGAGTGTTTGAAACTCTGCACAGCTAAATTGTTCTGCACAGGAATGTATACGAGTGGATACAGGGTAATATGTCTAACTAGTGCTTTGTAGACTAATCAAATCCAATCTGTGGATGATCCAAATGGATGCTGCTGCTGCTGTGTGTGTGCACTTCGGTCCCTTTCTGTGGTGTCTTGTTCTCTGAAGTCATGCAATGAAAGGCAACACGACAAACTGTGATTTACATTATGGTGTTACTGTTTCTAAATGATGCAAAATCAACTCTCAAGAGTTTGTACTGCTGCTTTTGTTTGAATGATGGTATACTGTATCCTGCCACAATCACGTGTCAGAGTGAAAGGAACAAAAAACAACCCCAACTGTTTACTTTGATACATGTGGCAGTGTTGCTCTATGACTTGTCAAGCATTACTTCCATTGTTTAGCTTTCAAGCGAAATGAGGACGAAAAAAAATTGGAAGGACTTCCTCATTCTCAGCACTGCTAGTTTTCTGACGACAAGGAGAAACTCTCACTGCTCGCCTGCCTGCATAGGAAAAGGTCACATGGAAAACAGGTGTGGGATGTGCGTCCCGCTGCACCTGAACATCTTTTTCCTGTAGTTTCGGTCTCACCTCCAGTCTTTCTTCCAGACAGAGGAAGAGAGAACAGTCCTAAGCAGAGATTCTGTAATTCGGCCCACTGCTCAAAGTCTGGAGTGTTCCTTTGCTAATTTCTATGGTCTACGGTTTCTCCTTAGCGCTGTGACTCTGCCTTACTGTGACCTTCAATGGGTTTATGTGCCTTCATCTAGAAAACATTAGAGCACCTGTTTGTGCGTGCGTGCCCGCGTACGCGTGCGTGTGTGTGTGTGTGCTTGAGTGTCATATCATGACGACAGGCCTGTCGCTTGCTCAGCTGGTGGTGGAGGTTTCTCATTGATTTTCGTTGGATCCAATGATGTAAAAATAAATAGAATTTTCTTCACTTTAAAATATTGCTTGCAAAGTCTTTGTGTTTTGTGCCTCTTGCTTCTTATGCAGGGAAATCTGTTTTACATGTGAGCACGCTACATGCTACAAAATTTCAAGCCTTTTTACATGGCCCGCTCGTAAGCTAGGAGAGCAGTTTTGCAACATTGCTGCAGCAACAGAGGGAAGGGGAGCAAGAGAGCTCCACAGGCTAATATTGGAGATTGTGAGGGACCAAGCAGCCAAAGCAAAGAGGACACAGGCAAAAAAAAGTATCTTCAAAAAGGGTTTTCTTTATTTTAACCCTCAAAAAGTCCAAAATTACCAAAATTCAAAAGCATACTTAACAGGCCCATAAAAGAGGTCAACTAAATATAACTCTACAAAAAGTAATTTCCAGAAACTTAAATAAAACAAAGTGAGACACAACTTAACTCACAAACTGACCTAATTACAAAGACATGAGGGTAGCTTTTATAATGATTTGGCCAAACCATTTACACACAATAGGGGGAAAACAAAAACACACTAATATTAACTAAGCACAGAATAACCTAACTAAACCTAAAACACCCCTGCTCCTGGTAAGCCCATGGTTGGTCCTGCTGAGCAGGCATTTTGTTCCTAGAGTCCTCAGCCACGCCCCTGTGTGGCTGATGCCATCAGAGATTTAGAAGCAGTTAGACTTTTATTTTATTTTTAAATAAAACATTTACAAATAGGTCCTCATGCAGAAAATGATGATATGCATGTGCATGTATGGTACGGTCTAAAGAGAAATGGGGGCTAATGCAACAGCAGACGCAAGCAGATCTGCAGAACCCACATGCAGTTTACAATGAAAGGCCACCCTGTTCATCCCCTCTGACACGCATCATTTGTCAGGAATGCAATCATTATTGCACCATTATCTCTGTCACCTACGTGACACCCTTATCTTAAATCTATTCTTAGCAGGAAAAGGCCCAATTTGCCCTCAAGACCACTTAAAAGAAAAATGAACCCGACATTCTAACAAAGGTTACCCAGGAAGTGTTTCGAAGCGTTTCTGCGTCGCACTGTCTTGTAATATGTCACTCTGCTGTCAGCTCGGACGGTGTCGTTTATTCGTTTAAACACTATAAATCGCTATCCCTTCATTGACTGGAATAAAACAAGGAGACAGTTCTTTGGATCTTTGGCTCCTGGGTTTGATGGAAATAGGAGCTGATGAATGATTACAAAATTATTATTGCACAGATCATGTGTTGATGGCATGGCTGAATAACGTACCTTAGCGTTGCTGATTATCGATCATTAGTTTTATAACTTGCGATCTTCAGACCTCACAGCTATGACCTTGACCTTGATCTTCTGGCCTCGCAATAAGGCCAGAAGATCCAAAAAGTTACATTTTTGTTTAAACCAAAAGCAATTTAACACAATCTGCTGCTTTTAGTACAAGAGCTTTAGGAAATCATTTTAGTGAGGTGAATACTGTAGTTTAAATGCCTCATTTTAACACTGCACTGGTTATTGTCAGTGCCCTTGGGGTCAGATCTAATGCTTTATCTAAGACTATTTAATTTTAGACTCGTGACTTGAGTTACATAATTTGACAAGCCTCCCCATAATTGCATTTGCTTCTGATAAAGAACAGTGGTGCTAAAAATGGCACGTTGTATAGAAAACTCAAAATCATAAAAATATTCAAGGTGTTTATTTATCTTTTCACAGTTCACGCTGGGTTTGCTGGGTTGCTTTTGCATGTATAATCTTAATGTGGACAGGCTCGAAATAAGCGCTTTGAACAACTGTGGAAGCCTGTCTGAATGAACATATCAATGATTACCTACCTCGATATATATCATTGTTTGATAATGGTTATTAATGATTAAAAGGTTCTTTAATAATTTACTTTTAAATGATTAAAAAAAACTGATTCTTGGATACCCTTTTCTTAGTTATTTGCAAGTTAATGTTAATGCTAACACTGAAATCAATTCAAACCAGGGTGGTTTGAATTGATTTGATCAAGATAATATATATACAGAAAGTTTATTTTACCTGAATATTTATCATTATTATTAATGATAATGAAACGGTATATATTACCTGAGTTTAATATTGCAAGAAAACACTTCTATGTGTAGTAGTTATGTAAAAAAGCTGAATTTTCAGAGAAGTGCTGCTACTCTTGGATCAAAGGCTACATTACAGCCATCAAAGCCAGAAGTTGCGAGTTATTTCGCGTTTGACTTTTTCTCCTTTTCATTTTAAGGATCACGTTTGGTCTTTGCTAGATTATAGAAAAGAGAGAACATTTATCCAGCACTTAAAATTTTCTTGTCTTTTTTTTTTTTTAAATAGACCATATTTGAGTCCAGGTCACTTATTTTGTTTCTGAATGCCATAATGCAGTACAATTAGTGCAATAGATGAGTGGAGCTAAAAGGTTTGACCACTCTTTAATTTGCAGTCTATTGCTTCCTGTTTAAGATGTAATGCCGAGAATCTTGTCTGCTAATATTTTCACATTGCAGGCTTGATAGATTATGCAAAGGGGTTTTCTGCCTTTTTCAAGTGATTTGGATGTTAACGAGAGTGCAGACTCCCTTGTTCTCTGTACAAATTGGTGCATATGCACCTGCTACCACAGGCTCACAGTGTCCGCTCAACAGCTCTCTGAGGAAAGCTGTATACTGTGAATTTATTAAAGCAGATCTGGCAAAAGTCAAGCAGCCTGGATAATAAAAAAGAATCGCAGCAATTTCATGTCCCGGCTGCGGGAGAGTCAGCAAGGCCTGAGGATCACTGACTCTAATAAGAAAGCCGCAGTGTAAAATGAGACAAGGCCTGGGTCTGTTTAACCACCAAAAACACTGTAAACCTGGGAATGAACATGTGTCTCAAAGCTTAAGACTAATATCTCTATTAGTTGGATCGATTACTGCAACTCTCTTCTTTTTGGTCTTAGTCAAAAATCTATCCATAAGCTTCAAAGTGTCCAGGGCTTTCTGCTGCTCTCCCCCCGTCTTTGGAACTCCCTTCCTCCTGAGATAAGAAACCTCACTTCCCTCCCTCTTTTTAAGTCCAGACTCAAAACTCACCTGTTCACAATAGCCTAATCCACATAAACTTTTCCATCCTGCTACTTTAGTTTATTTTATTTATTTGCTCTACGTTTTAGCTTTACTATTTTGTAAATTATAACGTTTGTTGTTGTTATTGCTTGTGTACAGTGTCCTTGAGTGTTTTGAAAGGCGCTTTCTTAAATAAAATGTATTATTATTATTATTATTATTATTATTATTTATTAGGTGTACAAGGCTTTTTGAGTCTGATTAAGAAAAAAAACGAGATGGGGAGGCAGAAGGGAAGAGGAGAGATCTAGTGTGCAGATCTTTACACTCCACATGGAAATTTTTCTTCAGCATGACTCAGTCAGTATCATTCATGTGTTAAACCATAAAAACTTTGAAACACTGATTTGATAGGCAATGAACAATTGATTGTCTCCTTTCAACTTAGATATAGAAACACATGCTGGAGTATCTTTGTCAGCCCGCAATACAGCCAAGGTCAGATCTCAAGTCGTTAGCCACCCTTTCACTGGGTGCATAAATCACTGTGGTGTATCAGTAATAAGGAAGTTTACCTGTTAAAAGGTCTTTTAAAGGCACTTCAGAAGTCATGTGGCTCTGGTGAAAGGCCTCCGGCATGTTCCTGTTATTCATGGTCTTATATTAACTCCCATTTTCCCCATTAATATGGCCATTTCTTCTGAGCTCGCCAATTCACTAACATTCCCCCATAACAATTTGCAGCAAAGAGAATCATTAGAGACATTTATTTAATCCGCTATATAACTCTGGGCCCAGTATACTAGTCACACGTAGATTCTCCCGTTATCACACCGTTCCTCAGGATTATATCTTATTGCAAACATATGTTATGAAATGTATATTTTTCTGTTGGCCTACATTAGCCTTATCTTTTTCAGACTCTTTACAATATACACATCATAATGGGTCTGAAACCTGTTTAGTGAGAACTTCCATGTGGATGTTTCCAAATGATTCATCCATAGGTCTGAGGAAATACTAAACTTAAACTGCAACCACAGAACAACATATGCTGTTACCCTACTCTTCACACAATAATATTAGTAATCAATTCTCCAGCACTCAGGCAATGAGCACCTTTATCTCTCGTTTGGTGTTTATGACTTGGTTAATAGTTAAGCAATGTCTTTGTGTCCCTTACGATGGAGCAAGGACATATCTGACACCCCTTGTTCGGATTTCTGAGGGTTGATCCAGTAAGTTAGCCAATAGCTGACAGCCAGTGTATGACCCTGGGATACATGGTATAAAGGTAAGCCATCTGAAAGAAACCCAGCTCATTTGCAAGGAGCTGAGAGTATCAGAAGAGTTCTCTGCAAGTCTGATCATAGATCATAGCCTAGTCATCAGTAAACAAGGACAACCACACCAAGTTGATCCAGCTCTCTGCGCTTTTGAAACTTTTGGATGTCTGAAGACTAGACTGTTCTTTCATCCTTGACGGTTTAAATCTGAGAGTCTCCCTCAGCATTCTTGATGGAGAGATTCAATTCTAACAAGGGGGGGCACATCAACTCTGCCTATGATTCCAACCTGGATGAACCTCCAGTTTATGAGGAGACCAACGATGACCACAGGACAGTGCGACCCTCCGTGATCAGCGCCTTCGGTCATGACACTCTGGACCGCGTGCCCCACATTGACTTCTACCGCAATGCAGGCAGCATGAGTGGCCACAGAGCTGTGCGACCGTCCCTGCAGGAGCTCCATGATGTGTTTCAGAAGGTGAGTGAATGTAGATGTGTGAGATGTATAAGATCTCTCTGTTTTTCCTCTATGGTCGGCACCCAATCTCCTCCTCTGTTAAGCCTGTTTTGTCCACAACCTGCCATTCTGCAGAAAATAGCTTGCACCCATTTTTCTCCAAATTCAAATCAGTGACGTTTTAACTACCGGGTTTTTTTTCCCTCCTCTGCTGCACACTTCATTAGAAAGTGAAGTGATATATTTTACAGATGTTTATTCTTTCAAACATCCGTGCAGTAGCCACAGTCCAATTATTAGGGCCTTATCTTAAAACCTGTGAAACTAAAAAGGACAACAAAAGTTATTCTTACAACTGAATGACAACCAGCACTCTTGACACACTTAAGTTTTATTGTTTTTTTAATTATTATAAGGCTACATTGTCTAAGAAATGGGTAAGCTTATTTAGGTTTATTGGCTGAATTAGGTTTGCAACCCTGGATGGTTTAAAAAAAAGATATTTT